>NC_090922.1:88057232-88360263 GCF_040938575.1 Ambystoma mexicanum
TGACGATATCGAATGTAAACAAAGACATAGGGCACGCGATCTCGAATATGTGGAGAGAGAGGTTAAAAAACCCGCTCCAGCGGCAGACTGGGAAGACATCGAAGAATTCTTCCCTGCGTACGATTCAGTTCCAGGTACATCTAGGGAAAATATTGATGATGACTTCGCCACCAGAAGCATCAGGGAAACGATTGATAGAATATATGATGAAATGGGGATGGAACGAATACCCCAAAGGGAGGGGGAAGACGAGCGTCTAGAGAGCACCCAGCGCTACGACACTTAGGATATCATCCGAAGTAGTGGGAATAAGGAACTATCCCTGGACAAATTAGAAATCAATAGGAACAATGAAGACGCAAGTAGTAAATAAGAGATGATTAGAAGAAAGCATTAAAAAACGTTAGAGAGACTTTGGGCCCCTGTTACACAGGATCAGGAAAAAATAAATAAATAAATAGGGAAAGGATGAAAATGATTGATTATCTTGAAAAAAAATTAATAAAAGAAAAATTAAGGAAGGGAACGATTGGGCAAATGAATAAACGGATAGGGAATAAACACACAGGCATAAAATGGACAGAAATAAAACATTGGAAAAAAATAGCACTTATGAGGTTTCCTGGCCAACAGCAAAAAGGAGCATAGCGCGATCAAAAGCATCAGTGACCATAAAGACCGAGAAAAGAACTACGGCTGACAAATATTAGGGTCAATTAAACAAAGGAAAATCACACAAGCCATTTTAAGAAAATATAGTGAGGTAAATAAAGAGCAACTTTTTTGAGTGCCTGTAACGATTTTGATTTATTTTTCAGACAAAGGTTATGGACCCTTGCGTGGAATCACGAGAAATGTCTGCATGGCCTTAAATTAGGGAGAAAAAGAAAAAGGTAATAACTAGTTCACGCTAAAAGGGTGTGGACATACAATTGATCAGCGCTAAAAGTAAGAGGATCCAGGTGAGTAACAGGAAAAGAGGTAGTAAGAGACATTGGGCCTCATTACAGGTCGGGCGGTCCGGAAATAACAGTGGCGGTAAACCCACAGCCACTTTTAATTCTGGACCACCCGATCCCGAATCCTGCAGGCGGGAGGTGGCGTTCCCGCCAGGTCTGACCTGGCGGGTTTACCACCGCTCGCCTGCAGGCGGATGAGGAAACACTGGCACCATCATGAGATGGTGCCGGTGTTTCCATGATCCCCATTCCCATTGAGTCCAATAGGACTCAATGGGAATGGGGATTTACACCATTCCGCCTCCGGAATTCCCGGGACACCGGGGTTGTAATGCCCCGGTAATTCTGGGAATCACAGAGGCGGAACAGTAATACGAGTCTGGTGGTTACCAGGCAGTTTTACCGCCTCGGTTACCACCGGACTCGTAATGAGGCCCATTATGTCTTCAAGTGTTAGCTGTTTTCCCAAGATAGGTATAATCAGGTGTGGAAACAGTAGAAAATATATGACAAAATGGCCATTTCAGACAACTATAGAAAACAGAAGTTAAATTGAAGGTGAGTAATTATTTTCGTGTTCATAATGTCAAAAAATGTTGATGTGATAGGGGTATGCAATCATTAGAAGAGGCAAACATTGTTGGGTACGATAAAAAATGGAGGCACATAGTAAGAATTGGTGCCATAGTCTCGAAAAACAGGGGTAGACAACCAAAAGACAAGAAGAGAAACAGAAGAATGGCTGTTGCGCTGAGTAAGCATGTGCAGCTAACCAGCAAGGATTTACAGCTAAACAGCAAGAATGTACTGCTAACCAGGAAGCATGTGCAGCTAAACTGAGCAAAGCAAGCTTAAACTAAGTATCCTGCAGGGTGGTTGGAAAATAATTGTTTATGTGCACCAACGAATAGGGGAGAATGATCCAGAAAGTATTTTTTGATAGGAGAAAAGGAGGAAAGGAGGAAAGGGTTGAAGTTGGGAATAAAACCTGACCCCTTGCCAGTGCCCGAATGACTTTTGTCCCTATTTTGACTTTCTGCAGACGACAGGGAACATCAAGGACATTTACATCATCTGCTACGGACGTGCTTAGAAGACCAGAAAAGAAGAAGACGTCTTTCCTTAATTGTTTTTTGTTGTCTCCTTGGGGTTGCATGTGGCACCCTTAGGGGAAAAAATGTGTTGCATGAAGGACGATATGTATTATATGTTATTGAAAACAAAAATCCTGTTCCAGCCATCTGACACAGAGCTAGGGATGGGGGGTATTTTGTGTAATGTGAGAATGACCTATAAAAAGAGAATGGTTAAGCGAAAATGTTTTGTAGCTTTGTCTAGGAGGCAGAGGTGTCAAATAGGAGGGAATGTCTAGCGATTTTTAGGGAATAGGGTATAAGAGCCAATGCGAATAAGAGAGGTTATGGAAATGGGTTGGTAGGAAATGTGTCACATAGAAGAGACATGTTTATTTCACAAAGGAAACTCATTCCGCTTATATTACAGATATGCATCGAGGGACCTGTATGCCTTGGGAAATTAATGTTGAACCGCGTGAGAAAAGAGGGAGGTCGTAGAGAAACCCAGTGAAAGCCAGACACTGAATTATGTCTGCAAAAGACTCCCCCAACCCTGTGTCCCCATGCTGAAACATCCCCTCTTTTGGACTCATTGAACAATTAATTTTTGAAAGAGAGGCACTACAGTAAAGATGAACTTCTTGTGAAAAGAAAGAAAAAGAGACAATGGACTCCTGGTCTAAGCATCAAAGGAACCTGGGCGACTGACTGTGAAAACAGCTCAAAAGAAAGGACAAAGGTGACAGGACACAGACGGTCCACCAATGCCAAACTAAGATGATTAAAGTGGAAGATACGGAAGAAGAAAATGTGTGGAAGAAGAGGGAAAGACACAGTTCAAAAGTTATATGTATATATATGGACAGAAGAAGAAGAAGATCAAGGAGAGATTGTATTTTGTTGGGGTGGGAGTTGCAGACAAGGTATTACATACGAAGAGACAATGGGCTAATAGGTTATCTCAAAGCTTGACCAACCTCTCGAGTCTCACAATGGCTATGAAATTATCTAAGGCATACAGTTAGTTTAAAGCAAATGATTACAGGAAGTGGGGCTTAAATGGAAGAAGATGACACACACATGTTTTGTTTTAAGAATAACAATACGTTAGAATATGACAAATTGTAAGATTGTGATAGGATGTTTTTAGATAAGTATCAAGGAGGGTGGACATGAATGTGTTTGAAAGTCATTGTTTTAACAAACAAGGAACTTTAAAGATGGGGAAGTGTAATGGAGGAGCTGAAATGAAGATAAGATACCAACAACTAAATGCAGTAGGGGGCAGCCCCCAAACACTTAAAGCTAAGCAGAGAAATTTGTATAGACTAATTTAGTATTGTAATTATGTGAAAATAGTATTCATGATTGTATGGGATATTAGTATTCTAACAGGTTTTATGTTTATAAAGTCGAAAATGTATTTATCATGGTTTAGTAAGTAGGCAAGCTACAGGATGCATAATAAGCTTTTCCTATACACAGACAGAAAAGAACTCTGACAAATGTCTTTACTGGAAATGCCTGTAACTGACAATGCTGCTGAAATAAGTGAAATGAAGTAATGCTGCAGAACGTGTAGTATGAGGACATTCTAAAGTAGAAACATTCAAGGCTGCCGTGCTTCCAGAAATTAGACAAATGTGCAGAAACCAGACAGTTAATTGGGCCGTGTCTGGAAACTTAGCTAAAGGATCCAGCTGCATAAACCATATTTGGGGCAAAGCACCAGGAAAAAGCCAGAATGTGTGCCAGAATGTATTTTATTTTTGAAGGTTTACATAGTTAACAAATAATTGCCCGGTGAGCGAATGCTCCACAAGGAGTTTGCCTGGACATGTATAGAGAGGGTGGGGTCCCGATTCTCCCTCTGACTAGCTATAAGAGAGAGCTCCGTTTTGAGCTCGGGAGTGGAGGTTGTGTACGTGACAACAATGCTGTTTTGTGCTCTGTGATCAGCTTGGCATGAAAAAAAACTTGATGAACTTGACTCTGTCTCCTTGCCTGCTGTCTGGTCACCCTTGCTGAAACATTGGCGAGTTCCAGAAAGCTTCTGAGAGGATCCCAGAGAGCAACAAAGGGCCCCAGACTGTCCAGAGTGGCCTGACAGAATGGAAGAGGTGAAAAAGAGCAGAATCAGGGTCATGACACCTCGACTACAGGGCTTAGACCACATGATCTAGATCCTCTTGCACCTGCTCACCAACTAAAGGAAAAGAGGCTAGGGGCTGCTTAAGGAGGGAAAAAGGGCAGCAAAACAGGACCAATATGTCTTCCACCTTCCCTGGTCAACCTAAGGGTCGAAAAAGACATTTCCCGAATTCGGAGGTTGTGCAACAGGGCATTCTCATCCCAGGTAGCCCTTAGAAAACGCAGTACACACATAGGCCTTGTACTATTTGGTGGCACCGTTCTTCGTCCAACATGAGGCCTCTGGCATAGTCCCGGGACGATAGCACAGCAGCAGCGTGCGCGTCTTGGAAGCAAGACGACATGAAGCAACAACAGGTTCGATCCCCGGGTACACGCTTAGAAACCTCTGAGTGTTTAAGCGCGTTATAAATACGTAACTAAGATAAAAAAAAAACCACAATTACGCAACTAAAAAAAACAAACAATTCCTGTAACAGCGCCTAGATGCCTGCGGGCTGTGTGAGCGCTTTATAAATGTAAAAGAAAAAAAGAAAAAAAGAAAATAGACCAGCTGCATTGGTTCTGGTATGTTCTGTGCTCCTGGTGGTTCTCATGTAACAGTGTGCAAGAGTAGTGATGGTATGTCTTGAGTATGACTCTTCCTATTCTATGATCAACTTTCCTGTAGTCTAAAATCTATCTGCATCACAAGGGTGATCAATTCCATGAAGGAATGAGGTCTAGGAACCTGGGCTCGTTCATCCTTTAATTCATCCATTAGGCCCCTTCAGAATAATGTGAACTGGGCTTCTTCATGCCAACAAGTCTCTGCCATCAATTGTTTATACTTGGTTACGAACGTCAGTAAAACTAGCAAACCTTGGCTATTGTCCACTAGAGTCTCTGGGGCAGTATAAAATAAGTCGGTCATCAGAATATTTCTCAGAATATGGCCAGGAATTCATTGCAGGTGTCCAATAATGGACTGCTGGCTTTCACCAAATGCCTGGCCCAAGCACAACTACCAGTTAAGTTAGATACTACGTAAGCCACCTTGGAGTAATCAGAAGAAAGAGTTCATAAATAGAAAGTAAATTGAATAGTTCAGGTGTCCAGGAATTGCTAAGGTTTGTTTGGGGAGCCATCATAAGCAAGGACCCCCAGTGGGGGAACAGTGCTTCGCTCTCAGTGGTATCACGAGTAGCCATGTATTGCCAGAGAGCATTTTTCCCAGCCTTTAAAGACTGCACCTCAGTAGTTAAGGCTCAAACTGCTGAAGTCAGCTCCTAAAGCTGGTCCATCTCAGTTTGTTGTGTTTGGCATCTCAATCTCTCAACAA
The DNA here is from genome assembly GCF_040938575.1 of Ambystoma mexicanum. Taxonomy (NCBI): domain Eukaryota; kingdom Metazoa; phylum Chordata; class Amphibia; order Caudata; family Ambystomatidae; genus Ambystoma; species Ambystoma mexicanum. The sequence continues at coordinate 88,062,740 of NC_090922.1, forward strand.
GCGGCTTTACCTGGGGCCTTTGGAGAGTTGTTGGATTGAGGCAAGACCAGTCTTTCCAAGTAGCCACAGCAACAAGGGTGACAATGCAACACCTTTACTGCTGTGATCCATTGAAGACAGTGGAAGGAAATAAAAGTGTGGCTGAAATAACATCCAAACACAGGAACAGCTGATCTTCTAGCATGCAGTGGTTGAGATCTAGAAGGTGGAAACTGGAGGCCGTGAGGGACTGGAGATAACAACATATTCAGGGAAGGAGGTCAGGAGCAAAAAGACAAATCAATTACAGAGGATGGCCAGTGGCCAGAGTAGGAAACAGAAGAGCTAGAGGGAAAGGAAGAGTCAGCAAAGGAGGGGGATACGAATAATGGGAGAAATGAAGGGAAAACACAGCATCTGCCCTGAAAGGAGCACAGAACATTGAGACGCAGAGTGCCATACGCTCTGTCAGCTGATATGCAGCCTGCGGCTGGCATTGCTGGTGTCAGCCTGTGTCCGGTGGTCAAATTGGTGCAGGTCAAGGAAGGCAGCCTGGCAACCATGTTGAAATGGGCATCACAACTCCAGAACCCATACACAGAGAAGAGGGAGGTTGTGACAATTATATCAAACTGAACTGTGAATTGACTCGCAGTCTGTTGCTCACCCTATAAGAGTCTTCCCTTACCTACACTCTACCTGAACTTTTTTCTGCTCAGCAAGGCATAGATATTACAGGGTCTACGGTAGCAGCCTTGAAGTTATGGTTAAGTTGCTAAACACATTGTAGGAGCACTTTTTGGGCAGCTTATAACTTTGCCCCCCGCCCCCCGGACAAATCGTCACCAAACTTTGCCATATGGCCCCCTCAGAATGATTTTGAAAAGTTTGGTGTGGTTTCGTCCAGGGGGGGCTAAGTTATAGGTGGGGTCCCAATATTTGAGTGGAATAAAGTTGCTAAGGAGCTGTTTTTATAGGTGAAAATGGAGTTTGCAGGTGCCGCCGAGAGCACGGACAGCCGCTGCTGACCGCAGACAGAAAAAACACATTTGAGGTTATTCGGTAGCCGAAAGAGGGCATGGATTGGGTGGGGGATTGGAATAAAGTTGATATAGAGCTGTTTCTATAGGTGAAAAAAGGGTTTGCAGGTGGCGATGAGTCCACAAACAATTTTAGTGTCCACAGACATAATTTGGATGGCAGGGGGTTTTGGGTGTGTCTTGTTATTTGAAGGTGTATTATATGTACTTGTTATATGGTTTAATTACATTGTGGTGGTTGTGGCCAGTGGTCAGATTCTTGCCCCGAAGAATCTGGCCACTGGCAGCACACAATATAGTAATAGGTGTATAGTAATTATAGGTACTGTAGGGGGAGTATACCGTATTTGTAATATGGTGGAACTATATAATTGAAGTATATGTGGTATTTATGATCGAAGGACAATTGTGGATAGTGCTCCTCGATGTTTGCTCCGCCTTTGAAATGGTCAACCATTCTATCCTCATTAAACAGCTATATGATAAATTCAGCATCACAGACTGGGCACTGGACTGGCTTACTTGTTTCTCTCACTAACTGCCCTTCCCAGCTGCAACTGGGCTGTTTCTCCTCCACCACCTCACTGTCTATCTGCAGCATCCTCTAGGGTTGTATCCTATCACTGTGGCTCTTCAATATGTATCTCGTCACTCTGGCTCACCTGATCTCCTTCTTCTCTCCTCATTTACAGTGTTATGCTAATGACACACAGCTTTCCTTCAAACTTCCCTCTACCACTTTCTTCTCCTCGTCTTTCATCCCCGATTGTCTAACCACCATTCAGGCATTGTGTGCGGCTAGCAATCTCTGTCTCAATGACAGTAAAATGGAGATCCTTCTTATTGGGAAACCTGTGCCCTGCTTCCCTCCTACCCTCTGGCTGCCCCCCTTGGGCCCTCTAGCCGATCTATTTGCGCTTAGAGTAGCTGCCCCAGAATGAGCAGATGAGGGTAGCATGTCTTCTTCACACAAACAACTGGATCATACGCCAAGATCAAAGATAAGCTCCACCTGAGATTAAGGTATGTACAAACGCACCACTTCGGTGGACATGTGCCACAGGCACAGCTATCCATCCACATACTTTAGAATGTAGCTATGACTACGACAAATTCGATCTAGCTGGACACCTAACGACATCCCCCTTACACCAGATTTGCCACAACACGACTGCCATTAGAATACAGCAACAACCTATGACAATTCTCTGTCTAGCTGGGCCCACATTGTTTCTCCTGCACTATCACTGTGTCGTGACCACACTCAGCACCCATCTACATGCCTGACCTCGTGGGTTGCTTACTAGAGCCTAACCCGCCCACCTAACTCCTAATCATGGCAAAATGTAAATATGCACTTTAAGCCTTTTACCGAGAACTTTCTCATACCTGAACTCCGTTCCCTGAGGGCTTTCCTACTACAAAGCACGTTGAGGCCATACAAATGGGAAACAGCACTATATAAATGACAACTACAATACAATGCAATACTCAAAACTACCCCCTATCTAGCCCCACCACCCACCCTACCCCCTCTGATCCAATCGTACCCCCTACCATCCTTCCTCTCACGCTCTCGCTTTATTTCTTACCCTCTCACTCTCACCTTCTTGCTCACATTTCTTGTTACTCTTCATGGATGTCACCCTCTAGCAATGGCGTCCTCACTTGCTCTATTCCCATTCTCATTCTATTGCACACCTAAACCCCTTATCACATCCTCCTTTGAAACTATGCACTCTCCTTACACCATGGGGCATATAAATGCAACATGCAAACAACAGCAGTAAACTCCAGAACTATTGGCATTGCCAGTTCTTGTTCAATTAAAGAAAGGACAACATTTCCCCGCAACAGCACTGCTTCCTAATTCAGCGGGCAGCTTCTCTAAACATCCGCAATAGCCCGGATGAAGGGAAGATTCACAGTGAAGACCACAACAGTGCATCTTTTTGAGCCAGAATCCTGGATCCTTCCCAGGCCTGCAACAGCAGGGGTCACATGGGGGGAGGAGGAACAGCTCTGCAACAGCGCCAGCCGGCAAGGTGAAGGAACAGCATCAGCTTCTGCTGCATTAAGGTCTCCTCTTCTGCATTTGTATGTGTTGCAATAATAATTGTTTTATGAGCTTTATGTCAAATACAGTTTGCTGCTTCTACTAAATAAAGAGAAGCAGGAAATGGCTAGGGCGTGGAAGGCCCTTATGCTGGATCAGGGGAGTTGCTAGGTCTGGAAAAGACCCGGGGCTACGCTGATGTCAGAACTGTAGGGACTGGGGGCTAGCTAGCCTTTTGGCTGTAGCTCCTGAGATTCTATCCGGGGCTACAACCAAAAGATCAGGGGCTATAGCCCCCTTAGCCCCCCCGCCCCTAGCAACGCCCCTGTGCTGGATGATTGAGGCCCGAAAATGAAATCTCGCCAAAGCTTGATAAAAAGCTTTGTCTCGTGGGCTGCTGCTCCTCCCAACGTTAGTACTGTGGCGGTGGGGCGCACACCATGCGCTGCGTGCTCAGTAATGCTCAGTGAGTGCAGGCTGTGTATGTTTCTTCTAATGTGAGTTGGAACATGCGTGTGAAGAACATTTTGTGCATCACATACCTTTGTGCGGACCAACGCATGCATGTTGTGTCTTCAATGCATACTGTCTTTTGGATTGGATTCAAGACATCTATACAACACATCTGTTCTGTGTGTGGGATGCATGATTTGGGTGTGCAGAATGATGGGCACTTAATGCCTTTTGTATTGGGTATGTGTGGTACATGCAATGCTTTTGTGTTTGGAAAATTATTCTGTGTTTCCAAGGTATGCATTTGCTGTTTTGTGATATAAAAGTATGTGTGTGTGTGTGTGTGTGTGTGTGTGTGTGTGTGTGTGTGTGTGTGTGTGTGTGTGTGTGTGTGTGTGTGTGTGTGTGTGTGTGTGTGTGTGTGTGTGTGTGTGTGTGTGTGTGTGTGTGTGTGTGTGTGTGTGTGTGTGTGTGTGTGTGTGTGTGTGTGTGTGTGTGTGTGTGTGTGTGTGTGTGTGTGTGTGTGTGTGTGTGTGTGTGTGTGTGTGTGTGTGTGTGGTGTATATGTGTGTGTTCGTGTGTCTTTGTGTGCATGTTCCTGTGTGCAAATGTGTGAGTTGAGAGAGTGTCCTGTTATAAATTGTATTGTTGTATTTTGTTATTTATATAGTGCTCTTTCCCCACTTGTGCGGCCTCAACGCGCTTAAAAATGTTTGCCTCAATGTGCTTAAAAATGCATACATGAATGTGTGTATGCTGAATATGTGTTTTTTTTTTTACTGTGTTTGTTGTGCACAGCACTTGCGTTGCTATACGCGGTGCGCCTTGTCTAGTGTTCCCAGATAGCCCTTCGGAATGCCTTGTTGCTGAGCTGAGGTGCTCATGGCCGGAGCCCCATTGATGTGTACGGGATGGACCTTGCTATTAATCTTCCCCATTCCCCGACTCACTGCAAAGACCTTTGGCGACCTCGCGGGGATTAACCAACGATTACTGCCCATGTACTTCATATCATCTTCACCCAATCCGGCGCTGATGCTAAATTACATTTTTACAAAGATTAAACAGAACAACCTGTTCCTCTAATCTGCACAATGCTGCCCTCGTTGAGATTGGTTACCAGTCGGTGGAGGTGCTCCATCCATGCACGGGCATCCGGATTAATGAAACAGGGATTAAGGGACAGCAAATATCCATCGGGAAAGGCCAGGGCCTGCTTGGGGCCCCGATCGGCTGATAGAGTTGGCGTGGGGGTAGCGGCACTGACGGCAGCTTCACGTAAGCACCGAGTCGCCACCGTGGCATCCGTTATACGGCGCGGTTCAGTCAGCTGTGGCCGCAATACGAATGCATTTACTTATCGGTCGGGTTCTGTGACTGACAATGTCCACACGGCCGCCGCAAGCAGTCTCGAGCGCCCATTCCAGGTTCCAGGAAATTCTTACATGGCTATTGTTGCTATCTCGCCTTTGCTTCCCTTCCTCAGTTCTTGCAATATTTCTTAAAGCTGTCTTTTCTTGACTGCATCCTTTTCTCCGTAATTCGATTCATTCGAATGTCATTTTCATACTGAATACGGTTCATATATGTCTTGCCTTAAAACATTTCTCATATGGAATTTTGCTTTTTAAATTGTACCCTACACATGTCATCTTTATGTGGTCTGCATGTGTATAGCGCCTACTCCCACAGTTCATGGCGTCCAGGCGCGTTTGCTTGTCAGAGAGGCAAAGGCGGAGTATGATAGTCCTTCAGTAGTGGTAGGGAGGAGCAGATAGTTGGGATGAGGGCGGAGGATAGAGAAGATGCCCAGAAAGGCATGGGAAGGAACAGGTGGAAGAGCTAAGTGCATAATTGGACCGAGTTTATCGTGGACTGAGCTGTATTCTATGGTTAGGCAGCGCTGAAGGAGAGATAGCTTGAGAAGAGATGTTCTCTGTGTGAGGGGGAATATCTGGATTTACTCACTGCATGGTGCGATCAGGCATGTTGAAGCCATGACCAAGTAAACACACGCGGGGTGCATTTAAGGGCCCCAAACAGAAGTCCCTTTCATATGAATGGTAGGATTTTATACACTGAAACAAAAACCCTTTTGCCGGCTGTACTCTCAGCCTGGATGTCTCCCATCTAATGACCAACCCCAATAAAATGTCCTGCTAAAGGTGTCGAAATTCAGTGTTCTCCAGACCTGCTGGCTCTGAAAGCATTGACTTCAAGAAAAAGCCATCCTTGAATTGAATTGATTGTTTATTTGTATAGCGCCTATACATAATGGCCTCATTATAAATTTGCCGGTCCAGGAACTATGGTACTGGTAAGCTTGCCGGTACCATAGTTCCACGGACCGGAAAACTATGAGTTCTGCTCGCAGGTGCCATTACGGCGGCCAGGTATGACCTGGTGGCCATACTGGCACCCGCGAGCAGAGCATGTTGAATGCACCGGCACCATTCAGAATGGTGACAGTGCATCCGACCTCCCCATTCAAATTGAGCCCTATAGGGCTCATATGGGAATGGGGAACATTCCATTCCGGCCCCCGCGAGTGGGCAATTACCGGGTCCAGCAGGGCCGTAATGACCCGGTTTTGCCCATTCGCGGGTGCCGTAAATTTTTCACAAGTTTGGCGGCAGCCTGCCGGTTTTACCAGCAAGGCTACCACCAAACTTATAATGAGGCACAATGTGTTTCAAAGCGCTTCAAGGAGGAAGGGAAAATGGGAAAATACAGTTACATTCTTGCAAGTCCTTGAAACCATTCAGAATGTGAAAAAAAACTATCTTAATCAGCATGGCGACATTTCAGATACTGCAAGTGCAAGGAACAATAAAGGAGCCGTGAGGGCGGAATGAGACAAAAGAAGTGGTTACATTAATATGCCTGACGACAATTGATGCAGTGCCAGAATAGTAACAAGAGGAGGGGGGATATGGAGTGAGTGAGAAGGAGAGGAAAAAAACAAGCAACTAACATTCTAGGTCTGACGCTGATTCAGAAACGTGCTGAAGGGAGAAGAGGGAGGACAAGACAAGGAGGGAAGGGGAGAGAAGACAAACAAGCTGCTATCAAAAAAGTTGTGAGACAAATGATAGAGTAAGTGCTAAGAGCAGTAATAGGGAGGGGAGGAAGAGAGGGCAGGTGGATGAGAAGACAGGCGGCCACAATTATTATGCCTGACGTCAATTGAGGTAGTGCCAGAATTTAACAAGAGGTGGGGAGGGGGGAGGAATAAGGGGTGAGGAAGGAGAAGAAGGACAAAACAAGCGACCAACATACTAGGCGAGATGACCTATCAGAGTTGTGCTTGAGGGGAGAGGTAGGAGAAGAACAAAAAGAGGGGGGTCACAGACAGGCAACTATCATACACGTCAGGAGGCAAGCATGAATAGCACACACAATCAGCACAGGAGGCAAGGGGGCGTGGGGGCATACACAACCATCATGGGGGGCAAAACGGGGGTGGGGGCACACACAACCATCACAGGGGGAAGAGTTGCTGTGGGCACACATAACCATCATGAGGGGCAAGGGGGTGCACACATACACACACAAGGTTCATGGGGGGTGGAAGCACACACAACCATCACAGGGGTAAGGGGAGGTGGGGGCACATACAACTATCATGGGGGTAAGGTGGGTACACACACAACCATCATGGGGCAAAGGGGGGGTGGGGGAACACACAACTATTAAAGGGGGAAAAGAGGGGGTGGGGGCCCACATAAACATCATGGGGGCAAAGGGGGGTGCACACACACACAACCATCACAGGGGCAAGGGGGGGCACACACAACCATCACAGTGGGGAAAGGGGGGTGGGGGCACCCCTTGGCTGGAGCATGACTAATATGTATGAAAAATGGGGGAACCCACTTTAAAGAGCAAGCTTCCAACACAAAGGAGATTGATTAAAAAAACTGCGGGCACAGGCTGACCCAGTGAAAACAAATGGCTGGAAGGCAGGAGTCAGGGCCATTTGTCCCACATGAAGATTCACAATTAATTTAAAAGGACAATTATCATGTATCCTTTTTCTCAGCCTTCATAAGGTGGATGGATTTCATTTGTGTGCCATTTTTTATGTAATTTCCAGACAATTTTCAGGATATAAAATTCATCCACATGCGACTCATGGAGCTGTAATGGCTATTAAGATGTGTTTCTGGCTGATCTGAACAAGTTCCAAATGTGAGAGTTGGTGATCGGGTGGAAAATGAAATAAGGGATATGCTTAATAACTTACGTATTCATAACTGGTGTGATTTTTATGGAAATGGCAGAAATATGCCACATGGCCGAGCTACATCGTACGAATATGGTGTTCATCTTATCTAATTCTCCATGATTAGCTGAACCAGAAATTATGTTTAGTATGGCAGTTGCTAGTAGAATTATGAAGTTGTGATACATAATAGTTTTGGCCAAAAAGTTGAAAGTAGAACAAAGGAGCGAGCGATTACAAATGGGAATTTGCATTTATTGCTCCAGACACCTAAAACAATACTGACTTGGATGCTGGGTTTGGGAGGAGATAGAAGGGTAACTGACCAATTCTAGTGGCAGGGATTAATGCAGGGTTCTTCCCCAAGATTGTAAAATTGGTGGTGTCATCACTGCTATATAAGGGGGACTGCACACACAGAAAAAGAAAACACAAAGACAGGACAGAGAGAAGAGACAGACCATCAGGAAGGCTGCTAAAACTTACCATGGGACAACTGTAAGAACTCACCAGAGGAGATTGCCAAGAGTGCATCTGGGTGGAGCTGTCTATCCCTAGGAAGGCTTCAAGCTGACTGGGTCCTATGGTGGACAACGGGAGGCTATCTTTGGGAGTGGAGTGATCAGACCCCTGCCCTATCTTTCCAGAGTGTCCTGAGATGCAACTGGCTTTCCTGAACCTTAAAGAGAGGCTTGCTATGTAAGTGGAACTGAGCCCTGGGAAAGCAAAAGGTGGGGGAGTCTGCTTGCCTTGAATACTTTCCCTTTATAGTGGGCGCGGGGGGCAAAACCGAGAAGATCCTTAGCCTAGTTAACCAAAAATTTGACTTTAATTAATTCCCCATTCGGCAGGAAAGTGCAGGGTGAACTTTCTTAAAATTAACAAAGCTCACTTGCCAGTGGGTGCTGAAAACTTTAGCCTATTCATTAATTGGGTAATCCTTGGTGTCCACCTGACCCTGACGTCTTTAAGGAAGAGGGGTGTCTTTGTTCTTTTAGCCAGCTTCCCCAACACAGGCCTTTCATGAGGGGGGTCTGAAATCCAAAATTCCCCAAAGCATTCCTATTTTTCGGTCTGACTTCCCAACATAGATCAAAGCATGAGGGGGTCTGAAAAACAAACCGATAAATCACCCTGTGTTTATTTTAAACCAAAGTGTGGGTGAAATCATCATTGCCAATCTTGAAAATCCTACTGCTAGCCCTTTAAGGCTGCAGGAAAATAGCACATTCCATAAGTGTCTTCTTTATTGATCAGTGTCATTATTTTTTAAGTGAAATTTGCAGAAACTGCAGAATCGTGATTGTGTTCTTTTTTTAAGTCACTTTTATGATTTATTTATGCTTAGAGAATTTGATTGTGTTGTGCCATGGATAAAGTGGTGTTTAACATTTTCGTGCTAATTTCTATTTTCTTTTAAGTTTGTTTGTTTGTATGTTTGTTTGTTTGTTTGTTTATTTATTTGATAATGCGCTCCAAGCCCTTGGGCAGCTGGGCGCAACACTACAAGTAGACTCGAAACTTAGTTACAATGCCTGACACAGGCTATTACAAAACAGTGGTAACTTACAACAAATGATACAGGTGATACAGTACATATAGGATCAAGATGGATAAGCACAGAAGAATACCGTGTTCACAAATGTATAATGTGATCAGTTAGATAAGGGTGAATATCATTACATATCACTGTTATGCAGCCATTTGAGAGCGTTAGATCTAAATCTAGTGTAGGGTAATGGTCGCCTAAGGTCAGGTGGGAGTATTTTCCATGATTGTGCAGCTCTAACTGGGAAGCTAGATCCACCTGCCGTGGAAAGTTTGAATCTCGGGACTTCAAGTAGGAAGGTGTTGGCAGATCTCGTCAGTCGGTTAGAGGGTCTCCAGTTGATTCTTTCAGCTAGGTATGGGGTGCTTGATTGTTGAGGCATTTGGATGTGAGAGAAATGGTTTTAAGGAGGATTCTGTCCTTTATCTTTAGCCAGCGAGCCTCGGTCCGGTGTTTGGAGATATGCTCTCTACGTGGGATGTTCAAAGCTGCTCTTAGAGCGTTATTTTGTAATCTCTGGAGTTTGTCAATGACCGACTTATTTGCACCTAAGTATAAGGCGTTGCAATAGTCCAGTCTGGACATGACAAGGGCATTGGCCAAGGTGAGGCAGCTGGCACTGGACAGGAAGGGTCTGGCAGCACGGATGAGTTTACACGTGTAGGTGGTAGTAGAGGCGAGGGAGTTCACTTGCTAAAGTTAAATAAATACCAATATATTTCCCGTACACCAGCCTGGTTCTTGGCTCATTGTTAGCTCAGAGGAGAGGGAACCAAGGTGCATGATATATGTCTGAGTTAAGGCTAAACAAAAGAATCTGTTAAACAGTTTGTTGCGTAACCACTAGGGAAGGAACTCCCCGTGTGAGGGCGGCTTCTCAATAAACCGTTAAAACACAGGCAGCAAAGCCCTTCTTACTTTCCTAGTGCTACCAACAACATTTGGGACGGGTTTTACAAAAATAATCCATATTTGCCAATTTTGAAGCAGCTCCTTGAAAAGGAGAAAAACAAAACCTTAGTCTCTCTATTTATTTACGACATGGTTACCAAAACCCTAAGGTTGTGGTTGTATGCAAAGTGCTTAAGAATACCTGCTTCTGCTTTGAACTGTTCCACAGTGTCATGGTGAGCAAAGGCATGTAGAAACCATGACCAAGATAACACAGCATACAAAGCCCCTCCTTCAACTGTCCAGAACTCTAAACAACCACAAACGGCCAGCAGGTTCTTCTCTTCTTCACCATCTCCTTGGGATGGCACCTCAAGGTTGGGAGCCAGTGATTTCCATCTGGAGAGATGACATTCTTTAGATGGGAAATCTGGAAGAAAAGATGGACACATTTACCTGAGGGTGGAATTTGAAACACAGCTTCTTTGGGACTAGAATCCCCTATCCTGCCTTTCTGAAGGTTCCTGAGCCCTGCTAGGGCCTTTAAGGTATAAATAGTTATATTGGTGTGTGAGGCAGGAATTTTCTTAGGCTGAAGCTGAGCGCTTATGGGAGCTAATTTACATAATCTCGCCTTTGACTAGCCTGCTCACCCTGGGATGCAGTTACTATTGTGTTCTGTTAATAGAAGGCATCATGCGATGATTAGCTCAAAATAAGAAAGTATGGTCTACTTAATAGATTAGGGGCCTGATTCAAGGAATGTTTGCATGGTACAAAGTTATTTTTTACTGGTGCAAAGTGACTTTGCACTGCCAACAAACACCCTGATCCATGGAGCAGTGCAAACTGATTTTTGCATTTTGCACTGCTCCATGAACCAGGGTGTTTGTTGGTAGTGAAAAGTCACTTTACACTGTGCCAAAAATTCCATGAATCAGGCCCTAGATTTTCAAGTCGACCCTTCAGGTTTTTTTTTGGTTTTTTTTTGCATTTTTAGGGGGTTGCTACCTGCTGGCTTTTGGCAGCTTCAAATGTGCTTGAAAATTAGACAAGTAAAACAAAACATTATAATGAAACCTGAACATAATATAACATGACTTATCCAGATTGTATAAAAGGAAACCAACATCAACCCCCTCCTCCCCCTGAAGAATTGAATGAGTACGTACAGTGGCACTCAGGTACATTCTAGTTAACGTGTACTTAGCTTTGGGAAAATAACACATTGATCCCAGTAGAACAAGACATTACACTGCATGGTTCTATAGCTTAAAACATGACATGGCATAGCAAAACACAGTGTAGCACTTCAAAATCTGAGCGAAGCACAGATAAAGTAGCTCAGTGCAGACACACAGCAAGTCATGTCATTGTTAGGCACCCCAAACAAATACGGATTCTCTCTCTCTCTCTTTACCTCTCTCTCTCGCTCTCTCCTCTCTTTTGTAGGCCATGGTTCTCCAAGGGAAAGTGACTGCACTCCTTACACCCTTACTTTGCTATGCCTTAGGACACATTGACCCTGATTCATGAAATATATTGTGTGGTAAATAGGGACTTTGCGCATCAAACCGCATAAGAAACCACATTAGTCGATTCATGGAATCGACTGTACAGGACATTTACGTACTTTGTGGGGAGTTTGCACAGGCTCTGCATGTCTCTATGAGTGACTGAGTGCCTTGCACGAGACATCACGCAGAGTAGCGGTCGGAACACGCGAAATGAGGAAGAACAAGAGAAAATGTGGGCATTTCGAGGGACGGCCAGCTGGCAGTCCATCACATGTCCACCAATGAATACTACCAAGCATATTCATGGATCTGACCATGCAACCTTGTGTCGGGGGAAATGCCCATGCAAACCTTTCGACCTATCCGTCACCCGAATAGAGGCTTACAGACCTGTGTGCATAGGAATCACCATGCAGAGGAGTGATTGCATGTTGGATTTAGGGTGTGTGCACACAGACAGGGTTCCGATCTAACTTACGGTTGCGCATACGCAGTGTAGCAGGGTGTAGAACAGTTTACAGGGGCTTCCTTGCAGATTGACTGGAGTATTACCTGAGTTACGGAAAATGGTACGCATGTTGCCGGGGTAACAGTAAAAGTTATGGGGGACCGCGCGCAGTGTTGCTGAGGTGCTGGCTTGGTTGTGGGGGACCTTTCAGTGTTACCAGGGTGCATGAGTTTGCGCCCGGGGAGACCACAGAGGTAGGAGTATGTGGCTGGATTTGCTTTGCGTGGGAGCGCGTCGGGGGCGTTCCGGCCGCGATTTGCGTGTAGTGTTACTTTGCAGAAACAATTCCATGAATACAAGGAGCGTGCAGAAAAATGTATGCAAGCAGAGTCATTCTCAGCGTGCAGACTTTGCAGCATCTATGTGCACTTTTCCATGAATTGGGCCTATTGCATTATTTTTCATTAAGAGGTGCCAGTCCTCCATTAATGAATACGTGTTATCTTTGTTGGCATGAGGAAGGAGCATTTGGGTCCTTTTTGGTGGGAAAGTGATCTTTATAACTTGACCAAGCACCAGGCTTGTGCTTCTCTGCAAAGTGCATAAGGACGCAAAGTATGCCGTTGGCTTAACAGTGCAATCCACTTTGAGCAATCCACAGGGTCATAGCGAACCTGGGCATGTTGTAGCCCTACCAAGTAAACACAGGAGTCAAAGCCCTTCTACTTACTTCCCCAAGGCCCCCAACAACATTTCGGAAGGGCTGTAAGTCAGAAATCAGTGGTAATATTACAACAGCTCGCCGTTAAGAGCTGGGAAGCCCATTAAGGCAGGTTCCGAAAAAGAAAGAAGGAAAGAAAGAAAGAAAGAAAGAAAGAAAGAAAGAAAGAAAGAAAGAAAGAAAGAAAGAAAGAAAGAAAGAAAGAAAGAAAGAAAGAAAGAAAGAAAGAAAGAAAGAAAGAAAGTCCAAGGATGCATGCTGGGATAAAGAGAAGGCCAGGAAATGTTGACTAGCATTCTTCCAATACTTAACCATTCCTGTATAGTTGGGTCTGATGGTAAAGCCTGGCAGGAGGGACACCTCTCTGAAATGTGGCAAGAAGATTGCAAACCAGGTTTAGGCAGCAGAACGGCCTGTGAGCAGCGCTGGTCATTGTGCCGGATCTCGGATATTGGGCCGGCTCTCGCCGGATCCGAGATCCGGCACCAGATGTGTAGCCAGATCTTGGGATCCGGCCAGAGTCTGCCCCGAAAGCATGTTCTATAATGGGTTACTTAAAAAAAAAAGAAAGCACCCGTGAAGGAGGGGGGCGCTGCAGCTCCTTACCGAGCCCGCAATCTAATCTGCCCTGTACTCTGTGCACAGTGCTGTGCTCGCACAGGGCAGATTAGATCTCTGAGCCCCCACCTTGGTGGGCTCGGAGTCTAATCTGCCCGATGGTGCAAGAGGACTGTTCCGTGTGTCTCTCTGGTGTTTATGCTTAGTTATTTATACTTATTTTATAACCATATTTTAAAAAAAAGGTAGCAGGCGCTCCTCTCCAGAAAGAACATGGCATGATAACCTGTTCTGAGATGAGAGTTTGCAGCACACGCTTTTTGCTCACTGTACCTTTCACAGATGGGAAATAGCCATGTGCATATCAGTCTTTGTCCCGACACATGGGCAGTCCAGCACCGAAATGCTATGGCAATTCCTTTCTGAACAAGAGTACCAACAGCAACCCCATACACATGTTTCAGCCTTGTTGGGCCTCATCAGTGAGGTGAAGCTGCGCCTCTCTGAGCGCAATGAGCAGGGAGTCCACGTCTGGTTGCCCCCAGGTAACTTAGGGTGACCAACCCCAAGTTCCTTGCAAATATTTTAAAAAAAGGTAGCAGGCGCTTGTAAAGACTGGTATGGGGTGTCTGTACTTCCGCTCTCTATATGGTAGAGGAGAGACACAGAGGACCCCAGCCAAGATTCTCTATTATTGGTACGTGGTAGAGCAATCAAGGCCTAGCTTCGAAGGGGGTGATGCAGGCTGGTTCTTAAGTACAGTGTAGTCCCCGAACCCCCACAAAGGAATGTCCACACACTGTATTACTGAAAACACAGTCTTTATATAATTAATATTCAAGGGTATGTACACGATCACAATAACGCACTTTGTACTCGGAAGTCAATAATGATAAATATATACAATTCTAAAGTGGTACCACTAATGTTATCAAATCTCATTACAGTGCATCAACTGTACGGTTAAAATGTCACACAGATTAATAACTAGGAAACCAGCAATAGAGATAGGAAGGAACGCAAGATGGTTGAAACAGTAGGCAGAATGCTGACCCCTACCACGAGGCACAGTTCTGTGTGGAGATCCCCCCACCTGGGCAACCTGTAAATAAAAATATATAGCACAAGCCCAGTCCATATGTGCAATAGTCTCACTTCCTCCTATTAAGGTTTTACCCCCCCAATGTACCTGGTGGAGTAGAGGTCTCTGACGATGCGTCGACCAATCCTTCTTGAGAGACTCCCTTTCAGGCAGGAGCCACGGATCGTCGAGAGGTGTCGAGGACCTCGGCGTTCGGTGTCGGGGAATCGACGGCCCTTCTTGAGTGCCCTCCCTTTAAGGGGGGAGTCACGGGTCGTCGAACGTCCGACGGTGAACAGGTTGAACTACGGCTGTGAAGTGGCAGCTTCGTTCCTAGCGGTGCTCGTCGACGACAGAGCGTTGGTGTCCTGCAAGGATGAGGCGTGCGGGGCACCTCGGTGACGATAGTTCTGGACCACAAAGAGATGATGAAGAACTGTGGCCCCGCAAGGGCGTCGAGTCGTCGGCGTCTCTGTGGTCTTTAGGTGGCGGGAAACCCACCGGTGGATGCTCCTCGGTGCGTCGATGGTCGGGCCTTCTCCAGCGGGAGACAAGCGGGTGACGATGCAGACGAGAGCATCCGATGATCAATGGAAGTTCTTAGGCAAACAGGAGCACGGCGACTCCAGTCGGCGACGGCGGTCGTCGTCAGTGGCGGACAACAGTCCGAGTGCTTCTCCTTGGAGTTCTGCAGCAGACCCCGTATCGGGTCGGCAGCCTGTCGAAGGTCTGTCTACCAGGGAGCTTTGGCAAAGATCAGCTGTGCACGATGGTCCCTATTAGCTCGGGAAGAGGGCGCCTTACCAGGTCCTCTCAGGGTCAGACCTTGGAGGCACAGCAGCTTTCAGATTGTGAAGGAGAGCAACAGCAATTCTTCTCATCCAGCAGGGCTTCAAGGTCAAGCATCAGTTACTCCAGTTACTAGTCGTAGTGGACTTCAGCTTCTGAACACGATTCCTAGCAGTGAGAGGTCCCCAGATATACGGTTGATCTCCCATTCATTCCGCTGGGTCACACTCAAGCATCCAATCACGACTAAGGGCATTCATGCAGGCAGGCATCCAAACAGGCACACGAGGTATTCAGGCCATTCACTTCTCTCCAGACACTCACAACAAGTTATGTGTATTGGGACAAGTACCGAGCCATTCAACACTCCAAGCTGCATTCATACCGGGTTCGGGCAGGGTTGTCTCAGTCATTGTGTCAACCACCAGATACTAGACACCCACAACACAGAATGCATATTCGTCACACACTCTATTCACCCAGGTCCCACCCACAGGAGGTACCAACAACATACATCACCGGGAAGGCTCCAGCTAGTCTGGCCGGGCATTCACAACAACACCATATATGGCATTTCCACCCAACAGTCAGCCAGGGGGAAGGGACAGAGTCAGGGCTTCCCAGGACTTTGGGAAAACAAGGTAATGGGTAATAGAAAGCAAGAGGCCACCGGGGCCATCTTGTTTTCCATCAGGAATCAACTGATCCCAAAGGCAGGGCCGGGGGTATCCTAAAATGGAGGATACTCTGCGCACCTGTCAAGTTCAGCATGGAGCTACCACCAGCCCATACCCTGCTCTGTGGGCCACCCACAGGTGCCCAAAAACATACACTGGGGGCACAGGGTTGTACCCCCACCCATGGGTGCCATAAGGGTATCCCACGGGTCCGTTCACCAAACCAAAAGAGAGAGAGCTGCACCGCCAGGAGTCCCACATGAATTCCTGCGTGGAAAACACAACAGAACACACGATAAAATGCAGTAAAGGACAAGGATACTGAGCCCGTCCCTCCGATGCATTTCCAGCATCACAGCGCTCCTCTCCAGAAAGAACATGGCATGATAACCTGTTCTGAGATGAGAGTTTGCAGCATAAGCTTTTTGCTCACTGTACCTTTCACAGATGGGAAATTTACATTTGCATATCAGTCTTTGTCCCGCCCACATGGGCAGTCCAGCACCGAAATGTTATCCAATTCCTCTCTGAACAAGAGTACCAACAGCAACCCCATACACGTGTTTCAGCCTTGTTGGGCCTCATCAGTGAGGTGAAGCTGCGTCTCTCTGAGCACAGTGAGCAGGGAGTCCACGTCTGGTTGCACTTAGGGTGACCAACCCCAAGTTCCTTACAAAAATTTCAAAAAAAAGGTAGCAGGCGCTCCGCTCCAGAAAGAACATGGCATGATAACCTGTTCTAAGATAAGAGTTTGCAGCACACGCTTTTTGCTCACTGTACCTTTCACAACTGGTTATCATGCCATGTTCCTTCTGGAGAGGAGCTGAGAAACAAACAAATTGAAACAAGTAGATCTTCAAAGAGCACCTGAATGACATGTAATTCTTCATAGAGTGGAGTGCTGAAGGAAGGGAATTCCAGAGTACCGCAGCAGCAATTGAGAACGTATGGTCAACAATACAAGAACATTTAGCACGATGGATCCTAACCAGACAGGCCTGGGGGGAGCCTAGCACCCAAGCAGGGCCATAGGGAAGACATTTTGCCTGCAAATATTCGGTGCTTATGCAGTGAAAAGCGTCTTGGACCAGGCAGAGAGATTTAAACTAATTGCACTTAACCACTGGGAGACAATGCGGGTGCTAAACTATTGGAGTGGTGTGGGAGCAACAAGGAGCCAACGTTGTTACACTGGCTGCACAATTCTGTAGGACCTCAAGTCGCTGAATGAGATCAGCGGGTTGTGCCAGAAAGAGAGCATTACAGTAGTTCAAAGAGGATAGGACAAGGGAAGTGACCACTGGGGTCCTAAAAAGGGCAGGTATAAAAGGAAGATCATTATGCAGAAGCTGAAAGTGGCCTTTCATACATACAGCACTAATCCGGTTTTCAGCACAAAGAGTGGCAGAAATGTTGACCCCAGATCCTTCACAACTGGTACAGGAATGGGAAAGGGGCCAGAAAAGGGGAGTACAAAGGGCCACAGCAGAGGGAGGGCCCACCACTAACACCTCTGTCAGCTTGAGCCAGGTATTACACATCCATTCACCCACGGCCGCCAGACAGGCCCAGACGCACAATGATTTGTGTATCATCGGCATAAGAATCACAAATGAAGCTGTGGGAGAGAATGATCTTGGTCAGAGGCTGAATGTTGATGAAAAACAATATCCCAGAGATGGCAGACCCTTGGGGAACACGACATGTAAGAGGAGTAGGGGCAGAAAGAAAAGGGTAGAGTGAAAGAGAATGAGTCCAGCCAGATAGAAAACATTTAAACCAGAATAAAATGGCACCTGAGAGACCAGCGCCAGCGAGGTGCCTGAGCAGAACAGCATGATCGATGGTATACAAAGGCAACAGAGAGGTCAAGTAAGAACTAAGCTCCGATGCTGCCCAGATCAGGCGGCTGCACAAGATCGTCCACCACTGAAACCAGCACCCCCTGAGTGCACACGGCCTGGCTCGGAAACTGGACTGGGAATGGTAAAAGAAGGAAGAGCACTCCAGAAATGAATGAAGACAAAGAACCACTAGGGATTCCAAGAGCTTCATCAGAAAAGGGAGTAAAGAAATGGGGCAGAAATTAGCCAGAACTGAAGGATCCAGGGAAGGTTTCATCAGGAGAAGAATGACAAGAGCATGATTCAGAGCACGGATGTGACCAGTACCAAATGAATGATTAACAGCCAGCGTGATCATTGGCACAATTAGAGGCATAGCTTCCTTCAACATGGAGGGAGGGATCGGGTCAGTGGGGGAAGCAGATTGGAGCTTCACAGTGGCAGTACTGATTTCCTGTGGGTTAAAGACAAGAAATGAGGACCACTGATGAAGTGAGTTGGGGATGGGAACCCCACGGAGAGGCTCCGTCACCTGTAACTCAGAAGAAGGACCATGGATCTCCACTAGTTTTTCCAATCGCACTTCAATTCTTTTGAGACCATGAAAATAGTTTCTATCATAATTTCTTAAGGAAAATTAACCATGGGACAATACATGGCAAGTATTAAAGCTTCTTGTAAAGCATGTTGCTATTACCTTTGGCTCTCCATATGTTTTAGACTACAACTCCCATCAGCCCTATTCAGCATAGTCAATATTGAGGGATCATGGGAGACTTACTCCAAAACAACTGGGGAGCCACAGTTTTCAGACCCCTGGGGCCTTGCAGCCGAATTAAAATGCAGATTGGCTCGGGTTGGGAGTGCTTAGATTGGTTCCTCCATAGGTTCCTTGAAAATTATCTTTAGCGGGAGCCTACTTGCAGTTTATAATGTTGTATGTTAGTGAAAAGGACACCTGATAAACTTGTGAGCCCCTCCTACACCTGAACATCGTCTCATTTCCTATACATCATAAATGAGCCGCAATGAGTCTTGCCACTATTTATTCACTGTATGCGTTAGCACCATTTCCCTTACAATTCATCAAAGTATTTAGGCAAGCCAGTGTTTTCCTTGGTAAAGAAAGATCAGGAAGTGATGGGGATTTGCACTCTCTGGGAATATGTGGGCACAATGTGAAACAAAGTAAATAGAGAAAAAACGTTTACCTCAATTTCTCACACCCATATCCTTCTGCTCTCTCCATGTTTTCCTCCAGCCTAACCATTTTACACAC
Source organism: Ambystoma mexicanum (assembly GCF_040938575.1). Classification (NCBI taxonomy): domain Eukaryota; kingdom Metazoa; phylum Chordata; class Amphibia; order Caudata; family Ambystomatidae; genus Ambystoma; species Ambystoma mexicanum. The sequence continues at coordinate 88,081,847 of NC_090922.1, forward strand.
TCGCCCCTTCCCTCGCTTTACGCTCTTCCATCCTACGTTCCGCATCTCCCACTTTCTACTTTTACAACACCATCACATGGACCACTACCTTACCCATGCCCGCCTGCCCCTTCTCTTCTCCCAATCTTTTTAACATTCAATTCAAATCCCTCTGTATCATTTGCAAGGCTGTCTTGGGCCTGGGATCTCATTGTCTGCAATGCTCCCTTATTAAATATTCCCCCTCTACACCTCTGCGTTCCTCCGGCACCAACTCTTGGTGTATAAAGCGTTTTTGCTAAGCATAAGGCAGGAGGTTGATTGCTTTCCTCAGCTGGCTCCCTACTATGGAATAGCCTCCCCCTCCCTCTGCGCCTTGAGCAGGACTTTTTAAATACCAGCAGCTTCTCAAGACTTTCCTCTTTACCTCCTCCTTCCCTCCCTCTCTCCTCTGCTAATCTCAAAGTTGCTTGTTTGGAGCTCAGGGCCCTTATGCATCCTCGAGACCCTGACCTCCTACACCAAATTGCCCCCAGCTTCTGGCTATCTTGAGCACTGCCTCGGCTCACCCTCCACCCTGGAGGCTCACACTTGCCTTTCATTGCCCTTCACTTGTTGCTCACCTATGAGCACCCTAGCACCTATCCCACTCCCCCTCACTTCTGCACTTGCACGTTCTGAACCCTCACAAGGCATAGTAGGTTTGCCCCCCCAATGAACTTAATATTTATTTATGTATTTAAACTGCTTCTCATACCCTTGTTTTCACTCTATGTTGCCCTTTGGACGCTTTGAAACAGTATTTACTTCCTGTATAAGTGCCTAACAAGCGAACAATAAGTAAATAAATACATTTCATGCTCTCTGAAGCGGCCATAATATTGATCAAATAAAAAACACATAAAATAGAAAATGACATTGCTTTAAGGCAGTAGTCTTCAAATTGTGTAGCTGGCAACCCTAGATAGGGGCCAAATAGTTTGCAGGGGGTGTGAGGCTCTTCATAAAGAGTGCATGGTGACTGCTGGTAGTAGACAATATAAGCAGTTATGGCATCATTTGATTGTATTTTCTGATTCTATTTAAAGGTATGCCCGCCAAAAGAATAAGGATGATTTCTATTTGATGTCTTTGATGCGGCACCTGACTGTTTCATTGGGATTTAGAAACGAAAATGTGCTGACACGTTATGATCGTGTAGCCCAATGTTTGGTTTTGGTGCATTTGGTGTCACAGCCACTAAAATATCAACAACACCATTACTACAGAGAACTGAGAGAGTAAAGGGTGCCAGAAAGCTGACTTTGTGGTTGGCATGACAACTGGAAATTCTGTGGCATAATCGTCTGACACACTAATGGCCTGATTCACAAAAAAAGTGCATATTCATCAAGCAAAGTTTGCACGTCGAAAATTGCTTTGCATGTCCGTCCCTGCGTGAATCAGAAAATCTGTGCGCTATGCGTTTTCATTGAATTTTCCCCACATATCAATCCTATGTGCAAGTAGCACCCGGAATGCCCATGACATGCCCCCACACATAGCAATACCAGCTGCGTATACATACCTTTGCGGACTCCTCAACCGCAAAGTAATGCACTCTGGCAATTTTGCATGCAAACCCCCACAACCAAGGCAGCACCCTGGTGACACTGCATAGGGTCACGCGTAACTATTCTCAGCACCCCCTCAACATGCGTACCATGTATCATAAAGGCAGATATTTCCAGGTAAATATGAGTGTGAACCCCCGTAAACCGTGTGTGTACCCCGTTATACTACTTAGGCACACCTCTAACTTCGATCGGCACCCCAACTGCATGCGTGCATGCCTAAATCCAAGATCTGATCTTACCTTTGCACAGTGATTCCTATGCACACAGGTCTTTACGCATGCCTTTGTGTGGCAGGTTGATAACAAGCTTTGCGTGATGATTTCCCCAACGTGAGTTGCGCGGTCAGATCCATGAATAGGCTTGGTTGAGCGCAGTTGTGGGTTGTGCGATTGACTTGTGCAGGCATCCCTTGCAGCCCCACATTTTACCTTGTTCTTCCTCATTCTGCATGTTCCGGCCCAACTTTGAGCTCAGTGTCAGCGCAACCTACCCTCTGTGTGGAGTCTCGCACAATGCGCTCGACTGTACACAGAGACACACAGGACCTGCGCAAGGGCCCCGAAGTGTACAGATTTGTCCCACGAAGTCAATTCCATGATACGGCAAAGGTTGCACACAAAGTCCAGATTCACCCCGCAAAGTGTTCCATGGATCATCCCCTAAATGTTATTTCTTGTTCCATTACAACAATGTAATCCAATAGTGGCTTATTTAACTCATTTTCACTCAATCAGGAGTTCTGTATCATGTCATGTGACTGTGCCACTTTCAAAGCTGGGGTGGAGTAGTGATCTTTCTTTTCCCAGCTAGAGGGTATTGGGCTATATGTGGGCTTCTTTCTTGGCCCCTTGGGGATATATGCACATTTACCTTTTTGGAAACTGTTATCATACAAGCTATTATTGTTTTGGAGAGGTGCTGAACCACTGAAAACATACAGATGTCCTCATAAGAAATCTGAGATTTCTCATAGGGTCATCTGTTGGTTTTTCAGTGGTATCGCACTACTCCAATCTCAAAGTGATTTCTTATGAGAACATCTGTATGTTTTCAGTGGTACTGAACCTCTCCAATAAAATAAGTTCTGAGGACATTGGTAAATTGTAGTTCATTGGAGAGCTGCTTTACCACTGACAAATGCTTTCTTTTGCTCAATTCAATTTATCTTTCATGTTTTCCCAGTTCTTATTTCTTTTCTTTTCTTTTTTTTGGAGGGAGAGGAGCAGTACCATTGACAACATACAGATGTCCTCATAAGAATTCTCAATCTGATTTGTTATGAGGACATCTGCATCCGCTTAGGGGTACTGCAACTCTCCAATATCAATGTGATTTATTATAAGGACATCTGTATGCACCTCTCCAAACAAAACTAATTTATGAGGACATTGTCAGGTTGCCATTAATTGGATATGTGCAGTACCACTGTCAACATACAGGTGTCCTTGTAAGAAATCACATTGAAGTCAAAACTACAATATAGGATAACTATGACCAAAGGCTGCAATTATACATACAGACAACAGATTTCACTCCCACCTTCGCTGTTGTTAATTTGCCGCCTTGTTCTGGCTCCCCTCACCCTTGTACTGCCCCTGGTTCCCCGTTGTGCAGAACATCCTCCCCCTTGTGCTGTCCCTCCCCTCTCTCTTCCATTGTCCAACACCCTTTGCGCAGTTGTGTCTTCCCCCTTGCATTATTACCTGTTTCCCTCTTGCACTGTCCCTCCTCCTTTCACTCCACTTGTTCTTTCTTTCCATCCCCATTGGTCTGTTGCACCTTTCCCATTGCACTATTGCTTGTTTCTCTATTTGCGCTGCCCCTCCTCCCTCTGTTGCGCTGGCTCTCCTCCCTCCCTTGCGCTGTCTTGCCTCCCTCCCTTGCACTGTCCCTCCTCCCCCACCCCTTGCACTATCACTCCTTCCCCCTTGTCCTGTCGCTCCTTTCCTCTTGTGCCATTGCTCCTTTCCTCCTTACGCAGTCCCTTTGCCCTCCGTCAGGCTGTCCCTCCTCCCTCCCTTGCACTATCCCTCATCCACCTCTTGCACTATTTCTCCTCCATCCCTTTCACTGTTCCTCCTCACCCTGTGTCCCTCCTTCCCCTTTGTGCTGTCCCTCTTTCCCCTTGGAGCTGTTTCTCCTTTCCACCTTGCACAGTCACTCCTCCCATTTGTGCTGTCGCTCCTGTCCCGTTGTGCGGTCACTCCTTCTCCTTGCAATGTCCCTCCTCCCACCTTGTGTTGTCCCCCTGACCCCTCTGTGCTGTCCCTCCTCCCCTTATGCTGTCCCTCCTTTCCCCCTTGTGCTGTCCCTCCTTTCCCCTTGTGCTGTCATGCCTCACCCCTTGCCGCGTCACTCCTCTTAATTGCACTGTCACTCCTCCTCCTTGCACTGTCTCTCTTTCCCTCTTTGCAATGACACTACCACTCCCTTGCGCTGTTGCTCCTTCCCCTGGCACTGTTGTGTGACTTTAATGCTGTTGCTCAGACCCTTCTTGTGCTGCTACTCCATGCCACTTTGCTCTGTCACTCCTCCCCCCCCATTGGCGCTAGCGCTCGTTCCTTCAAATGTTCTACATTGTTCCTGTAAACTGTTGTTGCTGGTCTACCTTACATATACTGAAGTCTCTTCCTCGTGTTGCCATTTATTTCTTATTCCACCCCACAGTGCTTCTTTCAACCCTGCCACTGCCCTTCATTCCCTCCCATGCTCCCAGTTCTTCGTCTCTGTGTTGTCCTTCCCTCCATGTTAAATGTAAAACGCACTAAATAACTGTAAACACAAAAACTATTGGCTTTGCCAATGCTCGTTCAAACAGTTTTCGAAAGGACCAATTGGGTGACATGCTTTTTTCTGTCCTCAAATGTCACGAATGCTAACCATATGGTGCACACGCTAATTATACATAGTGCACCTTTCGTTCTTGGAACCTTAACTCACCCTCACCACATTACTACTTCAATTACATATTCTCTTCACATTTACCAAAAAGTAAACACACTACCTAAAGTAATCAAGGCATATGATTCAAACAGAACACTAAAATGTTATTAAGTTGCACTCCTTGCATGCACTTTAAGCATACTGGTCCTTAGCTGGTCCTTAGCACTTAAGGGGTTAAACACAGTGCGAGAAAATAAATCGACCACGTATTCAACATAAAGCAATACACGCAAATGTTGACATTGGATAACAAAATGAAAAGGCTATGCATTCCTTCGTTAATGTTCTTCATGTTTAGGATGGAGAGCAGTTTGGCGTTGGCAGAGGGCAGTTGACAGATCCCAGCACTTTTGGAACTCTGCCATACTATAGGTTTTAGTGAGGTTCAAAGCAGAATTTCAATATGAAGGGGGTTTCAGAACACCCCACAAGGAGCGCAGTCTGCTATCGCCCCCCATGGGTGGGACTGATTAGACCTTGCAACGCTCCATTCCCCCTTTACATGGACGCTTCTTGGGTGCTGGGTGCATGTGTGCCACCTCGCAGTTAGCACACACGCACAAGCAAGTAGAGCCCATCATTTGCAAGATGCATGCTCCAACGCAAATTAGAAAGCCCACCCTTCTGAAGGCACGCCCATTAATGTAGTGGTTAGCCCTTGCTATCTCAGAAAGGCCCGTGCCGCTTTCTGTATAAAACCAAAGTTCACCTACTTTGGCACACATGGCAAGCCTTGTGTATATGATGGGCAACCCTCCCTCGCCCTGGAAGGGCAGCCCCTAAAATTAGATAAACACTGCACACCTGCTTTTGACGTGGTTATTTCTGTAGCTCTGGTGCAAAGCTTTCAAAGGAGCTCTGGCAAACACCAGTACCTAGTGAGGGGTCAGAAGTGACCTTGGACTGCCCAGCCTATCCCCACCTCCTGTCCCGATCCCCCTGTTTCAGCTTGCTTCGCTTCGCCTTCCCGCAGCACTGTGTGAGAGGAGTTTGAGACTTGTGGGAGACACTGGGGTGGTCTTCTGGGAGAAACAAGGGTTTCCGGCCACCGCCTTGTCCATCTGAGAAACAGCATTTGTTGATCTATCCGGCAAAAGGATGAGCCGGACAGTAAGCAGCAGAGGCATTGCAAGGGTGGGGCTGGGGACTATAGCCCCGGGTCTTTTGGGTGTAGGCCAGGATAGAAGCTCAGGGGCTACAACCAAAAGGCTAGCTAGCCCTGAGTCCCCACACTAGTGTACCCCTAAATCATTTCCAGACCTAGCAATATCCCTGGTAAGCAGTACACCTAAGCAAGTTAGGGTGAAGTTTAAGACGGCTCTCAGTGTGTCAACCAACATACTTAGCCAGGTGAAGTTGGAACATGGCATTTTCTAAGTCCAGTCAGCCCTTTCATGCCTCCCATAACTATTACCACTCCCCTTAGGTGGACTCTTCAAACCGCCCACTCGACTCACGTCCAGATCCTTCTTGCACACAGTGTACAATGTGTCTATTGTGTGAGAGCGAGAGCGAGAGAGAGATAGAGAGAGAGAGAGAGAGAGAGAGAGAGAGAAAATCAAACACATAGACAGTCAGTGATTGACAGTGTCAAAGTGAGAAAGTGAATTTGGAAGCACTTGTAAGATGTGGGGGGAGGACACCAGGTCAGATTTATCATATTAGGCTTTTCTAATGTGTTGCTTTCATTGCTAGAGATTTCCTGTGGCTTTCATGCCTTTTGATGCCTTGCTGCCCCATGTTATATTTTGATATATGTAGCTTCATGACTATGGGGGTCAGTACGACCTGGGCGGTAGCCATGGAGCTACTAGCTCCATGGCTGCCTCCTATACCGTGCCCGTGTCCGGTGTTATGCAATGGGGACTTACCGGTGTAGTCCGACCCTGGCGGGACCGGTAAGTCCCCATTGAACAAAACATTCCCCATTCCCATTTGAGCCCCCATAGGGCTCAATGGGAATGTGGAGGGCGGTAACAACGGACTCGTGACTTGCAAGCCCGTTATTATCTCCCTGGTCCCTTAGCGGGACCCGTAAGGGACGTGTGGTCAGACCACACGTTCCTTACGGTCCCCGCCAAGGGACCTCGGAATAGGGCGGTAAGGGAATACCGGCACCGGTCTCCTTACCGGTGCCCGGTATCAATTACCGCCCAGGTCGTAATGACCCCCTATGTCTGAAGATCACCTCCTGCCCATACAGGTCACTGACTGCTTTCCTCACAAACACATTCAAATTCTATGCTCCAACATAAAACGAACACCAAATAACCTACTTGCACACAGCAATTAAATAACCCCCCCCCAGCAGACATCAAACAACACAATTCCACAACCGAGTCTGCAACCATCTTTCATATCAGGATTCGGGATAATGCCTCCTAGCACCACAGTCACATGAGTTGCACCTGCAGAAAGAATGCCCCATTCTCTCGACACAGAACATTAAGAAACTGACACACATGTAGAGCTCAGGATACTTCCGGTCTGCACGCATCTATACAACAGCAAACTATCTTGCATTGCCTCTCTCACTGTTAACCTGACCCACTCTCTTTTCTTTCCGATCCGTGAAATCCCAGTACAACATAATAACTGCATTATACAGAGGGAGGGAGTTCATGGCAGCACTCGATGCCAAAGTGAGATTACAGTCTGCCCATCCTATACCCCCCTCCCGGCCCAATCCCCACTCTTTCCGCATGCTTCATTTCACCTTTCTGCAGCTGCGTCACTTCCTTTACCAGGTAAGGGGTGGGGGCAATTATTGTAACGATGTGAACGTGGGAGAGGAAGGATCAGAAGGAAAGCATGCAACGCTGTCGGAATTTAGTAATCATTTCATCGGGACATGATTGAAGTTAGGCAGCGTGAGCCACATTCATAGCAGTGCTTCTACAGCTGGACAAGATCATGGCGGCGCTGTCCAAGGTGCTGAAGGTGCTGCCGTGGATGCGCCTTTTGCTGCAACCACAGTTCCAGACAGAGGAGCCAAATGCATAAGGGGTCAGGTAGTTGAATCAGTCTGCGCTGAGACTGCTTTGTTTTTACTCTTGCCGTTGTTCACTGTTATTAAGCATGCCATTTTGAGTAACTCTTAGAATTCATGGTGTTGAGTTAAGGCTCGTGCTGGGTGGCAACTTGTCTTCATCTTAGACTTCAGGCGGTGTGGTCCTTAGAATTGGATGGATACCAGCAGGCTGCAAGCCGGTTTCTTGGCTCGTCCCTCCCATCCTTTCTCACGCTGCTCTTATCACTCCTCCCTCACATGTAACTATTACTCTCGACATTCCGTTCCCACTATGGTTTCCTTTGCCCCACTCCCTTCTCCCCCCACCCTCCTGTCAGCTATTGTTCTTCTCTTACACATCGCATCTCTCCTTTTGTTTCCTTATTCCATCTCAGTTTTTCTGACATCGTCACTTTGGGATTTCGCGTTGCAGGCAACTTGTTGGCCGGTCTTAATGAAGATGCTGGACCAGTGCTGTAGTAGATGAAGTGAGGGACCAAGCAGGACTGTCTCCAGGCTTCGAATTTGGTGGCCCTTTTCTTAGACTGCTGCGCCTCTGATAGTGATTCAGACCGGTGCCGTTCACATGCTTTGTGCGTCTTCGTGCTGGCAGGAGGTACTCTGGCCCCTCAGCATTGTTCATCAAAAGGCTTTGTCAGGATGAGATAAAACTTTTTGATCCCATTCCCCTGGTCCACCTGCCCCCGTTGTCCCCTGAACCTCACATTCTCCCGGTTTATCTGTGCAATAGTTTGTATTGCCTACCATTATACTGATATAAGGTGTATTGATATTGACACCAGCATTTTTGTACGTTCTCTCACTCACCAGCTCTGACTGACCAACTGCTGAATTGCACCTCCTCATCTTTAGTTAGATCTGAGGTGCTTGGGTTCACAAGGACAACCATTTGCAGAGTTGCTTTGGCTGGTGTTTGTGAGCCTGTGGCACTGTCGCAGCTACATGCTACTGGTCAACTCATCATCAAGTAGTATTGTACCCAGATTGGTGACACGATCATGGCATACTAGCCCTTAGCACTGGCATGGCATGGCATTTAGCACCTAAAAACTGGAACGCCCTACCCACCTCACTTAGAAAGGAGACCTCTCACGCTGCTTCAGCTAGTCCTTCAATAGAAAATAAAATACAATCTATTGGTTCCCCTGTAACCCTGGTACCTGGTTATGGTTAACCAATTTATCTTGAAATGTCATTTGTGTATTACTCTGTTATGTATCTTTTCACACTGTACTGTCTCTCTTTACCTATGTAACTAAGAAAGTCTTCTTGTAACAGCGCCACGATGCCCGAGGGCCTCCTGTGCGCTTTATAAATGTAAAAAATAAATAAATAAAAATACAGTGAATATTCCAAGGCTACGGTGCTAATTCTCGCAGTAGACCTGTTCATCTGGGAGGAGAAGCACTCATCCAGATGGACCACCATAAACACCCCAGGTCTAGAGTGGAGCTTTATGTGTTCTATGCTAGTGTTGCATCTGCAAGCTGTACATGCCTATCTGATCGCTCCAGCGTATCATAAAGCACAGGGCACAAAGGCATTTTCATTAGAACATTGAAACATCACTAGCAAATTCAATGCTAAAGGCCGAATTCGCCTCAGGAGATTGGCGAAGTAGCATAACAATAGGATAGTCAAGGTTAAAAGATCCTGCTATCAGGCATGTACAGTGAGATCCACCATTCCCTAAAAACATTACCATCTGCTAATTGAGAAGCTGCATAACCCACCAGTCCTAGCCAATGAGGTTACACCAATGCAGACTCTGTACTGAAATCACATTTGGGCACCCACTGGAGGAAATGGTGTTAAGGGACGCACAGTGTATTAAATAGACGAACCACACCACTATTAGCGTGCTACCTGTTATCGTTGAAAGACGGCTTCCCCTTTAGATGAAGGTCAACTTTGTATACTGGTTAAAAGTAGTACATTCTATGGCTCCACTATGGGTTAAGGGTCCAGGTGTTGCACTCCTGCTCCTGCGTTCTTCTGTTTTCTGGCCCAGGAGGGCTGGCATACCGAGATCACACGTGGCCATGCCCCATCTCTTTCTTCTGCTTCAGCCAGAGCCCACCAGTGTGAATCCTGTGGGTTAAGGGCGTGGGTGTTTTGCACTCCTGCATTCTTCCATTTTCTGTTTTAGGGGGGTTGCCATAACTGGATGACCTTAGGCCATGATCCCAACTCCATCTGCTGCTTCAACCCAGGCCTGCATGGTGAAGCCCGCGCATTAAGGGCGTGGGTGTTGCACTCCTGCTGGATGTTCCGTGCCAGAGGGTGGGAGGCACCCCCAACTACTGAGGCACATATATCCTGGATCCCTGGAGTTCCGAGGAAGACCATAACAACAGGAAGTTCATAACAAGGTGAGAGGGCAAGGCCGAGGGCTGAGCAGGTCTGGCTGAGGGTGCAGGGGGACCATTATCCTGTGACTGTACGATTGTTGTCCGGGTGGCCTCAAGTTAGCTCAACCAAAAGCCAAGCTAATCCAAGCCAAGGCAAGCCAAGCCAAGCCTTCTCCTAATACATCTTAACACCTTGCATATCCATCACTCTTCACTTCAATCATGCAAGACTGCATGGAGACAAGACGCAAAATACTGACTGTGAGGTGGAAACTGGCAATGTGACCGCTCCCACATGGCTCTGATACTGATAATGTGACTGTTTTAAGAAACAAGCCCACAGTCCCATCAAGTTCATGGGTTAGGCATATTTCCTGATAAAGGAAATCCAACAGTTCTTCAGGACCAACCAGGATGACTGAGGGGGTGGGGGTTCATCCAACCACTTAAGAGAAAAGGATCACACCAAATGTGATAGCAGAGTGGCCACTTGTAGTCCTGGGCATATAGACCGAGACATTCCAGCAGAAAATTCCACTGCCAGTAAACCACATAACCAACCAATGAGTGTGGGTCTGTCCAGCACCCCAGGCAGACACAACTGTTGTAAGTGGGGGTTGGGGGGCAGTAATGGACTTCTCCGACTACTTCAGCCCTTGAGGTTCTGTCCTCAAATAAGCATTCAGCCACCTGCCCTGCTACCACCAGTCCGAATATTCATCAAATTTGCCAGACTTGATTAGGCACGAAGTGTAGCCAGGGCCTGTGCTAATGTTGGGAAGCAAAGGATTGGCCCTCACTATTAGCCAACCTTCAACTCGAACACTGGGGAGGGGAGAGTTGACCAAGAAAAGTCCAATGAGCAATTGCAAGGACTATGAGTTCCTGACCCCACTGGGTCTCATTGTAGAAGTCACAAACCTTGCATCGCCTGTAGAGACTAATAGACACACAGAATCTATGGAATGGATCGAACTTCATGCAGCGGAGATGCCCCCAGAAAACAGGTTCCCTCTCATTGGCATTGTTGGGAACAAGAATGAGTTGGAAATGTGCCCTGGGAGCAGGCCCCTGCCTAATCTTACCCTCCGAAGTGCCCCCAGTCCATCTGGCCTATGCACTCCGCTCATCGCTAAGCTATCCATGAAGGAAGCACCCATGGATCATGGATGTAAATGCAAGCAAGTACTGTCTGAACTCGTAGATATAAAGAGGTTGTTTTAGGCCCTGATAGAAGCCCAAGGAAGATGGGGAAGATGGGTCATGGGGGATTACCCTCAGTCCTTGTAGATGCTATTGGGTTCTACAAACCACCTGAGGAGTCCGAAAAACAAACTGCCAAAGGCCCCTCAGCTGCAGTGAGTACCAGCATGACGGGGTGGGGGCTTACACGTGAGTATGAAGAAAACAATGGTCCCTACAATGCCAAGACCAACAAAGTGCTCCAGGTCCCTACCCACTGTGATTCACCTGCGCCAACGGTAATGTCACAGAAGCGAGACAAGCAATCTACCCAGCAGCCCATAATTAAGCACGCCATTAAAACGGATGTGCATGATTTCTTCAAAAATGTTTTACCTAATGGAGAATTCACTGAATAAATTTCACCGAAAAACGAAATTAACTTTTTACTTTTTCTACATTTTTTGTAATGCGGGGGGAGTCCCCCCGCCAGGCCCCCCTCATCCCTCCCTACCCTAACGTATACCCTTACCCAACACCACACCTATTATGCATTACACAAATACCACCTCACCTACCATTTTCTGTAAAATAAATTTGGTGAAATCTCATTAGGTGAAATGGTAATCGGTGAAATATATGGTAACGGTTAAAACAGCCAGCACGAGTACAACAAATGTAATATAGGATGGCAGAGTGGCGAATACAGTCGGAAACCATGACCCCAATGCTGCCCACCCTAGGGTATGTAGACCACACACCAGGGAGGGCACGACCAATAGCAAGGCAAATGGGGGCCTACGGGGGGCACAGTATTGCTGCATAAGGTCCCCAAACTATCTCCCAATCAGCAAGAACCAAGGGATCCAATCATCAATAAATGCAAGCATTGGCTCCGCACTGCAAGGGACTGTCTGTTCATGACCCAGGAGGCAATACCGAACTGCTCCAGACTGCACTATGAGGGTGAAAGTACACATTTATTTGTGCAGATGGACTTTAGGGACCAGAGAGTGGCCAAAGGGGTTCAGTGTACCAACACTAACCACAGTAAAACATTAAATAGCTCGATTTTAATCAGCCCTTTCTTCAATACAGCACCGTCCAGACCCCCCTCTCTCCCCCCCAAGGAATGAATCGTCATTACTCTGTGCAATCTGGTGCCAACACTATGCCATTGGAGAAAAGGATTATGGCAATCTCAGCGGGCCAGGGACTGATGGTCCCTTAATAGATTTGTGGAAAAGGCGACTGAGCCTCGGCCTCAATTGTTATTAGTGGGACTCGGGGTTCATAGCAAACATCGCTCTGTTTTATGGAAGGCTCTATTGCCATTGTAAATTAATGGTTTTTTGTTATGTTAGGGTGCACTTTGAAGGCTCAATAAAGTTATTTGATGATGATGCTGATATTTTTCCAGCTTCTGTTTTTCAGAACTAGCATTAGTGTTCCCGGCCGGCCGGGAAGATAGTGTGAGAGATGACTGGTACCTCCATAATGCCCAATGTGCAAGCCACTGCTATTAGGATGGCCCGTGCCACCCTTCGGCAAAAATAGACTAACTGGATTTGGCCAAATCTCGGCCTCTTCACAGCCTCGCATTTCCAGGCCTGCGGCTGGAGCTAGTGGCGGTGCAGGAGCTAGAAAGCTATGTCAGATACCATCAGCTGCTGGGCTATAGGGAGCAGGCCTTCCACTCATTTCAGATACCAGCGCTGCCTGGGCGCTTATATCATTTGATCGCTATGCAACTTTCAATAGATTTGGGCATCAAGGCTTGCAATTTAGCTTTCAAATGGCTCACGTCCTTTTCATGTCGGCGCAGACAGAAGATCTCAATGCCGCCTTATGACTCCTAAGATGTGGTATGGGCCAGCGCGGTTCTTCAGGGTTCAGGACTGTCAGGGCTTTTGTTTAATATGTGCCCGGATCGGTCTGATTTGTTATTTTGAAGTCAAAGTGTAGAACTATGACCCGGAATTCCTATTCAAAATGCCGCCGCACCCAGCAGATTCAGCACACAACTTTACAGACTGCTGTCCACCATGCAGATGTATGCAGCTGACCCCACCCTGATTTTCCGGACCTGTTTTTTAATGAATTCACACATGCCCTATGATTTTTGCAACCCTACCCCTTTCCACCACATCCCCAACACATTTCCCCCACATACCCAACTTACCTCTGTGCAGATAACAGCTGTAAAAACACACAATACCGACCACTGGATTGGGTCTATCTGCTTGAAACTGAATACCACTAAATCAAAGAGTCTGGTGGTATGTTTACCATATTGAACCGGGCCCTGGCATAGGAGTCCTAAACATTTATGAGCTTGTCTACAACTCATCAAGGCAGCAAAACATCTTCAGCTCCTATTGGATGCTGAGGAGGTGGCACATGGCAGCAGTAGTGAGGCAGAGTTTTCTATCCTTAGGATGCGCCGACATATTTTACCATACCTAACCTGTTGGCAGCTGACTTATGCAAGATTGACAATCATAATATCATCACCTTAGAATATGCCAGTGGTGTATATTTGAGTCTCTCAAAACTGGCAATGCAGCATCTGCAGTTAGCACTCACTCAGCTCCACTTGGTATTACCCAAATTGATTATTTACAACCAATCGTATGGTAAATCTGTCCAAATGTGTCCAGTACCATTCAATCGTTTGTAAATGATCAATTTGGGTAATCACTACCAAAGATGGGGAGTGGGTGTTGCAGGGGTGTCCCCCACTCCCCATGTTTGGTAGTGATGGCTTTTGGGGGTAGCAGAGGTCTCCCCCGCTTCCGGAGGTTTGGATGCGGGGACGAAAAAAAAAAAAAGAAAAGCAGACCCTGCAGCGTCTGATCTGACTTCGTGGGAGGGACGGATCCGACACCGCAGGGTTAGACGATGAGCGGACGGCGAAAAAGTAAGAATGGGGTGGATGCGGGAGTGTATGGGGGTTGCGGGTGGGTTTTAGTTTTGCTGGATTTGGCCGCAGCAAAATTGGCTTTGCGGCCGAATTGCCACTGTCAATTCGGCCGCGAACAATTCTGCCACGGCCAAACCATATACATCCCTCGACTTACGAGCTTCTAACAACTGTGTGGTACTCAAGGCATCGTTTGTTGGTAGTTCCTTGAGTGGAGTTTAAGTCTAAGTGTATTGTACCCAAATCATTCCGCAATCAGAGACCACAATTACTAGAGGACACATCTGTTAGTTACCCTCCAGAACAGCAGTATTGTTCCGCACCTGCTTGGCTTCGCAGGTGACAGGGACTGGAGTGACGAGAGTAGGTGGTTGTGCGTTCTCTGCACTAGCTGCACAACTGTGGAACAAACTGCATATAGATCCCAAAGCCAGAGATGAGAATCTGTGGTTTAGGAAGTAGCTATAGATACTTCTTCAGGCGCTCCTTCAGCGAACAGGAAGACCGTGCAGGGACATCTAACTTCTGTCAGTTACCAGTCCTTCTGGTACTTCCGCCTGCCTCACTTCTAACATGCTCTTGTGCTTCACCCAGTACAAAAATAGACGCCAGCACTAACACGGATATGTACATTAAGTTTACTGTGAGAGTTCACATCTCCAAAAGAGAACATGGGAATTGGGATTGAGGAAGTGTGCCAAGGAATACATAGAACATTTCAAGCAGAGATCAGCACAAGCACTTGGAGAATGACACTGGTGATACCAGGCAATTGCTACAATCACCCATAGATAGAAGACATCTGTCCCCGAGAATTGATTGATGTGGAAAGTGATGCACCTTATCCACCATGACCTTAAATGGCCATTGTGGCTTTGATCAGAGGCACTAAATCGTCTGGATTCAAAGGAGAGAGTGGGAAAAGATGCTGACGCCCGCACCGCCCCCCTACTGTTGATAACATGGTCAAGGTATAGGCAGCACAAATGTGTCAAGCCACAAGAGAACCAGACCATATTATCAAAGAGAACAGGCAGAGGTCTATGGCCAGAGGCGTTATGGTCCCCTGCTTTTAACCTCATTGTTCTCCATCTAGATGACTGCACGGGCGGCCATGCGTTGAAAATGAGCAAAACAAGATGGAGAAGAAACTACCACTACATTCAACCAGTTGTTTGCAGTCCATCACATACTCGAAAGCAATACAGACAATGGACCAATGATTCTAAGGCTTTAGAAAGTTGGCTGCATGTTTACCAGCTACAGAAGGAAACAGCATTGCTTGAAAATGTTGGGAAAATGCTGAATGCACTTTTACTGCGCGTTCGGCAGTGATGAAAATGCTGAAACCCCATTAAATCAAACAAGGGGAGTGGGGATTCTGTGGTGTCCCCTGCACCCTTTCAACAGTATAATGGGTTCGTGGTTGCAGGGAGGTCCCCCTGCGTCCATTGCACAGAAGGAGGTGGGCAATAACGATACAAAAAAAAGAAAAGGACCCTACGACAGAAGTTCCAATCCACTTTTGTGATAGGGAACTGACTTGCAGGGAGAGGGCCAAGACTGGTGAAAGAAAATAAGGTAAGTGAGCCGGTGAAAGTATGAAAGGGTAAAGTGGTAGTGGGTAAGAGGCATGTGGAAATAGTGATGCATTTTCGGATTTGACATTTTCAGATCCGAAATTAGTACCCGACACGCGCGGCTGAACAGGAATACTGTGTGGTGATCAGCTCATTAGCGAGCCATACCACACGGTATTCCCGTCCACGCCGTGCGTGCCGGCTACTCTGTTCCCGGCGAGGGGCATGGCAGCCCCTCAGCCAATAAGGAGATTCGGAGCGGGGCCATCCCCGCTCCAAGCCTCCACACGGCTGGAGTCTTCCATCGTCCCCCGCCGGAGACCGCGGTACGTTTTTTTTTTTTCTTCTTTTTTCTTCCTCCCCAACCCCTCCCTTCCGCCCTCCCTACCCCACTTAACTTCTTTTTTCTTCTGGTCTCGGAAGCGAATGCGCTGGGAACACTTCTGTTCCCAGTGCGTCCGCTCCCGATGGCCTCCATGGAAAGGGAAAACAGACAACGTTTTCCCTTTCCATGGCGGCGGCCATTTTTTTTGCCGTTTTTTTTTTTCTGTTCTGAAACATGTTTCGGAACAGATAAAAAAAGCAATTAGTACCCCGGTCTAACGAGCCGGCGTACTAATGGCAATAAGCCACGAGGTGGCGGGCCAATACCGCCCCGAGGTAATGCCCCCAGGGCACCGTTAAGGCCCTCGCTTCGCTCGGGCCTATAACTTGCCCCGGGGGCATTACCTGGGGCGGTATTGGCCCGCCACCTCATGGCTTATTGCCACATTACAGGGGACGCAGTGATCACATAGATCGAAGGAAACTGTGTATTGTCCACAAGCCATAGGATGTCAAAGAAGTTCCTGAAAACCTTGGAGAATAATATGTGTCTCACGCAAGCAGAAGGATCTCCTATTCCGTAGGTACTGCCCGCAATGACCCCGGGGCTCAATCAGTGATACAGGGCGAGGTAACCCAGGAACACGTGGCCACCAGATTGAAGTAGAAGAGCAAAGATTGACCACTGCTCGGGAATTGAAGTGCGAGTCTCCATGCTGGTAGACAATAGGCACCCCTGGTGAAAACGAGTACATTATTTGAACTGCACTATGGAATCACATGAGAGCTAGGCACTATTCGACGTCTCAGAGAGAGGGCAAAACCGGAACTTGACATTCAGGGCTCTCCATGCCAAGAATCAGGAAGTGAAAGCGTAGAACATGCCCGGAAACGGAAGCTGATGATGGTATTTAATTATTAACCAGGGTTTTTATACTGCGCCTCAAGCGAAATCGCTTCAGTTCGATGATATTGATTGAAACGGGGAAGCTGTTGTGCAATAGACCAGAAGAAACATGTGGTGAATTGCAAGCAGACGACGACTTCTAAGGGAATCACAGATGCTGGAATCAAGCGAAGCACCAAGGCACCCCCGCGCCCCGAGGAAATACCCTCAGCAACAGAACTGAGTGGGCCAGGGGATGTCCCTTGCAATGAGGAACATGCAACACCCACGCCACATTACTTTGCTGCATTGGCTACACAATTTACAGATACACGCAGATACAGACATACAGCAAATACACACCTCCTCCAAGACTTCACTCAATGACAATACAATCGAAACCCAACAGTGCAGTACAGGCACACAAAACAGCTCATGAAGACTCTCACCAGAACACCCAGCAACCCATACCACCTAGAAGCCAACCCAGCACACAGTGACACGTTTTCCGAACTGAAACTACCAGCAGAACAGGAAAATGTACTCTTGTGCGCTCCCTTTCCTCCCACTAACCAACCCTCCCCTACTTTCTTTTCAGAACCCCCGATGTAGCTGGAGACCATGAAAGTGGCAGCAGTGTGCAGTACAAATCAAATTAACATACCATACCACCATAGCAACGAACAGCAAAACGCCCTCAGCCTGGAGGATGCTGTGTACCACCCTCTTATGTGGGCATGCGCATTGATACTGAATTTGCATTACTGCTGTTTCATTCCTGACGTGACATATTGGACTCACACATCACCGTCCACGTCGGTCCAGATACACCACAATTCCCCAATGCAGGCAAATGTAACAGCTTGCTCCCCACCTCTCCCCGTCCTCAGAACCTCCTCTTTGCTCTCTTTGGACGTGAGCAGTCCCAGGACAGCGCACCACAACTCACCAAAACTACGCACACATTGGAGTTTTGATAACAGGTCTAATTTTAATGGAGGTTGCCACAGACAGGCTTAGAACAGCCACACCCTGGTCAACACTCAGCTTACTTACACATTGAAGCTCTAAGAATACTAACCACCTACCCGCGCTGCCGAAACTGGCCCGTCCCAGGCAGTCAGATTGATGTTAGATGTTAACTCATAAAATCATTTAAAAAACTCGTGTTACAAAATTACAATAAATATATAAATGCAAATCAGTTAAAACACATCAGCACGAGATGAAAATAAATGCCTCACCAAAGACATTCAAATAATTATTTCCAAACAGCCTATCCACAGCAGTGCGTGCAAATATACAATTTGCTGAGAGAGAAGGTCAAGCGACAAGTGGTTTATTAATTCCTTGAGGCTAAAAGCATCAAAAGTAATTAAAACTTCAACATTTCCAAAAAGTGAAAATGCATTCCACCATATGCTCCAATTCACTGTTTACATTGAAATCTTGATCAAGCATGTAGGTCACTTCCTGCCAATGCCCAAAAGGCAACTGTTATTCCAGTTTCAATTATTTCCAGATGAACCTGTCAACCTTCTTTCGCTTGCCACATCTCAATGCCGCAGGTGAAACATTTTCAGGAGGCCGAACTACTCTTGCATTTTTAGCTTGCATCAAGAAGTAATACGCTACCATGCATTGCCTAAACCCCAAAGAACGAAGGAGGGCCACCTGAGGCTAGTATGATTTGGGCAAGAGAAGCAAAAAATTGATCTTGGTCTCCAGTGATAGCGAGCCACATGAGTTAGTCGGAGGCCCCATGTTTGACCTCGCCACCATTTCACAGTTAGTTGTGAGTGGGAGCAGATGAACGCGTGATCCGTTGAAAGGTCAACGTGCCTCGGGGATAACTCCTCATCGTAGGTATCACTTGCTGTATGGCTCTCGGACACAGGTTATGAAGTAGGCATCGACGGGAGCCTGAAGTCAACGTCCAATCCGTCCCCCTCTTGCGCCCAGTGTTTTAGGCTGGTTCTCTGCAAACCGGAGCTAAAGCTACCTCCCTAACACTGCCAGATAATGTCCAAATGTCTCAGAAGTACCACACTCGAGGCGCCATGCAAATTTGGAGCAACGGAGAGGAGCTTCACACATCATTAAATATTAAGGTAACACTTTGATGCCCTGCAATTGAAGGTTTTTGAATAAACCATTGAAATGTTGAAACTGAATGGAGCCAGCAACTCCAGAGAGAACACTCAGACGAATCACAAATAAATGGAGGATAACACTGCACCAAACAGCCAACTGACTCGCTAATGTGCGGAGCGGGGGGGTGCAAAAGCGGGTACTAGCTCCTAGAATAATCAAAGCAACCACTACCAGGGGTGTAAGTATGGGCATGATACTTCTGAGATGAAAAAGATGGGAGGCACATTATCTAGTACAGTGGATAGAGTGCTTATCAGGTTGGGTTGTATACAGCAGCACCTTCACTCCTGAAAAGCACCAGACACCTGGGAGATACTGTCAACAAACATAAAAAAGAGCTGGTAAATTGGCAATGGAACTGAACGTGGCAACTGCCTGAGTGGAGGAACAGGTGGGGTGGGCTCCATACATTAATGTCCAGGTTCTAGGGGTGCCACAGAGCATTAAAGAACTACTATAGACCATTTATGTCAATAAGTTGATTCAAGTATTACTACACGTGGCTTAGTTATCTGCAAGGAGGAAAGAGTGCACAATGTGCTCTGACCTTGGCCACCCCTCTGGCCTGCCTTTGCCACCTAACTGTATCCCAGTTACTACACTGTAGACACCGGGTTACTTTTCTTCACGCTGCCAGGGAGAAGAGAGGATTGCACCTTAATAAAAAAAAGAGTAAGCTTTAATCCAGACTTTACCATTGGTCTCCTAAGGGCCCCAGAAACTGTTTCAAGGTACGTAGACCACTCTACAACTGAGAGGGCTCTCCTGTAGGCCTTGCTTAAGTTTACAAAGATCTGGATCATCTACTGTAAACAATACAATTTCTGCAGAGATTCACAAAATGGCGCTTGACTATGTTGAGAAAGAGGCTCCTCTACTGAAGAGTCTACCTTGGTCGCCAAGTAGTTCAAATGAATGGTCTCTTGCATCTGAGGTTTGTGGACCCCTAATTAAGGGCTGCTTAATTTACATAATAGCCATTAACACACATTATACATCATAAACAGGTGGCACATGTGCATAGATTTGGGCAATACATCCCCCATGGAGGGTTATGGCTGGGCTGAACATTTACATGAGATAAAAGCTGATTGATATTATTTGAAATCCCAGATCAGAGTCTGAATGCTCAGAACATAAGACCCAATTTTGGTTCCTAGCCCCATCTCCCAGTCCTTTTTGGGGGTTCCCACTGCAACCCTACTCTGCAGAAGAGGCATCCTTTGCTCCCTTTGCTTCAGTAAGCAACCTTTTGAGTTTTGATATTCCATCTTTGTGGGCTATAGACTGCAAATGGGAATCCCAGCATAAAAGCCATGGAAGACCTGCTCATGCAACCAACCCATTAAGCTAAGGGTATCCTCCAGCCTAGCTCCCAACCAGTAAAGCTTGAAGGCCATTGGCCCCTTGGAGGTGTGGGCCCAAAAAAAGAAAACGTCAATGCCAGCCTGTGCTATCATCAAGTTCACCCATCTGGCTAAAGCAGGAGAAGAAACAGCATGGACAGGTTTACGACATAAAACAATTGTTCCTCAGAATCCCTGAGATTCCCGCTAAGGCAACTTACCACACAGATGTAAACCCTGAAAATAAGTGAATTCTATTATCCTACGGCCTTCCTTGCTTCTACAGCTATTGTGACAAATGAACCCCAGTGGAAAACATGTGTCTTGACAGATCCAGAGCTCTAAAATCTGCTGCCTTCCTGCAAAAGGCCAAGCATATAAGCATCAGCAGCTCAGCAGAGAGGGCCATGAGGGAAAGGTCCCCGTTATCAGGCCAGTCCTTGAACAAGATTTTTTTCTTTTTTAAATAATTGTTCTTTTATTTTACAACCACACTAACTTACAAACATTGCATCATAGTATTCATAATATCAAATTACAAATCGTGTCTGTTTGTTCTCCCTTTCCACCCCTTCCCCAGCCTACTCGACACCACATATTTCACCTCTTTCCCGTTCACTCTCCCCCTGCCACCCTGAGATCTTCACCCTCCTGTGTGCGGGACTGTGTTCCAATCCTCTGACATCCAGTGTGGAATTGGCTAATTCCGTAATCAACTGTCGCCAAGCCTTCACCCCTCCCTCTTCCTGGTCTGAGTTCCTGCTTACAGCTTCTTGCCACACCACAGTTTCTGCATTCACCCATTTTAGTAGGTCCCTCCACCTTACTTGCACCAGAGGCCTTGTCTCTGCTTTCCATCCCATTGCTATTCTGCGTTTCACTAATGTATATGCTAGATACCTCAGTTTACTCAGATGTTTAGCTTTCTTAGGCCTTGCGAAACCCCCCAGCAGACCGGCCCAGGGGGATCTCACATCCAAGGTAATATCTGCATTTGCAAGTGCTTGAGCCACCTCCTCCCAGAATTTACTTATCTCTATGCAGGCCCAGAACATATGGACCAGATCTGCATCCACCTCCACACGTTTCGGGCATGACTGTATCACTGCTTGGCTAAACCTTGCTATTCTATTCAGGGTTAAATGTGCCCTGTGGGTTTTATATAGTTGAATTTGTTGAAGCCTTGTATTTCTGGACACCTTTTTGTGGTATACCATAACTCTGTTCCACACTGCATCGGATATTGACTCCTCCAAGTCTGCCTCCCATTGTCGTCTCGTCTGCCCAAACTCCTTCCCCACTCTAGACATTAACAGCTTATATATCCACGAGACCTCGTGCCCACCTTCCGACACATCATAAAATGTTTCAATCATATCATCTATCTGCAACGGAGCTGCGGTCTCCGGCCATCTGCGCTTCATATACCTTAGCAGGCTGGTGTGTGTAAGGTACTGCCCCAGGAGCACTCTTGTCTTTTCCACCATCTGCACAAACCCCTTAGGCACACCCTCCTTTATCAGGTCTCCTACCGTCGCTACCCCTTTGGGATCCCAGTATTTTCTCACATTCAACCACAGTTGGTCACTCACCCCTTCTAATTTCACAAGAGGAATCTGCAGCGAATACGGCGTGATGTTCCCCATCAACTGACAGGCTCTATGCCACATCACGCACCCCAGCCTCAATAACATTGGCGAGCAGGTTGTGCGAGAGTCCGTTATCCATATAACTTAATTTAGAAAGAACTGGGTCTTGGTTGTTTGCAACAGCCCCGACTCGTGCATTTGTCCGTCCGATAGCCATTTAGCTACGAATTGCAACTGGCTAGCGACGAAATATACTTCAAAGTTAGGTAGTTTCATACCTCCTAGTTCATACGCATGCCAGCTTCCAGAGTGCCATTCTACACCTTGAGCTATGCCACAGGGAGTACTTGTATATACTATGCAGTTTATTGAAGAACAACCTTGGTATCTCGAACAGGACATTTGTGAAGACATTAGCATCTGCATACAATGAGATCAGATGCCTTCCGCCAGGTGTATCTATCCCTGCCTCACCATATTCATCCTGCAAATAAACCGCTAGTGGCTCCAAAGCCAAAATAAAGAGCATCAGAGATTCACAGACACCCCTGTCATGTGCCCTTATTTAACTGCCACTGTTCTGAGATAATTGTGCCCATTTTAACCCTAGCTACTGGTTTTAATATACAACAGTTGCACCCATTTAATATGTCTGTCCCAAACCAAACCTTTCCAACACCGACAGCAGCCATGGCCATCTAACCGAATCCAACGCCTTGACTGAATCTAACAATGCTACTACATATTGTTGTGTGTCTCCTTGTGTACAATCTATCACGTGGTACAATCTGCGCAAGTTAATGGTAATATTCCTATGCGGGACATATCCTGTCTGGTTGGAATGCATAAGCTTAGCTATGATCGGTGTGATCCTGAGTGCTATCACTGCTGTGAGTATTTTCCCATCTTGGTTCAATAGCAAGAAGGGTCTATACGAGCCACAGTCTGTATCCGGCTTATTCGGTTTCAGATGGGGAACATCAAGAACTCTCTTAAGGATCCAGGCAATCACCCAGTTTCCAGTGATTCATTAAGCATTTTGAGCAGCAGAGTTAGGATATCAGTTTTGTATTCTTTATAAAATTCACTGGGGAGCTGGTCTGCCCCTGGGACCTTGTCCGTCAGCAGTTCTTTGATTACATACTCTAGTTTCTCTATTGTAGTGGGGACCTCCAATCTATCTCGGTCTTCTGTGCTTAGCTTGGGCAGATTAATCTCGAACAGTGCTTCCTGTATCTCCGCCACGTCACACTCTAAGTTTTCTTCATACAATCGCCTATAATATTCATAAAAACATGTATTTACCCCTTCTTGTGTCTCGTGCAACACTCCATCCATAACTGCAACTGCTCTGACTGGTTCCTGTTTCGTCTCGCTTTTATAGAGCCAGGCTAATATTCACCCTGGCTTGTACCCTTCTGCGTGTTGTCTCTCAATATATTCCCTATAGCTCAAATTGCTCAACCTATCCCATTTTCTGCATTCTTGTTGTAGGTGGGTCACCTCCTGTGCTTCCTCTAGGGACCTTTTTCCTGTTTGCGCTATAGCTTCTAACCTGCCCTCTGCCACCTGTAAATCTCGTAAAATAACATCCTGTATTCCTTTTGACTTCGATATGGCCACACCTCTCACCACTATTTTAAAAGCCTCCCACAGTGTACCTGCTGAGTTCAAGCTGCCCTTGTTATGCTGGAAATATTCTTTCACCCCCTCCCGTAAATGTACCCGGAACGCTATATCTCTGAACGCTTCCACTCTGTGTCTCCATGTTGGGATTCGGGCTCGGGGTGGGGGGGTTGCCTGCCATGTGACCACTAGCAGAGAATGGTCTGAGAGAACCCTTGCTTTGTAGTCAGCTGGTATGAACTCTCCTAGTAATTCTCCTCCCGCAAACACATAATCTAACCTATAGAGATTAGCGGGACCATTATAATGAGAATATACCCGTTCCTGCTGATGCATTGTTCTCCATACGTCTTTCAACTTGAATGTGTGTAGCAAGGTGTTTAAAGCTTTCGCTGCCGGGTCTGGATGAACACATTTATCATCCGATCTGTCCAGCATCGGGTCTAGCGTACAATTAAAATCTCCTCCCCAAATAAACACAGTGTCCCTGTATGGGCCTATCTTAGTGTACAAAGATCGGAAATATGCAGCAGTATCGTGATTTGGGGCATATGTATTGATAACGCATATTTCCCTTGTTTTCTACTCTACCCCACACTATGATCATCCTACTGTCAAACTGGATATTAAATTATGCCTCCTATTGTAAACGATTGTATGTATATTGACCTACGCCAAGTTGCTTAAAACTGTACGCGAATAACTCTCTACAGCAAGGTCTTGACCTTAGAAATTGATGTAGGCCGCCATCTTGAATCAAACCGCCATTTTAGGTTCTCTTGCTTTGTAAAAGTCACCCTGTACATCAAAATGGTGGACGATGCCATTCCGAACAGAATCTGGTCGACATGAACTCTGTACAGCTAATGTATAACTTGCCTACAGGCCACTTGTTAGGGTCGTGAACTGAGACCTTGTCCTTCTGTTGA
This sequence comes from Ambystoma mexicanum, assembly GCF_040938575.1. Classification (NCBI taxonomy): domain Eukaryota; kingdom Metazoa; phylum Chordata; class Amphibia; order Caudata; family Ambystomatidae; genus Ambystoma; species Ambystoma mexicanum. The sequence continues at coordinate 88,106,306 of NC_090922.1, forward strand.
CCTGCATGTAAATGGATTACCTGTATCGACGGAACTGATCTATGCACATACTGATGAATAAATTAGAATTGATCTGGCAGAGACCCTAGACCAGTAATACATTCATGGAATGGTTAACCTGCGAAGGGGTTGGACAACAGGCTGGAGAAATGTATAAAAGCCTGAATGTCCCAATGTAAAGTCTCTCACTGAATACATCGAACCCCGTTGAAGTTCGTTGTGTTGTACTGAGGGCCGATAGCTATCCGATCTATCATTGACTTTGTCATTGCTTGACCTTAAAATAAAGTACTTTGTATGTTCCTTTGTAACCAGTGTTTGGTGTGTTTCCTTTGGGTTTCCCGACCTCAGATTATTTTTCTCTTTTCACAGTTGGCGCCCGAATAGGGACCTTCAAGATTGATGCCGGACCATTGAAGGATGATGCATGCTATCGGACCGGGATCGGACGGTATGATACTACGGGCCCGACTGAACGAGACGCGACACCTCTACAGCGCTGCACGATCGGATCCTTGGATGATAGCCGTGCGGTCTGAGATGGCATCTTGACGAGGGTCCACTTTTGAGGCAGGCAGATTTGCCGAAATCACCAAACACAAGGTAAAATTCGTTAGGAAACTTCTTTGATAAACCGTACGGTCCTCCTTAGGTTTGGTCAGGTGAGTCGTGACCCGACTCTTAATTTAACCCGGACAATTTTAATTTGGCGCATTGTATCTGCAGACACAATTATTGACCAGGTAACACCAAGTTTTTGAGAAATGCCTGGGAAATTGTCTAGCTGCTTTAGGGCATTATTCCGCAGCGATCGACAATCTTTGGAATTTAGCCGCCCGGCACCACAGGAGGGGTCGCCGGCATTTACTATGTATTCTAAACATGGCATTGGAAGTGTAGTATTTAATGATATTTGGCACAGACAAACCAGACATGCCTCCGAACTGCAGTGGCCAATCAATGGTAGTTTTGAGATCCCTCGTATTGAATACTTAGAGTCGGTTTTGTTAAAGAAAAAGGCCAGACCCGCAGCATTTGATGTTCTACAGAATTGGAAAAAAGAAGCGTTGCAGCAGCTTAAGAGTAGGGAAAAACATGCACGCCGTCATAAAACGAATGCTGAAAAGGCGTTGTTATATGATCAGGACAAACAGTCTGAGTCAGTTAGGAATATGGTTAGGGCTTTCTCATTCGGTATTCAGAAAATCTTTCCTTCTAAAGACCTTCATGTTTCTGACGAGTTTCTCGACAAATTGTTAAACGAGCGAAGGCCTGATGCCTCTGCACCACCTCCGTATGATCCTCTTCCTGTTGCTTTGCCTCTTCCTGCTGTTATTCCTGCTCTCCCTGCTCAACCTGTTGCTCCTATTCTTCCGGCTGTTGTTCCTCCGCCTGCTCCACTACCTCTTCCCATTGCACCAGTAATAACACCTCCATTGAATCTGCCTGCACCTCCACTCCCGGGTGGTTCTGTACCGACTATAGTTGATCGGGGTGCGGGGTCGAAGGTTGTTACTCGTAATACTGTCCCTACAGATAAAAAGCGGGATTTGTTTGCATGGGCTAAGCATTGTATGGAGAGAGATGATCGAGCTAATGTTTTTGCCACACTGTCTAATATGGATAATTTTCCTGAGAAAAATGTTTTTATTGAAGGTTTAGGGATTCATTTATGCGTAATGTGGGGTAAATTAAATAATGTGGATCACCCACAAGGGCTGAGGGATCTGAATACTTTAGCACTATCAAGAGATACTGTGGAGAAAGTACATGAGCATGTCGAGAGGTGATTTGAGTATAGGAGAGATTTGGAGAAGTTACGGAATGAGGATGACGAAGAAGAGAGTATGTATGTACAGAACCGATTTCTTCCATGTCGTAAATGGGCATCTGAGGAAGCACAAATTTGTAAAAGAGATGCAATTAGATGGATTTCAGGTAATGGTAGAGTACCTGCAGGATGAATGTGTGAGGAAGAAGGTTAGTTGTCCCACAGAGTTACTGGGTATTTATAAGAGAGCTTTTTCACTTGACACTTCTTCGACTACTTTAGCGCTCGACTTAGCTCTGTTGCTTAGTAAGCGTTCGGAGTTGCCTATATCTCAGTTGCCTATGAGAGAGGTACCTCCGACATTTGTCCCAAAAGTTGAGATTGCCGCTAATGCTGCAGCAGGTATAGCTGCTGTGGACATTCCTGCACATTATGTTTCACAGTTTGTTTACGTCCCGTTTTCGTGAAAGGAAGTGAACACTATTAGGCAATCTATTCCCGACATTAGGAAAAATCTGACAGGATTCTATAAAGAGATAGAGTCCGTCTTGCAGTCCTCAGTGGCATCCTAGGCGATATTGACTTATTATTCCCTGTACTCCTGCCCGTAGATTTGTGGAAGCAGGTTAGAAAAATACATGATGCACCTGGGTTGGGAGATACGTGGGCTAATATAACTAGACTTGACGGGGAAAGGCCAGCTGGTGAGAGACCGCCTCAGGTGATACTCACTTTGCCTGACAGAATCATTGCGAAATTAAAAACTATAATTCCTGAAAAAAGAATTATTTGGGACAAGCTTACGGCCTGTGTCCAAGGAAAATCTGAGGGTGCCACCGAGTTCTTTAATCGGTTCGAACAAGTATTCTCGGACTTCAGTGGACAGGATTTAGGCACAGAATCTGGGAAAAGGTTATTTGTGGACACATTTGTGCGTGGATTGCTGCCTGACATCCAGTCACAGATTATGTCTTCCGAGAGCGCTTGGCAGGCGAAATCCCAATCAGAAGTACTGCACATGGCTCAGTACTACGAGAACCGTGTCAATAATGAAAAGATAGAGTAGAAAAGAGAAAAGGAGACTTAAAGACTAAAGTATTGTTACAACAAATTGTTAGAGGCACCAGAGGGGGTAGTTAGCAGATTAGAGGTCAGTATGTTCCACAAGGGAATGTGCCCTTGGGTCCTGTGAACATTAACCAGTGTGCCTATTGTCGCCAGGAGGGTCATTGGCGTGCACAATGCCCCGTCCTTCGACAGAGGTCGAATAACACATTTGGGAGTATGGGTAGATGACCCAGAGGTCGCCCCGGGGTGGGGGCCCTGGTAGAGTTCAGTTTTCGCAGAATCCTCAGCAACCTTTTTCACAGGACAATCAGACTTCAAGTGTGGATACTAGAAACATATTTGATCACCCTTCTGCTGCTTACCTCTCTGGGGAGCTTCCTGCTGATGATATTCTGTTTTGTTAGGATTGCCCGGAGCAGGGTTTGGAACCTACACCGATTCCCGTTAGTCAGAAAGGTCCCTACGTTGAAATGGTAGTGGGAAATAGGAAACATCAGTTCTTGATAGACACTGGAGCACAGAAGTGCTCCATTGATCATTTTCGGGTTCCAAACATTCCACTGTCAGGGAAAACCAATGTCTCTGTAGGGTTTTCTGGCACACCAGTCATTTGTCCGGTTTCTTCGCCGGTACCTATTTCTTTGTGTCCCTTTACGGACCATTGTCCATTTCTTTTGACTTCGAATTGTGGAGAGAATTTGTTGGGGTTGAATCTGTTGAAGGAATTAAATGCGGTAATTCATTGTTCATCTGATGGAGTGCGTTTGACGATTTCACCACAGCAGTTTTCTGTTTCACAATTTTTGACTAGACCTTTGCCACCAGAATTCAGTAATGTCCCGGAGTGTTTGTGGGCGGCTGACGACAATGATGTCGGAGTTCTACAGATTGAGCCTGTTAGAATAGTCTTGAAACATGGTATTAAGCTGCCACGTATTCCACAGTATAAGATCTCGGTTGAAGGTGAGCGAGCTTTGAAGAGCATTGTTTCCGATTTTGTGCATCGTGGGGTGATTGAGGAGATTACAGGAAGTTTGTGCAATAGTCCGATCCTACCCGTGTACAAAAAAGGCGATAATGCTCTTCCGTTTCGTTTTATAATTGATTTGCGTGCCATCAATAGAGTTGTTGCTCCACAATTTCCAATTGTGCCTGAGGTGACGACGATATTAACTATGATTCCAGCTGCGGCTACTTACTTCAGTGTTGTGGACCTGAAGAATGCTTTCTTCAGTATTCCTATACACAAGGACAGTAGATATTTGTTCGCGTTCACCTTAGGGGGACGCTCGTTCACATTTACTCGTGCACCTCAAGGTTACACCGAGAGTCCTAGCATTTATAGTAGGGCCTTGAAAGAACAGCTTGATACTCTTGAATTACCCCCTACTTGTATGCTGCTTCAGTACGTTGACGACTTGCTTTTAGCAGCAGATTCTGAGAGCTCTTGTAAAGAGGGCACTGTATTGTTGCTCATCCATCTAGCTAAGCATGGTCACAAAGCTTCGCTTAAAAAGTTTCAATATTGTTGCCAGGAGGTCGCCTATTTAGGATACCTCCTGTCAAAGGAGGGAAGAAGATTGACACCTGAAAGAATAAAACACATTTCTGGCATGTCCTTCCCAAATACACAGAAGGAAATCAGAGCCTTAATAGGTTTGGCTTCTTACTGTGGGTTATGGATCCCGAACTTTTCACTAGTGATAAAACCGATGTTGGCTTTGACAAAGAGGGCATTTCTTCGCCATTGCCATGGAAATCGGAACATCAACAATCATTTGAGCTTCTCAAGACTGCATTATGCTCTGCACCGGTTTTGGGTGCACCTAATTACAACAAGGTCTTTGTGTTGTTTGTGCATGAATGTGATGGATGTGCTTTGGCTGTATTAACACAGGAACATGGAGGGAAGACTAGGCCGTGCGGTTACTACTCTTCCGCCCTTGATCCTGTTGCATGCGCTTTGCCAAGATGTTTGCGAGCTGTCGCTGCTGCTGCCGCGTCTGTAAAACAGAGTGAGGGAATGGTCCTCGGCCATGATCTAACCCTGATGGTGCCTCACTCTGTAGATGTTCTATTGAACAAAATTCAAATGCAACACCTCACTTCCGCACGATTGACGAGATATGAATTGATTTTGTTTGCTCCCCACATACAAATTAGGAGGGGTTGTGTTCTTAATCCGGCTGAACTCCTACCTTTCCCGCAAAATACTGTTTGCGGTGATGATGAGTCACATGACTGCCTGTATACTACTGAACAAGAAACAAAGGGCAGAATTGATTTTAAGGACACTCCTTTGGATAATGCGCAAGGGGAGCTATTTTGTGATGGCTCCTGTTTCAAACTTCCGGATGGTACATCCACAGCTGCTTATGCAGTCACTACATTAAGCACGGTTGTAGAGGCCATGCGAATTACACATAACTCTGCGTAGGCCGCAGAGATTATAGCATTAACCTGAGCTTGTGAGCTTTCCGAAGGGCTAACAGTGAATATATATACTGACAGTCAGTATGCTTTTGGGGTGGCTCACAACTTTGGGAGACTTTGGTCAGAGAGAGGGTTTCTAACTTCACATGGGACCAAGATTCAGCATGGCCCCTTGATAGTACAATTGCTCTCGGCGCTCGTGCTCCCTAGTCAGTTAGCGATCATGAAATGCGCAGCGCATCGAAAGATCACAGACGATGTAGGAAAAGGGAATGCTTTCGCTGATCAGATAGCCAGACAAACTGCCACAGATCTTCGCACAAAAATGTATGCTCTAAGAGAACTAGGGATGTCTATGTAATGGACGAGGATATTGGGTCTGTGCGGGATATCCAAGCTGATGCCACAATGGAAGAATCTAAGAAATGGGCTGAATGCTTGGGGAAATTAGATGATGACGGGTGTTGGGTGGACACAGTTGAAGGGAAATTGTTACTTCCTAACGCCTACATAGTCATGATGTTCACTATGGCACACGGTCCCACACAACAGATTATGAAAATGTTAGAGAAAGTCTGGGTAAATGATAAGATTTCGAAAATTGCTCAGCATTATGTCCAAAATTGCATGATTTGCCTACAGCACAATGTGGGGAAGGGGACAGTAACTCCAAGGAGTGGCTTTGGGCCTCCTTCTGTCCCGTTTGAAAAGATTCATTTTGATTTTATTGAGATGGAGCGGTGCAATAGCTTAAAATATGTCCTTGTGGTCATTTGTGCCTTTAGTAAATGGGTTGAGGCTTTCCCTGTCAAAGATGCTACAGCCATGACCACTGCGAAAATTATGATAAAGGAGTACTTCCCGCAGTTTGGGTTGCCAAGAGTCATTTGGTCGGACAATGGCCACATTTTGTTGCTGCTGTAGTTTTACAGATATGTACGGCACTACATATTGATAAGCGATTTCATTCGGCTAGACATCCTCAAAGTGCCGGGTTGGTAGAGAGACATAACGGTATCCTAAAGAACAAACTCGCTAAGATGTGTGCCGGTACCAAACTAAAATGGCCGGACGCCTTACCGATCGTGTTACTAGCCATGCGCACTACCCCTCAAACTAAGAATGGGCTCTCTCCATTTGAGGTGTTGATGGTGAGGCCTGCCAATATTTGGGGTCTTCCGAAACCTAAAGCACTGAGAAGTGTTGCAAATGTATTGCTTTCATACTACTGTAACCAGTTGACTAAAAATCTGTATTTCATTTATCATCAGGTACGATCAGCTTTACCTGTACGCTATGAGGGCCCAGGTCACAACATCCGGCCTGGAAGCTGGGTCCTGGTGAGAGCATACGAGCGGTCTTCTTGCCTCGCGCCTCGCTGGCGGGGACCATTCCAGGTCTTGTTGGTCACCCAAACAGCAGTGCGGGTGGCTGGAAAGAAGAACTGGATACATGCGACGCATGTCAAGAAACTCCCTTACCCAACGCTGCACGCTACAGAAGAAACAGAACCCCTCACTAACGCTGCAATCGATGATCCTGAAGCAGCAAATAGCACTGTGAGTGAGTCGGAGAATCTCTCTGAGCCTGTGGGGCTTGGGGAACCGTCCATTTTGTCTCCACACTCTTTGGAAAAGTCATTTCCGGAAACCATTGCTCCGAATTCTGCAACTTCCGTTGCCTCTGATACGTTGCTTCCCTCAGGGAGTGACGTTACCTTATTTCAGGATCAAATAGTACCGGGAACCACCAGATATAATCTTCGGCGGAGAAAATAGACCTACGGCACAGTTCGACTGTGCATTCAAAAGAAGGAAAGGATCATAAAGGGCTTGCTTTTGCCCAAATTTTGAGAAAGAGGGCTCTGTTGGCTAGGGTTGGGGAAGGCCTAAGAAGCCGCGCGACCGGGGGGTCGCCAGCAACGAACATTGGGGTTTCCATCCGAAGACTACGATGCCTGCCACCGCTACTGCCCGTATTGGACTTGTAAATAAGGGGGTGACCAACTTGGACAATGAACAATGTGCCTGGGCCCCAAAAATGTATTGCTGTGTTATGATGATGATAATTGGGGGTTCTTATAGTAACTGCTTTAGGATTCTGGTACGTCGAGGAGATTTATCCTCTAGAGCCTCTTTTGCCAACTGAAATTGTACCTACTGTTTTTTCTCCTTTTGTACATTTGCATACTCTGTCACCTAGGGACTCTCAGCATAGACAGAAGTATCACAATAATACTATGATGCTGATTATGAATTCGACACATACTATTATTAACAAAACCAATTGCTGGGTCTGCCCACATTTACCGCAACATGGGGATAAGGGGCTAGGTTGGTATATTCATCCCTTACCTTTGACGACTGCTTGTTATGCCTCTCTTAGAGCACTGTTCTTTGGCCGATGGAATGATAGCATCTCGGGGAATTTTGATGGAACTAATTTGAACAATTTTGAAAAACGTGTTTTGACTCCCCTGGGATGCTCGCTTTTTGCAAATAGAAGCAAACTCAACGTTGCTTCAATAAGGCCTTCTGATAGACTATCTCGTCCTTTCCAATTTTTGGTTTCCTTTAAAATGGCTCCGATAGGCAATAAGGATGCCGTGCCTCCTTCTTACTCTGTTAACCATAGCCCAGATTCAGTTTCTTTCTGCATACAGAGGAATGGTACCCGGCCAATGGGAGATTTTAAAGGCTGTGCCAACGTTGCAAATTTGACTGGGGAAAACAGACCTTTGAATGTAGGCAAACCTGTCTATTTCGTTTGCGGTAAGATAGCATTTCCATGGTTGCCCAGGGATTGGCAGGGAATCTGTTATTTAGGGATCCTGTTACCTGGGGTATTCATAGCAAGCACTTTGGAAGTTTCAAAGGCTCGTCCACGACGGGACGAGAATGGTGATACCCCCGCACAAGTGATGAGAGATATAGTGAAATCAATTGTGCCATTTTGGGGGCAGATAGCAAATTCCGAAGACATCAGGAGACTAGCGAGAGTACTGGAGAGAACCATCAACCGGACCACAGATATACTTTATAACATGACATTAGAACAGAAAGCGATAAAATTAGTAGCACTCCAGAACCGGATGGCATTAGATGTCATTCTGGCTGAACGTCGTGGAGTATGTAAATTAGTGGGGTCCGCTTCCTGTGTTTTCGTACCAGACTCCTCCCCAACCATTTTCAAAGCAATTCAGAATCTGCACGTCCTTAGCTCAGAAGTGCATGTTCTCGAGGGGAACTGGAATCTTAGTGCTTGGTTTTGGGATTTCTTGCGATCTTGGGGTTGGAAGGTACTTTCAGTTTTGTTGATCATTTTGGGAGTTCTGTTATTCCTTTGTTGTTGTATCCAATGTCTGGCTAGTATATGTTCGATGCTAGGGGGATGTTGTGCTCAGGCGATAGGTACAATAGGACAAAAAGTATATGCCCCGGATAAAACTTCCAAGGAGTATGTGTTAAAAGAGATCTTAGTGAACGACCTGATGGCCATAGATATCTCTGATGGCGATTCAGGGTGTATGGACGGTGACGTATGGTGTTACTTGCAAGGAGATCAGAAGTAGTCTTAGCACTTGGCATAGGCCAAAAGGAGGGTTTGTCAAACTGGATATTAAATTATGCCTCCTATTGTAAACGATTGTATGTATATTGGCCTACGCCAAGTTGCTTAAAACTGTACGCGAATAACTCTCTACGGCAAGGTCTTGACCTTAGAAATTGATGTAGGCCGCCATCTTGAATCAAACCGCCATTTTAGGTTCTCTTGCTTTGTAAAAGTCACCCTGTACATCAAAATGGTGGACGATGCCATTCCGAACAGAATCTAGTCGACATGACCTCCGTACAGCTAATGTATAACTTGCCTACAGGCCACTTGTTAGGGTCGTGAACTGAGACCTTGTCCTTCTGTTGACCTGCATGTAAATGGATTACTTGTATCGACGGAACTGATCTATGCACATACTGATGAATAAATTAGAATTGACCTGGCAGAGACCCTAGACCAGTAATACATTCATGGAATGGTTAACCTGCGAAGGGGTTGGACAACAGGCTGGAGAAATGTATAAAAGCCTGAATGTCCCAATGTACAGTCTCTCACTGAATACATCGAACCCCGTTGAAGTTCGTTGTGTTGTACTGAGGGCCGGTAGCTATCCGATCTATCATTGACTTTGTCATTGCTTGACCTTAAAATAAAGTACTTTGTATGTTCCTTTGTAACCAGTGTTTGGTGTGTTTCCTTTGGGTTTCCCGGCCTCAGATTATTTTTGTCTTTTCACACTTACATGTGCATATAGGTAGGTCTGGATGACCTTGAACAGAACTGTTGGTGCCACTCATATCAGAACCCCCCTGGCATATGCCGAATATGTTGAACCCAATGTCACCCCTCTCCATTTCTGTGCCAAAGTATCCTGTCTGTCTTTGATCAGATACGTTTCCTGCAGGAGGGCTATATCCATTTTTTTAATGTCTCAGGTATGCCATTACTCTGTTCCAGTTTATGTAACTGTTCAAAGCACTAACATTCCAGGTTGCTATATTAAGTTCACCCATCTTCTTTGAGCATTTCCACCTTCACCCTCCAGTTATCTCCACCACCCTCCTTCTGCTGTGTGTGACTGTAGGCCAACTTCCCTCTAACTACCCCAACTGCCCCCCCCGCCTCCCCAACTGTTCCCAACATTTGCCCAGCTTTGCACCTGAAGCTCAGACATCCCTGCATCTCTCCAGTCCTTGAAAAAGTTACCCCCAAAAAGAACATCACACAAGCAAGAATAATTAGACCTAGGAGGGTAGCAAATTTGGACCCCGTTCAATAACTTGCACATTAAACGATGTTCACCTAGCGGGACCCCAAACAAGTTATGCCTGGCAGAAATAGCTGAACAATAACTATTGACGGTACAATAAGAAAGGGTAGCAGCAACATGTGCCACTAAATTTAACACCTGTGTTAAATACTCCAGAGTCCCCATCATTTCATGCAGCGTCATAGACTCTAAGAGCACTGGAGGCACATGAACACTGCATACATTCTGAAGATTATCTCAAAATGTCTTCAGGTGACCATCTGTTCCCGAAACTAGCCAAGGAGTCAGCTGAAACAAGAAAGCCAGCACTAATACATATGGCCTTTGTTTAGAGTCAAGAAGTTGGTCTCTGAGAAATGCAAAATTAAAGGTTCTCTCTATGTCCATCCCGAGGGCCATTAAATTACAAGCCTTGGACAACCAAGATGGAGTGTCTACTACCAGCCGAGTAACCTGGAGTTGTGCCTGAAGAAGAGTGTGAGCGATCATTGAGAAGGGAGAGAAAGTGTAATCATTCACCCTGTCCAAAAAATTGAAAAAATGTATCTATGGCCCTGGCTAAAGAATAAGGCCTTCATCTGACAAATACAAGCTGTTGAGTGTCTTGAGAAATGAGAGGCCAACCTTTAACACATAAATATATCATTCTTCCCCTGAAAGGCACATTGTCTATGTTAAGTAGCATCATACTTATCCTAATTGAATCTTCCTCTTCTGCCTATTGTTCTAAAGGGACAGGATCTCTTAGAAAAAAGGAGGAGTTAGTGTGAGGAGCTCGACCATCAGCACAGGAAGTGTGCACTCGCCTGGGCTTTTTTGAAGTTTTGTAATGGAAATGAATGATGGGAGATCAACCTCAGAAAATGTGTGGGGCTAATCCGCACACATTTTCCTCTGTTCATGGGACAACAATCACATAGTCAAGTGTGCTCCGGGGGAACACAGCCTACAGGCACAATCCTCTCTGTCACATTTAGCTGGAATGGGACAGCCACGGGTACATCAAAGCATTTCAGGAAGGGGGAAGGCAGCACTTTCCTCCAACCATGGCCAACCTAATTAAAATATCAAAGGCCCATGGATCTTCCCTCTCTATTGCCTAAAGTTCCGCTGGTGGCACGTCATACTAATGAGAGTTAATTGAAACATGCCTGTGATAGGCCTGAGCACAGTACAGACAAAAGGAGGCAGGACACTAACACTTCTTTGATATGTAATGTGTCAACTTGAAGCTAGCTCCCACCTCTCTGTATGACGGGCAGTGAATGGCATGTCTGGGAGAACTGTTTTAAGTAGGCAACTCCTGCAGGGAACCCCTTTTCGGAGGGAAGAAGTATGTGAATTGAGGGAGACAGAAGTCTGTTCTTCAAGGTAGACCTGCACTTTGAGCAAGAGTCACAGAGAGCTCTATTAACCAGAGAGACACTTTGATCCACCAGAGACAGGAAGATGGGTGGGACTTAGTAGTACATATTGTCAACCTTAACCTTTCCTTTTGCAAAGCACTCTGCTATGACCTCACGCATAACAGAAGATTGTTGGTGAGGACGCATGATTGGTTCATTAAGGTAGGCTTAGACTGCACCATTCAATGGGGCCCATTTGGTTTTAAAAGAATGCTGAGCCCCTTGCTTAGCAGATCATCCAATGACTTTGAAAGGAGTAAGACAAAGGGCTGAGCATTGGACCCTGGCTGAAGGAACAGTCTGCTTTACTCCTTCCGTCAGTGAAGGAAGGCCAGGATTTCCAAGAGGGAAGCAAGATTTCTCCCCTGCACATCTGCCAGGAAACAGAGGGAGATACTGGACTCAGAGGACCCTTACATCAGCTCCAGATCTGATACCCAGCCCTCACACAGCATGCCCTGCTAGATTCTGCCAGCAAGCTTCCTAGGTGGGAAGTTCCAGAGAGTCCCTGAATAAAGGACAAGTCTGTTGCCTGCAAACACTTTCCTCAGCTTTGGGCCATCCGCCCTAAAAGGACGACACGAGTGCTGCGATGAAGCTAGGAAGAGTGCCACAACAAGCATCAATCATTGTCCATCTTTTAAGGACATTTTCAAGGCAGTTGAGCCCTCAATCTGCGACCGGCTGCACCACTGACTGTTGTCACTAAAGCCATCTGAGATGCCTCGACCAGCGTTCCAGATCAGCCAACCAGCACAGAGACAACGATTCTTAACCCCTAGCCTCTGTGTAGGACAGCCTGCAGCCGTCCGTCCAGCCTGCCGTTTGATACCCGCAGCTGTCTCCCATCTTGAACCCTGTCGCCGGAGCTGCAAAGCATCCTGGAACTGACTCAATGCTGTCGAACATGAAGATCATCTTGTGCACCAAGTACATTGTGTTTCTGTCCCCTTGGTCCTTCTCCGAATGCCCCTAGTGACATTTATGACCCCTTACTCCCTTGGTGCTGAAAACAAATAACCTTGAACAGTTAAGACTGATTGCTTTACTGACTATCTACTTTCAGTATCTAGAGTACATGCCTGTCCTTCATGAAAATGTTTGTCCTCTGTCTTCCTTTATAGGGTGGGCTGTATTTTGTAGTGTGCTAGAACTGTCTGTTGTAATAATAATTAAGTAGATATTTTATACAACCTTGACTGGACAGTCCCTTTTATCATTGGGTAATAATTGTATTTTCGCTGTGTTGCAACTAACCAACGATCGACGAACTTGCAGAGATAAGCCTGCCATTCCATCCACGTTACCAGAATTGTACAAGGAGGTTAATAATTTACTTGTGTTACCAATCTGCTTCTATCCCTTCTGGTGTACTGGGTGTGAGGCTGATTGATGGTCTAGATTCATCCCACTTGGTCCTTGGCGGTTGAATGGTTGGGACTCAGTTTGCACACAGGGATAAGGGGCTTGTGATTCGTGATGGTTGAGCAACCCACCCCGTCCACAGCTGGCCCTGGAAGTGAATATGGTTCTGAGTGAGACCTGCACCATCTCAAGAGATGCAAAGGAATTGCCAGATCTGCCCAGCTTTTTAACAAAGTCACGCAAGGGCTCACCAAAGAAATGAGGACCTATCTGTTCAGCATGCCTCATCTGTGCTGGGTGAATTTTCAATAGAACACTATTGCATCTCTCATGAAAAATGGAGGAGTTTGCATACCCCAAGAAACGTAGAGCTCTCTGTGTGAAGCTGCTAACTTCCTCGACATCGAGCTTATGCCTTGTAAACATAGATCCCTCGGTTAAGTCCACTATCTTCACCAAGGTACTCCATACTTTAAACAGTGTCTTGAAAAAGATTGCTAGATATTGGCAATTCCCTTGGTGATAGCCGTCTCATACTTAGTAATACACGCACCTATACTGGTATCAATGGAAGGAATAGCATTCCAGCCTGTAGGCAGGGAACATCCAGGGCACTCCACCTTCATCTTGCTGCATGCAGCAGAATATAAATAGCTACACAAAAATGTGTCCACATAAGTCCTTACCATTGGTAAATGACACCTCTCCCGGGATTTAGGGTGAGAGATATAACTAGGGCGGGCCATGGGGCACCCCACAGTGTTTTGAAGGCAAAATAACCCCTCATAATCCCATGCACTGCACTTGCCACCAGCTGGCCGTACTTTTACTTACTGTTATTTATTCTATCATCCCATGTACTGCACTATCCCCTCCCTCTTCTCCCCTGCACTTTCCCCCTTTCCCCTTCCCATGCACTTGCGCGATCTGAATGACACATGGCCTAGTAGGATCATTGTCTCTGTCTTCCCTCTGTTCCCCCTCCCTTGCCTCACCTTGAAACACTTGTGTATATGCGTGTTATAAATGCCATATCATATCATATCCCCGGCATCCTCCTCTTGATTAAGACCAATAAGATCACCTAAAGGCCCCCTCTATATCATCATCATCACCATCCTAATCAAAAAGGGTGATAGAGATTATCTCGATTTCTGGCAATAGGTTCAGAGCTGAGGCGGAGGCATAAGGGGGAGGGCGACCCAAAATTCAATCCGTACTGGGGTGCGGCGAGTCTGCATTTAACATGAACAATGAGTCCTGGATTATCTAAAACAACACATTTAGACACATCACAATCAATGAAGAGAAATTCACAGGCAAGTCCACGCACTTTTAGGAAAATAGAATGACATTATTTTTGGCACTTATTTCATATAGAAACAATTCATACTGCCTATGGGAATACACATTTAAGGGATTGTATGGTCCTCAAGACTACCAGGTACACAAAATCACCAACACCAATAGTAAACCCCTCACCACACAATACTCCAAAGAAAACATATTTCAATACTTTTAAGCGAACAATTGTGTTCAATTGATACCATGATATACATCTTTGAGTAGAAAAACTAAAGCACATAGTGACCCAATAGGTTCCGAGCTGCAATGGTTTTTGCTCTCTTGGCCGGCCTCTGTCCATCCTCGCATCCTGAGGGTCTGCTGGTTGCTTCAAGCAGCTCCATGAAAGACGTCACAACAATGCTTTAGCACCAGGGTAACGCCTGAGGAAAATCACAGCAGCCCTCTGCTGCCCACTTGGGGTATCCCCCACCCCACGGCTTTTTTGCTAGTGGAAGGACATGTCACCGATTCGAGCCCCTGACAAAATACTAGTGGAAGGGAAGCTGGGGTCCCTTTGGGCCAATGCAGAGGACACATTGCCACTGAGTGACTTTTATAAGGAGGAGCTTTTCTTGAAGAAACTCTTGACTACCTCAGATAATGAGACAGCTTTAAAATGAAATAGTTCCCCTTAACAGACCACCTTGTCTGAACCACAGCTACTCTCCTGAGCCTCTGTGATCTCGGAAAGGACGACCCCCTGTCTCCCCCTCCTCCATAGTGCACTGAACTAAGCTCAAAGACAAGACAAAGGGACTACAAAAGAAGGCACTAATAAGACAACAGCATGCCTCATTCGTGTTACTCGCCCCAAATGCAATACTTGCAGAGGACCAATCCCTATAGGCACTGGGGCCCCAGTAGCTTCCAATGCCCTAGGGGCTTTCCTTTAGCCCCGCAGCACGTATGGCCTGCTCCTCTCCACACCGGAGCACACACAACCCAGCCCCATGCTCCTGATGGCACCAACCATTAAACTAAGCTCCTGCACATAATCCCAAAGAAAAAACAATGCCTCAGGTGATCAACAGCAAAGTGCACTTCTAAAACTGCAAGATAATCAAAACAAAGGTACTTATTGAATGGCTGCCAAGCAGTAAGACAAGAGGACACTTTTAAAGGACTGGCTGCTGCGGGATAGGTCAGAGGGCACAAGAGGATTTATGGGACTTGTAGTCCACAGTAGATATGAGTGTAACGTCAAACACACGTTACACAGGGATGTTTGAGAGCTATCTCCTGCTCGGGTACAACCATGCGGCAATGGAGAGAGCACAATAGACTTGCTAGGTAGTTTCCAAGGACAGGTCTACTACAAAGGAAGGGAGTGTCCGGACAATATTCTGGGAGCGAGGAAGGGTGCTTTGCTACTGGGATGGGAAGAACAAAGGAAGCTGTGAGTGAGAATACAGGCCAACGCACCGACACCTGTCACCATAGCAGAAGTAAATGATAAATGGGCTTTGGAATTCCCGGAGGTTTTCTCAGAGGTTCTGGGAAAGCGGGGAGACTTTGAACACACTATTAAATTGAAACCCAATGCTCATCCTCTGGTTCACAAGGTGAGACTTGTTCCACTTAAAGTGAGGCAACAATTGCACAACAAATTGGGCAGCCTTCTTCAGAATGGTGTGATAGAACGGATCCAAGGGACCGCATAGCTGTCACCAGTAGTTTTGGTAGCAAAGAGCAACGGGAAGCTGACACTGTGTGTAGACCTCAGGGAACTCAAGAAGAATTTCTTGGTGGAAAGGCACCCATTGCCAATTATTTCATGGGCCTTGGCTGTGGTGGGTGATTCCAGTTGGTTTTCTGTTATCGACCTTTCAGCGGCGTATCACTGGGTGCCACTATCTGAAGGAAGCCAGGACCTCAGAGCCTTCATCACCCCTGAGAGGACATTTAAATACCTGTGCATGGCTTTTGGCTTGGTGTCAACTGGCGATGTGTTTCAACACGTAATGGAGGAGGTGTTGGGGGGGAATGGCAAATGTTGTGGTATTTCAGGACAATGTACTGGTGTTCGCTGTGAGTGAGGCGCAACATGATGAGGTGTTGAAGTTTGTGTTGGGGAGACTGAGAAAGTCTGGTCTAATGGTGCAAATAAGCAAGTGCAAGATTGGGGAACGGGAAGTGGACTACTTAAACCATAAGATTTCAGGACAAGGTATTGCACCCAAACTTAGCCCTGCTCAGCTGAATCTACCTTCATTGGTAACTCGCACCCGTCAATCCTGAATTGATCCACAGGCCCAGTTGTTTTTTTCCGACAGAGCAGGAATTTCAAAGATGTGGCATGCCTTACTCTCTTGACTGGATGCAATGGGTGTACATGGTGTTGAGGAACTTGATGGATCACTGTTGTACTCCCTTAGGTCCACCATATTTAGAGATGCCTCCTTACACATGTTTACAAAGTGGCCCTTGCATCTACATTAAAAACATTCCACACTTTTGGCAGGGCAAAATGTGCTACTTGCCGTGTGTCTAGGATTTCCGCACCTGAGGCCCTTCTGTCCCCACCACTCTTTTCTTGGGCCCTGGCCAGGTAATCTTTTCCTCTGAGCGACTGCACAAACTTCCTGTGTCATATGCTTCCCCGCCTTCATCTCCTTCATGTATTGTGAAGTCTGCTCGATGCTTCTCGTGAGTTCCACAGCTTGCTCCAGTGACATATCGTTGGCCAACAATTTCTCTTGGACTTTTGGATTGTTGGTGCATCTGGCCAACTGGTCCCTGATCAATGAGTCAGTCAGCTCTCCGCAGTCACAGGTGTGGCTCAATGATCTTAGGGTAGCTGCATATTACTCCACCGACTCAGCACTATCTTGACTTCTCTGGAAGAACTTGTGCCTCTCAAAGGTGGAATGGGGCGGTGATTCCGCCAACCACCAAGGCGCTGCCGGTCCGGGTACGGCGTCAACCAAGGCGTTAATAGCGCCATTGGTTATCGCCGTACTCGGAATGAGGCCCATTGTTCTCAGTGGCTGGTCCCTCGGTGGTAACTGGACAGGCCAAGGTCCAGTCCTTCTGCCTACCTTGTGGATGGGAATAGAAAGAAGTGTAATGATGCGCCCCATTACAGTCTTCTTCTATCCTCCTCTTCTCTGCCAGGATGGGTGCTCCAGTCTTTCAGGTGTAATGGTTCTCCATTGAGTAATGGGTCACAACTTGTGTGCCCCTTGCCAGCACTAATTGTAATGCACTCTCACTTTCATTTCCCAGCTCTCTTTATTTTAATTTATTTTGGTGATTTATAGTCTTATAGAATACTTGATGCCAGAGCCGGCTCTAGGTGCGTGCATCATGTTTAGTTTAGTTTAGTTTGTTTATTTGTAAAGCGCAGTCCAATCCTCGGGTAATTGGGCGCTAGGAATCTTTCAGATCAACAATGGTTAACTAATGTTGCACATAAACAGAATATGAACAAACAGAATATGAACAGAAAAAGAAGCATTACAGTACATGTTACAATAGATCCTGTTACATATTGGTCCAGGTAGGGTGCAGTAAATCGTAACATGATCAAGTTACAGTTTGGATACCCCCGTTATGGCGTATATTCATTCTATTGTTGGGTGAAGAGGAGATCTTTGACTTTGGCTCTAAACAACCAAAAAGAGGTGTCTGCTCTAATAGTCATGGGAAGTGCATTCCACTATTTAGCTGCCAATACCGGAAAGCTAGCTCCACCAGCCATTTTCAAGTTGAACTTTGGTATGGTGAGTTGGTGGAGGTAGGGTGTTCTGGTTGGTCTGGTAGAGTGCTGTCTCGTGAATTTATCAGAAAGATATCATTGGGCTGTCAAGTGTAGGCATTTGTGTGTGATGACAAGTGCCTGGAGTTTAATTCTTTCTCGGATGGGGAGCCAGTGGACTTCCTTTTAGAATGTGATGATGTGGGCCTCTCGAGGAAGATTAAGGGCGCAGCGGAGGGCATTGTTTTGCAGTATCTGCAGTCTGTTCAGCTTGTGGTTAATGGAGCCGAGGAAAAGAGTGTAACAAT
Organism: Ambystoma mexicanum; assembly: GCF_040938575.1. NCBI lineage: Eukaryota > Metazoa > Chordata > Amphibia > Caudata > Ambystomatidae > Ambystoma > Ambystoma mexicanum. The sequence continues at coordinate 88,124,526 of NC_090922.1, forward strand.
AACCTAGTTTAGATAATTTGAGGGCTCTAGCTAAAGTGAGGCAGCTGTTGGTGGAGAGAAAAGGTCTGCAGGCATTTATAAGTTTATTAGTATAGGCCGTTGCTGAGATGGTGGCATTGATTTGCTTTTTAAGGGAGAGTGTGGAGTCAAGGTATACTCCTAGAGTTTGACTTCCTTAGATACTTTCTTGGCATTACCGTCGATGGTGAAGGACTGGTACCTGGGGTCCAGTTTGTTGAGACGAGACTGTGAGCCGACAATAAGCAGTTCCGCCTTATCATCATTTAAACAGAGGCTGTGTGTGGCCATCTGTGCTTGTATTTCTAGGTAGATCTCGTTCAGTTTAGCAACATCCTCGTCGTAATTCCCCGTGAGGGCCATGAGGACCTGGGTGTCGTCAGCATAGTTTGTGTACGTGATGCCCAGGTCATCAAGGCGGTCAAGAGGAGCTTGGTGAAGATGTTGTAAAGTGTGGGGGAGATACAAGAACCCTGGGGGACTCCACATTGGATTGGGACTGGGTCTGCAGCGGCGCCGCCCGAGGGGACAAAGACCCTGGTTGTTCTGTCCGAGAGGAAAGACTGAATCCAATTGGTGGCATCCTGGGAGAATGCGGCAGCCGAGGAGAGGTGTTCGGTGAGAATTTAGTGATCGACTAGGTCAAAGGCTACAGACAGATCCTGCAAGAGAAAAATGGCCAACTTGCCCTTGTCTTTGGCTTCGTCCATTTGGATTTTTAGATCCAGGAGGGCTGTTTCTGTCCCATGGCTGGGCTAAAGCCGGATTGTCGCAGTCCTAGAAGGTTGTTGTCCTCCAAATGTTTTTGGATTTGGAGGTATGCTACTCTGTCTAATATTTTTAGGAGGAATAGGACCGGAGTGATGGGCCTGTAATTAGTGCGAGTGTTGGGGTCTAAGTTAGGTTTTTTGAGCAGGGGTAGGACACAGGTCTCTTTGAGGTTATTGGGGACTGCCGAGTTTTGGAATGAGGCATTAACAAGTGTGGTGATGAATGGGGCCAGGTCTGTGGCACCGTCCTTGAAGACTGAAGCAGGACGTAGGTCAGCGAGACAATTAGAAGGTTTTAAGCTGGCAATTGTGTTTATTACATCGTCCTCCGCAATGGGTGAAGTGGAATAGAGGGCAGTCAGGGGGTAGAAGGTTGTGTCATTTGTCAGGGTGGTTCTTAGGTGTGAGACTGTCTTTTTTAGATTCTATTTTAGCTTGCAGGAGGGCTAATTTATTTGAGAGCGCTTGTTGGATATTATTGCACCAGGTTTTGTCCTTGATGCAGTCCTCTGTGGGGGGTACGTGAGATTCCAGTTCTCGTAGAATAGAGAAGAGCTCTTTAGTCCCAGATTTAGCATTGTGTATTCTTGTGTTGAAGATCTCTTTCTTGGCATTTATAATAGCAGATTTATATGTGGCTGCTGATAGGGTGAATGTTTGCTTGGAAGTGATTGATGGTGCTTTTCTCCAACTGGATTCAGCTGTCCTCTTGAGGTTGCGCAATGCCTTAAGTTCTGCTGAGAACCATTTGTTCACATGTGCGGTGGGTTTGGGCTTTCTCAATTTGTGGGGCGCTATTACATTTAGGGCTTGTTCCAGTGTATTATTGTAGAGGTCGACTAATGTTGTGGGGTTAGTGTTGGGGGAGATGCCAGTTTCTGAGGTAATGGGCATTATCAGGGGTCTCAAATTCTCAATGGTAATATTACGTTTGTTTCTGGCTAGGATTTATGGACCCTCAGTAGTGTGTTCATTTTTTTGACTGGTTTTAGGTATAGTAAATGTGATAAGGTGGTGGTCTGACCAGATACATGGTGTGATGTCAGTCACCGAAATGTTGCAGTTGGCTTCAGCGAGCCAGTCTAGTGTTCTGCCTTTGGTGTGTGTAGGTTTGTTAATGTGTTGTGTCAAACCTAATTATGTAATAGTATCGCTGATTGAGGATGCGTTTGTATCATTAGGGTCCTGTAGGCCGAGGTTAAAATTGCCTAGTAATGTGATTTGGGAGCCAGGTTTAGTGTTTATTGTTAGTAGGTGGGCGATATCCTCCTCAAAGGAGGTAATAGAACCAGTTGGTCTATAAATCAAATGAAAGAGTATTGTTTGGGAGCTAGATAGTGGGAGTTTGAACGAGAGTAGTTCATCACATGATATGTCTATATTTTTAACTTCTCTAACATTTAAGTTTAATTTAGCTATGATGGCAAGTCCTCCCCCTATTCCTGAAGCTCTGTCTGATCTGATAACAGTGCAGTTTTCGGGTACAGCGATAGCGAGAGAGGGTCCAGCTGCGGGGTGTAGCCAAGTTTCAGTTACTGCGAGGAAGTCTAGCTTGTTCGATATGATCGCATCTGAAATGTCTGGTGCGTGGGCGACTAGGGAACGTGCGTTGATGAGGGCTCCTATGATAGAGGTGGTAGCCAGTTCTATGAGTGACTCTGGCAGTTGAGTGTGTTGTGTGATAGGGCAGGGGTTGTTACATTTGCCCAAATGGCTGGGTTTGTTTTCCATTCATTGTGACTTAATGGCTCTTCTGGCTAGTATCTGTTTAGCGCAGGTGCGCAAGCTTAGTCGGGAGTTTCTTAAGTGCAGAGGGCAGGCCATGTTGAGATTCAGGATGTTGGGTGGGGTTGTGCGGGAGCTCAGTTTGAAGTTTCTCAAGTAAGTGGGGTTGGGTACAAGTGGTGTAGGAGGGGAGGCAAATTTGGCAATCCATTCTCTTGGTGATAGCGGCGGTAGATAGGTGGTGGATGTGCCTATCGTTCGGGTGGGTAGTGAATTGTTCCAGGTGTTAGGGGGGAGGTTGGAGGGTGCTATATTGTGGAATAGTGGGAGGATGGTTGCCATAGTGAGTATCACGTGTTTAAGTGAGTCCATGCTGTAGGTGGGTACTAGGTCAGGTTAGAAGGCTAGATCAATGGGCACACAATTTCTAGTGGTAGGCTAGTTCAAGGCACACAATTTGTAGTGGTAGGCTAGTTCAAGTCACACAATTTGTAGTGGTAGGCTAGTTCAAACGCACATGATTTGTGATGGTAGGCTAGTTCAAGTCACACAATTTGTAGTGGTAGGCTAGTTCAAAGGCACACAATTTGTAGTGGTAGGCTAGTTCAAAGGCACACAATTTGTAGTGGTAGGCTAGTTCAGAGGCATGCGATTTTTAATGGTAGGCTAGTTCAAAGGCACACAATTTGTAGAGGTAGGCTAGTTCAAAGGCACACAATTTGTAATGGTAGGCTAGTTCAAAGGCACACAATTTGTAGTGGTAGGCTAGTTCAAAGGCACACAATTTGTAATGGTAGGCTAGTTCAAAGGCACACAATTTGTAGTGGTGGGCTAGTTCAAAGGCACACAATTTGTAGTGGTAGGCTAGTTCAAATGCACACAATTTGTAATGGTAGGCTAGTTCAAAAGCACACACTTTGTAATGGTAGGCTAGTTGGCACACAATTTGTAGTGGTAGGCTAGTTCAAAGGCACACGATTTGTAATGGTAGGCTATTTCAAAGGCACACCATTTGTATTATTTACAATTAGCGTAGTGCTAGGTTGCGCAGTACATACATGTTGCTAAAGACATGGTGTGTAAGTAGAGGGAACTTAATAACTTTATGTAGTGTGCTATATTACATGTTTAATACATGTACCCACGGAGGGTACTGAAGTCATGGCTGCACTGGGCCCTGCGCATGCTCGGGCCCCGCCCAGAGCGAGAGGTTGACTCCCTCTTGCATGCTGCCGCGTGGGCCCTGTGCTCAGAGTCCATAAGCTTGCTGCAGTCCACTCTGAGCGCACGGGCGGCACACGCTGCAGCATGCATGATGACGGGGAAGCATGCCGGCAAATCTTTTTCAAAGCGGCTGTCTCTCGAGGTTTCTTTTGTTTCTTCTGGTGAGGTAACTTGTCAACTGTCAACCTCCTACTGCGACTCTGGAGAAATAAACGTCACCAACCCCCCAGCGACCCAATAGGCGCTGGGGGCCTCATAAGCACTGCTGATCACTTTCTTTCTTAAAGCAGAGCGTTTAAAGTGGGTGCAATTTACTACCGATGGCCTATTTAAGAGACCTTTGTTGTGTTAAGAACTGCAAAGGGGATTTTTATTTTGAAAGCACATGTAAAGCAGCAGTTAGCTGCTTAAAATCTGTGCCTTCCTTCAGCACAATTAAACATATTGCACAAAATCGTTTTAGTTATTTGCCTTATTTCCACATGTTTATATTTACCAAGCCAAAAAGTGTTTAAGTAGAATGTAACATTTTCCTCACATTATACATGAAGCATGCAAGTGAGCCATGAATATTTACCAAGGATGTGACAAGAGAGGTTGTCATCCTGGAGGCTGGAGGGGTTATTTTCTCTGGTTCTGGCCCTGTACTTATTTTCAGGGTCGATACATGTGGGTGGACAGCGTTTGTCCATTTTTCAGTGGGTAGACGCATCCCTGGTTCTGTGGTCTGAGGCCAGCATTTAAAAAAGGGTGCTTGCTTAAGTGTCTCGCTACTAGGATTTCACACCAGGTTGTCATGTTTCCAATGCAGACGCTTACCCACAAGAACACATACAAGTGCTATTAAAGTGCACGTGTCATGTTTGGATTTTGTTTTCTTTGGAATATTTCATTATACATTGTTGGGCTTAAATGGGGGGCACCTTTTATACTTTGCTAGTGTAGTTATTGGAAATTCTCCTCTCGGATTACCATTTTTTCGCTGCTACCTACATACGTAGTAGTCATTATCTTGTGATGTCACATCCTGTGATGTCACTTCCTGTGATGTTATCAATTGCAAATTAAGGGGCCCGCACTTAATATGCTGCACTTGGCCCGCAAATCCTAGGGCAGGCCCTGCTTGTTGCTGCCTTCCCTTCATCCCTTCCATTCTCATGTTCTCTGCATTCTCCTTGTTCCTCTTTTTAGCTCTGGGTGCAGAAACGTTCTCAGCTGCCATAGAGAGCTAAGGAAAAGGTTTTCTCTTGCTACTGACCCCGAAAATATTTGGTTAATTTTTCTCGCTGGTGGCTCAGCTTCTGTGGTTTTAGCAGTTACTGCGTTTCTTAAAAACATACATGTGGGGATAGTTTAACCTGTACTTTTGAGTAAAGGAGAAATCATTAAATGTATGGAATTGTGTTATTTGAAGTTTTATTAACAAAGACCTGAAGTTTTTTTTAAAGTGTTTAGGGATATTCTTTCGAATTTTAGATGGAATTGTGCTATTATAATGTATTCATTGTAATGTACTCCTCTTCCTCCCTTTGTCTCTTGTTAGGGTTAACTGTATTAATTGCATTTAGTTTTTTTGTGTGTGTAGTGTTAAGGTTAAATATGTTTTTAACCAATATACAATTAAGAAAAAAGAGAGAGCTAATGAAGAAACATACAAGAACGGGTTCTGCTGTCCGTCAGCAGCTTGGCAATGCTTAACCAGACCATTGTGCTCAACACTCTGTTACATCAGTGCCATTTGTAAAGACCAGTGGAGCTTTTTAAGCTAGTGAGTCATTTGCTGAATGTTGCTGTAAAGGCCTTCTTTTGTTTCCATGCTGCGTGTGCATTGATCTGTTTTTCAATTTAACGCTGAACATGGGACGGCCTACACTGGGCAGAGATTTGTTGAATGGTGCTTTTAAGGACATGCATGGTTTGCACGCTGCTTGCACAGCCAAGTAGTATACACGAACAATAGATGCCATGTACATTCTGGCAACAATAACGTAACTACAGCAAAGCTACCTATATGTCACTTTTGTAAAGGGCTGTTCATCTGCGCTTCTCTATTTTTCATGGCTTTTGTAGTGTATTCATACACTTTCCACCTAGTTACTGCATTCACATTTATTCTGCTTGATTTTTGTGACAGGCAGAGATCTCCATTATGTGTGGCTAAATAACGGCAAATGATTTGTGTGACCCCAAAACAATGCAACCTCCCTGAAAAATGAGTAAAACGGAAATGAGAGTTCATCATGTCAGCCATTTTGTGGAAGCCAGAGACTGGCGTTGAGGAAAGTTGCTTGTGAGAGTTTGTTTAGATTTCCATGCCCATTGCATCGACATTTTCCCACACATGTTTTGCATTTACATGTACTCTTATTAATTTGTAAAGGGAGGAGACTGCTCCATCAAACATGGCTTAACAGTGACATATATTTGACGGGCGAGCTGGGGGGCTTGTCTGATGTGAGTGGGTATGCCATCATTTGAATCTGTATTCCTGGTCGTTGTGTATTACTATGGAGCCTGGCACCAACACTTGGTGTACAGGAGTACACTATAGCAGTATTTCAAAGGCAGCCTTGTGTAGTGTGGGACCAACAGTGGACCTAAGGGTTGCTGTGCAGTAGGTGGTTAATAGGTGATGCTTTGCAGTCTGGCACCAGCACCTGCTTACAGTAGCCGAGTATCACATGGGGTTATTAGAAGGCCCTGTGCAGCCTCACACAAGTAATTCACCGGCAGCCAAGCTACCCATGTGTCACTTTTGTGCAGGTGAAACAAAAGGCTATAGTTGCTTGCTTCTTTATATTTCACAGGCTTTTGTGGCTGCATTGTATATTCTAAGTACTGCACTCATTCTACGTATTTGTGTTGTGAAGGGAGGTGCCTCCTCCATGATGGATGGTTAAACACTAACAAATATTTTCCTTACCACAAAAACCATGCATTGTTCCCGCCTAAACCCCACCCTGCAGCAGAGGATAAAGTTAAAGAGGGAGACCTGCAACACTGAGGGGAAGCGTGCAATTTCCCTAATAAGTGAGGAAAAGGTTTATATGCGATGTTGCCAAAGCAAATTTCAGAGTGGTACGTTTCACCGCAACCAAAATACCCAGTGGTAGAAGTGTATGAAAAGAAGTAGTGGAACTATGTTCCCTGCTGGCCTGCCCCGCTCCCCACAAACCCCATTGCAACTCTCCGTTCCACACACAATACAAACCCCCAAACAAATGCACCTGCTGTTTAAAGAAACATTCAGTGCAGTGCAAGCTAAAAACTGCTTCCTACACATTTATTTAAAAAACAAAACCATTCCAGAAGGGTTTCTTTTTAAAATAAAGTATAGGAACAGTAAAACGTAATTTAAAAAAGTATAGGAGCACCGCCCCCAACCGCTCCCTCCCACTTCGACCACTGAAAATACCAAACAAATACTGAATTTTCTTCTATGTTTCATTTGGGGGTGCCCCCCAAAACCTTTGTTTTTTCATCCTTTATCCCCACCCCAACCCCATCCTGACCCCTTAGCCCACTACTACTCTACATATATTTATTTAATATTTTTAGTGTTTTTCAGTATTATGGTTGCAGTGACATGTACCACTCGGAAATTCGCATCAGTAAATTGACTGGGTACCAGGAAAAGGTCTTGCCATTGTATAGGATCAGTAATATTGCAGAAGCCAGGGCTACTGTGCAAGTTGGCAACACTGTTGAAGAAAGTTGTCTGCTGGAACTCCTGTAGTCTACCCTGCGAGGTCCATTGATATTTGTTCCACCCATATATATGAATGTATATTGTTTTGTAAAGGGAGCAGGCTACTCCATGATGCTGGGCAAGAAACTGACACACATTTTAGGGTGACCACAAAACGGTGCAACATTCCTCTCCCAGCACCAGAGCCAAGAACAGCTGATGAGGTTAAAGAGGGAGACCGGCTCATGAGCAGCAGGATGCAAGGCCCCCGATAAATTAGCAAAACGATGTGTGAGTACAGACACTCAGTGATTTTGAAGAAGCTAGAGCTGATGTCTAAGTTGCAGCAAGAGTTGGGGGCATTCTGATGAGTGTGGGTCAGCCACCATTGTAATGTACATACCATGTCATTGTGCTGTACTGGCGATCTTGGCACTGACAACCTATATATTTGAGTGCATTATCAAAGTCTTTACATATGCAGCGTTGTGCAGTTGGGCACCAACCTTGGATGTACAAGGATGTATGACCACGCATGATTAATAGGTGGTGATTTGCAGTCTCGCACAAGTAACGCAGCCACAGACAAGCTTCACTTGTCTCACTTTTGTCCAGTCACAACATAGTTCTGTGAACCGATAATACTTCATTTTTCACCAGTTTTGCAGTGCATTGGTATTTTATCCTCCTGTGTGCTGCATTCGTATTTATTCTACTTACATTTTATACAGGAAGCAGGCTTCTCCATGATGCATGGCTAAACAATGACACATATTTTCGTGTCACCCCAAAAATGACGCAACATTCCTCTCCGAGCACCAGAGGTGAGAACAGCTGGTAGAGTAAAAGAGGGAGACTTGCAGAGAGGGAAAGCATACAAACTCCCTGAAAGTGAGCAAAACAGTGTGTAGATACATAGGACCAGTCATTCTGGTGAAGCTAGAGCTTCGGTGTACATTGGGGCTAGTGTTGTAGAAACTTGCATGAGCTCCTTCAGTCTTCCCTGCTGATGCAAGCTAAACACTCAAATAACAAGGGGGGGTCCTGGGAGTCTCTCTGCCTGACATTAGTCCTGGTTACAAGAGCCTTACCCAGAGTATTTACCTCACTATCTTTCACAGAGGAGAAATATCCAAAACATATCAGTCTTTGTCCTGCCATGGGGCAGTCCAGCACCGAAATGCTATGCAATTTTCCTCTGAACAAGAGTACCAACAGCATCCCCAGACAGGTGTTTCGGTCTGGTTGGACTTCATCAGTAGGGAGGAGCTGTGCCTCTCTAAAATTAGTGAGCAAGGGGTCCACGTCTGCATTCCTCTAGTAAATTAGGGTGAGACCTAAAGTTACTTAAAATATGCAAATAACAAGGGGGGTACTGGGAGTCTCTCTGCCAGACATTAGTCCTGGTTACTAGAGCCTTACCCAAAGTCTTCAGCTCACTATCTTTCACAGAGGAGAAATATCCAAAACATATCTTTCTTTGTCCTAAACACTGACACATATTTTGCGAGGAGCCGTCTGATGTGCATGTGTATATAAAGTATAATAGTCTAGGTGTCATGGCATTGTGCAGTGGAGGCACCTGTGTGCAAAGTGCATTATCCCAGCTTTTAGTATGCTGCATTGTGCAGCAGGCCACCAACATTGGTTGTACAGTCTTGCAATAATGTAGTTGATTAATAGGTGGTGTTTTGCAGTCTCACACCAATCAACATGTGCCTACAGCAGACCGTTATCACATGTGGATTGTAGGTGTCACGGAGTAATCTGCCACAAAAAAGTACCTGTGGCACAATCCTTATGTCACTTTTGTCCAGGAGAAACAAAGGGCTGTGAATCTGTGCTTGTTTATTTTTCACAGGCATTTGCACCGGATGAGTCAATCCACTACTGGTGGCCTCGAACAGCAATGTTCTGAAGTCGTGCACAAACAAAGGATGCACTACCACAATCTGTTAATAGGTGGCAGTGTTGAGTCTGGCGTAAGTATTGGACCTTCTAAACCGGCGGTTTTCCTTCTGTTTGACATGATGGAACATTGGCTTATGAATCTGTGCTTTATTGGTCAGAGGTCTTTGCACCAGTCTCGTTTCAGTTTGTATAAATTGACCAGTTGCAGATGGATATCCCCTATGTGTTGCTGTGTACGAAAAGGTCACAAAAAGCACACACGTGTTATACATGTGTATTCGTTAATACAAACCTGAAAGTTGATTAATAGAAGGTTTTCCATACAGTCTTACGAGGATAGCTCAGAGGAAACGTGCTCGCCTTGGAAGCAAGCCGACATGAAGCAACACAGGTTCGATCCCCGGGTCTGTGCTTAGAAACCATCTTGGTATTAAGATAGTTATAAATAACCTTTCATATCATATCATACATTATTCCTAATCTCTGGTATTGCTCTCTATAACCCTCCAGACCATCTTCAATTGTGTAGACACAATTAAAAATGGTGGCATGTAAGGTTGCCCAGAGCAGTGTCAGTCTCCCGAAGTGAGAGTGGATATACCCGATAGTTATTTGGAGCAACACACTCAACATTCAAACAGAAGAGGAGCAGAAGTGATTGAAGTGTGACTGGTGCTGCATCCATCCCGAAACACGGACAGGAATGTCAAAATAACAGGGACAGAGCGATTGTCTAGCTGTCCCTCCCTGCGGGAAAAATCTCCTTAGGCTGCGCTGGTGTGAGCCTATCTAAAAGTGGATAGAATAAGAATAGGCAGAGCACTGTTTTTCTTTTTTGCGTTTTGTCTCACCAATTAGTCGCACACTCCTTGCTTGGAAGCCACTTCATTCTCCCATCTCTCAAACCTCTATACATCAATTATACATAGAAAGGGGCTGGTAGAGGTACACTAGACTACTTTCAGCAACTAGTCAGTAGTCTCTGTGTTCTTGTATTCCAGACCCCAGTGATTCTTCATTAAAACCCTGTGGAGGCACACAGTCTGATCAGTAGTGCACTGATCACTATTGTTAGTCCACAATGATCAAATGCTAGACTCTACCTCAGGGTATGTATCCTGATACCCTTGTTCCAGTCTGTTTAGTCTACGGTTTCAGTGATTGAAGCTATTACGCCCAGTTTCTTCAGGATGGTCTTCATTGAAAAGTTATGTGAGTACTCACTAATCTTCTGTTGTCACGCTCATGTGTGTATTTTCTTACCACAAAGCAATATTCTTATTTATTTGGAGACTGCAACCGTGACCCTGCAAGACAAATTTCAAGAAGTCACAGGGCTGTTGCACATTTTAAGCATAAATCTTCAGGGCATCGTGAAAAAATTCCAACTCCTGTATACATGTCCTGTCACAATACACACACAGCTAATTCCACGAGGAAATGACCATATTATTTTCAAAAACACTGGCAGGGAAGATGTAACTGCAGTGTCTAATCCATCAATAAATTACTAAATGATTCACAGTGATATAGTGTCCAATTGAGCTGACCTGGGTAGCGGAGCAGTGGCCCCTGACTAATCATGTATTAGTTTGCAGGTGTTTTTCTCTCCGACCGCTCTCTGATCGCCATCTCTCCACTTCATTTCTTTCATATGCAACAGGAGGATAGAACACAAAGGAAGACAGGTATCAGCATGCAGTCGTACTCTGTAAATGGGCATTCCTTTTCGCTTCCGCTTTCGCTCTACCTCTCCATTGCTGATGCCCCTGTCTGCTGCACATACTGATTACCTGGCCACCCGATGAACTTACAGGACCAGGCTCCTGCACGACCAGTTGCCCTTGCACTGCCTGCGGGCCTCCCAACCACTTAGCGGTCTGTATTTGCAACCCTACAGCCCCCTGACTCTCTGCAGTTACGAGCCACCTCCCGGCAGCACGTACGAGTTACTCGGCACTCTACACTTCCCACCTTGCACTCTCCCCTCCCTTCTACCCCCTGGCAATCCCTGGTTTCGTGTTTGAATTGCTTGTTGGCAACCACAAGTGAACCTTAATTAAGTGCAATTATTGTTCCAATCTGTGTCATTGGCGTTTCTATTTATAGCATTGTGTATTAAGATCTTTTATTGATAGAAACTTTCTTGAAAACAAACCTTTTAAAATAAATTGACTTGTCTTCCTGTGCTTTAATATGATAATTACCCTCTTCTCAGTTATCCTACTGTTTGATTTAAGTGCTCAGGTAAGAGATGTCACTTCCCATGTCCATGTGAGACCATCGAGGAGCAGCACAGCATCCCAGATTCTTTTTCGTTTGGTCATATTTGGTATCTTTTTTTGTCATATGTTGGATCCATTCTGATTTTAGTGTGTTAAATTGCGGACTACATAACGGAAGCCCTTATTGCTGGTTAGTGTATTATGTGTGTTGCTGCTGCTCACACTATGTGTGTGCATCACTTGGGCTGTATGTCTGGCATCTCTTTGTTTTTGGTGTGGTCAATTGCAGCACCGCTAAAGTTTGCCACATTATCCTTTTGCTCAGTCCAATTTTGTCAATTTGTAAACAGAATATTCATTTTAGTTCTCTCTTATTAAAAGTAATGCCTAAATGTCTCTACCTCTCAGCGGGCAGTTCACCTTTTCAATAATTGGCCAATCTATATCGTGTGGGGTGTATTGATCTGCTGTAAAGTGTGACACCAGAGGTGAATTGTCACGCTCCAGTCTAATGCTTGACATATGTTCTTGTATGTGTTTTTTTATGGGTCGACTTGTCAACCCTACATATTTCAGCCGGCAAGGACACCAGCTCAGGTATACAACATTGCTTGTGTTGCAATTTGTAAAGGAATTCTGTTTCCGTGGTGTACTAAGAACTAGTTCTATTGTCTTAGTGCGAGATGTCTTTGAGCATACATTGCATTGTCCAAAAGGGGAATGTCTTTGTGCATGAGCAGTATCCCACCGAGTGTCTTGACATTCAGTCGTTAGCGGGGGTTGGTAAGACTGCACAAGAGTCTCTCACAGATTCTGTAATTTTTTAATAGCAAAATGTGGTTTTGTCAGGGTGCACAATCCCACATTCAGTATGGGGCATAATTTCAGGATTTCTTTTTTAATTCGATCCGTTTCATTAGAGTAGCTGAAGACTGCTGTTGTCTGCTGTTCTCCCCTGGATCTTTTATCCTGTCTGAGGGTATGTCCCTGAAAATGTTCTGTGCTCTCTTTCTAGCAAGTTTAATCAATTTCTTTGGATATCCCCTTTCTCTTAGGTGACTTGTCAAGGCTACTGCTTGTGTATCATACTCTGTGAGTCCTGAGTAGTTTCTTCTGTATCTTACAAATTGCCCAAATGGTAGATTGTCCTGGAGATTTTTAGGGTGGACACCTGTATAGTTCAGCAGATCATTCTGATCAGTTGTTTTTCAGAAAACTGTGGTCGAGAACATTCCATCCTGGGCTTTAATTTCTACATCAAAAAATGTATGGCTTGTTTGCTCGCTATATAGAAGAGCATGAGGTATCTATTTCTGGAATTCAACCATGTTATGAATTACTCAAATGTGGCTTGGTTGCTAGTGAATATAATGCGTATATCATCGATATATAACTGGTTCACAAGTTGATCTGTTCACTGAATGCCTTGTCTTGCCCATAAATGTATCTGGTCTCAAAGTCTGCCACAAATAGGTTAGCTAGCATTGGTGAAAAGTTGCCCCCATCGCCATGCCTGAGCTTTGTTGATAGAACTCTGCTTTATGCATTATGAAGACGTTTCTGGTCAGGGCTATTTCGGCTAGTTGGAGAATAAGCACCCATGGGATTTCTATTGCTGGTATTAGTTCCTCAAGCACCTTGTTGATGATCATACGTCTCTCCATTTGAGGGATGTTGGTATAGGTACATTCTATATCCAAGGTCACCAGGATCTGAGTGTGGGGATCAAATGTCATTGTATCAATCATATTTAAGACTTATGTGGTGTCTTTCAATTATAAGCACTTTGTTGGTATTTCAACAAATTGTGACAACGGCTCAAGGATGGAATTTATCCCCACCACAATAGGTCGACCTGAGGGCGGGGACATTCCTTTATGGATCTTAGGCAGGATGTAGAATGCAGAGACTTTAGGGTGCTTTGTACATAGGAAATCTGCTCCTTTTGGCTGATGTTTCCCTCGCAGAGTGCCTCATCTACAACCCCCGTAATCTGTAATCCATCCTTTTTTGGAGGTAGAAATTAGATCCCAGAATGGAAAGTTCTTGACCACAGTTTTCTGAAAAACAACGGACCGGAATTCCCTCCTGGACTATACAAGTTTGCACCCTAAAATTCTCTGGGACAATCTACCATTTGGCCAATTTTTTAAATACAAAAGAAACTGCTAAGAACTCGAGAGTATGACACACAAGCAGTAGCCCTGACACGTCTTCTCAACGAAAGGGGATATCCAAAGAAATATATTAACATGCTAGAAAGAGAGCACAGAACATCCCCAGGGACATAACCCTGAGACAGGATAAAAGACCTGGGTGTGAGCAGCAGATAACAGCTGTCTTCAGCTACTCTAATAAAACCAATGGAATTAAAAAGGAAATCCTGAAATTATGGCCCATACTGAATGTGGGATCCACTACAGTGGATAATAATGGTTCATTACACAAACTATGCCATAAACTAAAAAATGTGCCGGCACTTTCTTACATTTTACCTTCTTCTAGTATATCGGATCCAGACATATACGCCACTCCTGATTTGTGTGCTTTGGTTTCATCCCAGCAACAATCTTACGACTGTCAGGAGGAGGAGGACATATCTATTGCGATTGTGCAAATGGCAAATGAAAGGCAGAACATTATATCATGTGGCAATGAGAATCTGGAGGCAAAAGTTGAAGTGGCTTTGGCCCATTGCTGAGCAGAGGGCCATGAAGATACTATTACTGAAACTAGTAAATCTCTCTTTTATTGCTGTCCGGTCCACCAAGTCCAATGGGTCCTCTGATTCTGGGACACCCATAGAAGATCCGGATTTTGTCCAGCAAACCAGAGTGGTTTCTGTTGAGAGTCTTACTGATAATGGGATGAAGCAAGGTAAAACGCTTAATATTGTGGCTGCGTCGGAACAATGACATCATGGATGCGCTCTGTAATGAGCATTCCATGATTTTCAGCCCCATAATCTGTGAGGATGACAGTCACGATGTTTCTGTGTGTAGAGATAAAGGGAAATGCAGTGGAAAAAGGGTCGCCTTTGCTAATTCCTCTTTCAACTCGCTGATGGCTATTGGGGTTTCAGTGACCTTAATTTCCCCTATGGATGCTTCCAAGAGGATCACTAAGATCAAGCGAGATGGTACGTGCCGACAGACAGTGCTACACGTCCCCATGGAAAAATGGGTCGCAACTACCAAAAATGATCCTGTACGATCCAACAGAAATCTGTTCAATAGGACCCCAAATTTCTCAAATTCACAAAGATGCAGGGCAGTTCTTGATAGGATCTTTACTGGATCATCCTTTACACTCATCTGTAATACTCCTGAGTATGCTTACTCACTTAGTTCTCAGCTTCCAGTTAATCAGGAGAACCAGCATAATGTGAACACTCATGTTCATACTTCTTTGGGTCTTATGGTAAAGATTGAGGAAAACGACCCTCGGAATGAGAGCTTGTTTTTAAATCATACTCATTTGCTGAATATGTTAAAATCTATCTACTACTTGGCCAGTATCTCCTGTCATGACATATTAAGGCTCGAATTACCCATATGGGAGAGTGCATCTAACTGGGTATTTACGAGTTACAATCTGCAGCTGTTGTTTCCCTGTTGTGTACCTCTGCACAGGATCTGTATGGGTTGAGCTTCAAACTCATAATTTGCAACCTATTTGATGGAAATAAATACCAACAATTGTTTCTGATAGCCAGCAATAGTGTTGCTCTGAGTGAGAAACCCAGACAAATTTTGTGCATTTTAGTTAACCTTGCTAAACAGCGTCCTGGTGTTCAACTTGTTAATCGGAATATAACTATCTCTAATTAAAAAAACAACCATTCGCATAATAACCACTGAACTCAAAGTTGGGTTGAAAGGGGCCCCTGGGGGACCCTGACGTCTATGGAAACAAGGCGGGTCACCACACACGATAGAGACGCCAGACACGAGGTTGTATTCCCAAAGCTAGGGTTTTATTGCAAAGCAAAAGTCTCAATTGGCCAACTCGGTCTCACGCCCCGCGACGTGTATCTCTAGACCTCGAGGGACGCAAGAGAGTGAATTACGTACATCAGTTACATATATACAAAATGCATATCAAACAATCAGCTATGACATGTATAACACCCCTCTTCATTGTTTTTTTTTTTTTACTTGGTGTGATGATGGACATCTCCACTATGACACCTTCAAACATCTATTCTAGTAACAATTTGCAATTTGTGAGTGCGTAGGCATCTTTCGGTTATTGAATAGAACACAGTGCTTCTGTTCTTGGAAGCAAACTACATACAGGGGGGAGTTGCATTCCGGACCTTGCTATCTATCAGGTGCTATTCGTGTCCTGGGAGCCGACATGCTCTTAGCGGGCTCAGCAAAGGGGGGCCGTTAGAAAAGCATAATTCAAGCCTTTAGCGGTATTATTCTAACATATTCTACCATATAACGAGACTGGCTGGCAGCTGTGAAATGATTAAATGCCCTGCGGCTCTGCTTCAAGGCTACATTAAGTAGGGAGCCGGGCATTCTTCCTGGCATTCTTCCTGGCGCTGCCTACGTTTGTGTTTCAGCGAAACTCTTGTTATCCTCTCGGCCCTGTGGCCTTGTCCTTTTCATATACAGACAACAATGTTCCACAGTCGAGCAGTGTAAGCGGAAAATATACTGCGAAGCAATAGGAACAGAAAGCAATGAGCAATGGTTAGAAAACAAAAAACAAAAATGGCGATTCTTGTTACATCAAAATGGCCGTTCATTGGAAAACTGGAAAACCTATATTCTGTCGTATCGTGCATGAGACGGTTGGCCCACGGCCACCAAAATGCGTTTGCGGTCTCAAATTGGAGTTCTAGACTGACAAACCCTCCTTTGGCCGTATGCCAAATGTCTCATCTATTTATTACAACCTCCTCTAGTGATGATGAATCTGATTTACTTATGTCAGAGTCTCGCATGCTATCGTGGACATCATTGTCTTCATTAATATCTATTGCCATCAACTCTCTCATTACTCTCATCTCATTTGGGTCTTGGCTAGTTCGATCATGAGGTTGTTTTTTCTTTGTTATCATTTGCATGCATCCTTCCGTACATCCCTCAGTTACCTCTGCACAAACTATGGGTACACAATGTATACAACAACAACACGTTAGGAATATTCCGAACGCCACTACTAGTATTGAGATCAGCTTCCATCCCCAAGATCGTAGTATTCCCTGAAACCAAGATCCTATTTCCCAGCTCCCTTCTCCCGTAGGGAGTTCAGAGCTTAGAACGTACATTTTCTTTATTTTTTTTTTTATTTTTTTTATTGTTTTAATCAAACTTAGATTTTTACAATATTTTCCTGTTTCATTCTGTCTCTTAATTGTCTCTCGGACTTAAGTTCAAGTTAACTGCGGTTTGTTGGCTGTGTTAGGCTCAGACTCTGTGGAGGATTCCTTGTCTTGTAATAGAACAGTCACGATGTATTCAAGCATTTTGGCTGTTATTATTTGCCAGCTGGTTTTGTCGCCACCAATGAGTCTACACCACCATGTCGGTTCTTCCATCAATTGCTCCTTTGTTGCTACATGCACGAAAAACTTCTGTCTCAAAGCACGCGTCGCGTGACAGGTCGTTAACAAGTGCCGCATTGTTTCTTGTGGCGGTGGCTCCGTGTCATGGCAAAAACAGCGGTTTGCAGTTAGGGAAAGGCCTCTTATGTGTAGGATCTCATTTGTGCGAAAAAGATTCAGACGTGCTCTTAGAATCAGATTCCGAGCCCATTTATTTGGGAAGATCTTTATGTAGTTTTGTAGTTCGTTTAATTTTCTTGTATTGCCAGGAAGATGTGCGCCAAGCCTTTGAGCTGAGGCTTGTTCCGTTGTCTTAGCCCAATCTGCTTCCTTCAGTTTTCGTAATATTCTACATGGATTGTGGATCAGTTCGTCTTCATCTGATGCAATGGAGTCCAGGAGACAGATGTTCTCTTTCTGCCAAGTTGATAGCATTTCAGATTTGCCTGAATCTATCTCACGCTTGATCAGGCTGTAGACCCCGTTGCCGTCGATCATTCTGCATTTTCTGTAGAGCATAAGTGTGTTGCAGGAAACTGTGCATTGCATGGACTGCAGGCTCAGCTCGTGCCTTATCGCTACCCCAGAAGTCGAGGTCGGTAACTTGAGCACCGATCTCCAAAATGTGGCTTCAAGTTTGAGCCAGATGTTTTGTGGAATGGTCGGCATGGCTTCTGCTCCATATGTTGTTGCAGGCACAACCTTCATTTTGTAAAAATTAATTGTAGGCTTTAATGAGAATTTCCCAAATTTGCGGTCTATTATCTTTGCTTGAGCTGCTAGTTTTTTGATCTTGTTGAACATGACAGTTTGCATAGTTATTTCTGTCTTGGTGCTGTCAAGCTGCACTCCTAGGTACTTGAAGTCTTGGACAATTTCAATTTTAGCGTCTTCGAGAGACCACTTAAAATTGATGGTTTTCTTCCTTGTGTTCTGTAGAATCATTGCCTTAGTTTTCCCTTTGTTAATTTCTAAAAAATTCTTCCTTGCATATTCTTGTAGGCCGTTAAGCTGGCGTTGTAGGCCTACCGGGGTCTGGTCAAATAATGTGAGATCGTCTGCGTATAGGAGCCGTTCTATCGATGAATTTCCCATTTTCGGCAGAAATGCCCGTGTGCTGCTTGTTTGGATCTGGAGATCGCCTATGTAGGCTAAGAATAAGGCTGACGCTAAAGGGCAACCTTGTTTCACTCCACGGGAAGTTGGAATTTCGTCAGATAGCTCTCCCTCGCGACTCAGACGCACTCTCATCGAGGTGTTGTGATGCAAGGCTTGTATTGGGGCCAGTATGTCATCCGGGTATTACCATTCTCTTAACTTTGTCCAGAGACGATGTCTTTCGATGCGATCGAACGCTTGTGTAAAGTCGATGAATACCACAAATAGTGGCTGACCAGACTGCAGGGCTCTACTTTTCAGTATGCTGAAGATTAGAATGTTACCTGCTGTTCCCGCATTTTTTTTGAAGCCGGATTGTAGGTGGTTGTTACACTTTGCTGTGGCTGCCCAGGCTTGGAATTTTCTTAATAGTAGTGACCCAAAGACTTTACCGCTGCAGTCTAGTAAGGCTATCGGCCGAAAGTTTGCTGGATCCTTTATGTCTCCTTTTTTGAATATAGGAATTATTGTTGCTGAAGTCCATGATTTTGTTACCGAGCTTGATTCTGCGCAGCATCGAAACACTTCACTGATGAAAATGACCCATTCTCAGCATGTGCTTTAAGTTCAAAGTTGGTGATTCCATCAGGTCCGGGTGCTTGTGAATTTTTAAGTTTCTTGATGATCTCCCGAATGTCGTCTTTGTCTTCTAGATTGATCCACTGTACTTCTTGATGTTGATGTTTCACGTTATTTTTGAATGTGACTGATTTGAACACTTCGGCAAAGTGTGTTTCCCATGTGAGTTGTGAAAGGTTGTTGGTTATATGGTTCTCCTGTGACTGTTCTGTTGATCTTAGTAGGGACCAAAAGTCTCTTGCGTTGTTTGTTGTTAGCGCTTTTGTTATGTCTTCGGCATCTTGCTGATACAGTTTGCCTCGATGCACTCGTATCCAGGCTCTGTATTCTGATTTTAACGCTTTTTGGGCGTTCTTCACATGCTCAATTGGCGTGAGTCTAGTCGCATATTTCATGGCTCTTCTATGCTCACGTCTTCTTATCACTACATCACTCTTATAAGTATGTCTTTTGATACCAGCTACGATTTTTGAGCTTGTTTTCTTTTGTTGATATGCCACTAACAGCGGTTGGTAATCGACTACATTAGACTCGGCTGGGTGTACTGCATATTTGTATCTTTGTGTAAGATTTTTGATTGCGGCTGTGCTTTGTTTTTTGTTTTTTGCACTATTTATTGTCCAACTGGTTTCCAAGAGGTTGTGGTCACTGGCTGCTGTTCGACGCACATTAAAAGACGTGATGGCACTTAGCAGTGATTTGGAGACAAATATGTAGTCAATAGTCTTGCTCGTTTCAGCGCGTTCCCATGTCGGTATGCGATTTTGTTGTGGAAAGGCGAGATCGAGATTATGCAGGTCTCTTGAACGAGTCAGATCAAGCCAAGTTTTGCCTCGCTGTTCTGTGGCTGTTAGATGTTTTTTTTGTTCGTGAGCTCTTCTTGGTGTTACATACGGCATTTAGATCACCGCATATCAGTAGCGAGGACACTGACAGCTTGGAGATAGCTTCATCTATTACTTGTTCACACATGGTGATGTAGTTTTCACCATTGATTGCTGCTGGATTCCAGTTTGCATTGATGACAATTATGGTGCTTTCCGGTTCTTCTGTGTTATTTTCTTGTTTCCATGTAACACTTACTGCCAGGAGGGACAGGTTTGCAGTTACGGTTGGGCCAATGGAGAGTCCACTTCCGGTACGGCATGCGATCAAAAGCCCAGACATTGGTCGCCCTAAATGTCCCTTGGCTGCTGGGGCCATTTTTATCTCGAAGCCCTCTAGGGTTGGTGCACTTGTTAGCCATGTCTCCTGGAGACATATGATGTCGTATTGCCCTAGGTTGACGTCTCCTGGAACTGTTAAGTGTGAATGCCCTCTGGTGTTCCACGAACAGAGTCGCACTTTGCGATGATGATTTTCATGTTGAAGTGTTGCTGGTGGATTGCGCTCACTGTCAATGGATTGCTATTTATGTCGATGCATGGTAAGAGCTTTTGGTAGCCAGGCCCAAATTCCTTGTTTGTTGTCGGCCTGTGTGGGCGTGCCTTGAGGTGTATAACTGTTGTGTGTGGTTTGTGAGAAGGTTCTTTTTGCTTTGTAGGATTTTTCCTGTGCCTGGCGATCTCTATCTGGGATGTCGTCATTTGCGTAATTTGATTTCCTTGGGGTTTCTGGGTTGTCTCTTACTTGTGTGCTCTTTCTTTGATCTTCTTTGCTACAAGCTTGATTTGAGAGATTTCGCTTACTTTGTGGTGAGTAATGTCTGTTCTGTCTTTGTTCACGATAGTTCTGATTGTCTCTATCGTACGTTTTTGTCAGTGCAGTGTAACTGACGTTTTTCTTGTGTTTTTCATCCACTTTGTTCCTTTGTTTTTCTTCTGTGATCGTCTCTACATAGAAGCCGAGATTGTGGATGTCAGATTTGCTTTTATATATCTGCTTGTAAACGGTATAAGACCTTATGTACAAGCGAGTTGCTGCTTTACTATTTTCATGCCATGTTTCAACTATGAGTAAATCATCTGATTTTATGTCTTTGCAATTTGGTACCTGGTGTAGTATTGCCATGACTGTTCTTCTGTTCAGCCTGAGCTCATCTTTGTTGCTAGATCGTTGCACCATTTGCATGGGCCATTTTGATTTGAGGTATTCTTCATGGCGACTTGTGTTGGTATCTGTTCTTGATCTGTAGCTGACTTTTTTCCTGTTCAAATCAGTTTTGTCTCTCGGCTTTGTTTGAACCTTGTAACCATCTTTTCGTGTGTTTTCGTGTCGCCTGTTATTTGTTTTAATCGGCGAACCTTCTGTGTCAGAAGCGAAACGTGTTGCTTGTGAATCTTACGCTAATTTTGCAGTCAAAGTTTTGGTTCTCTTATGATCAGTTGGTTTGTTTTTGTAGTTTTGTGAGGAACTTCGTGCTAATTTCTCTTCACTAGATTTATCACGGGAAGAGACTTCCACTCTCTTGGGTTTTGTTTGGCCGAAGACCTGAGCTAAACGGTTACGCCTTTCTTCCATAGTTTCAAAGTCTCGTTCCACATGTGTCGTCATGTCTTTTCCTTGAGAAGTTGATGGCATTTCGCTGTCAGATACTGATATGGTCTTGTTGTTCTTTGGATTGGGTGCGTACACTGTGGGTGGCTCGTCGTCTTCATCTGAGTAAGCACTGATGTTCATTAAATTATCATCTTTTAGGAATTCCGCTGCAGATTTCGGTGATTCAGCTTTCGATTGAGTCGTGCTGGCGTGAGTAGAATGACTGTGAGTGGCTTGCAGCATGATACTACGATCTGCAGTACTTGCCAGGCGATCTTGTGCCTGCTTGATGTTTTGCTTTGGTGGCTTAGCTGGTTTCTCATTTGGCAGGGGAGTCTTGCCTGACGGCATTTTCTTGCACCTTGCCTGTGCTTTGTCAAAGATTAGATAGGCCGTTTCAGTAGTTCCACTGATGGTGTTAGGATTGGTACTTTTTTTTTTATCTAGAACTAGGAACACCTCAGGTGTATTCCCATTGTCTGTTATCATGTTAGTTGATTCACTTTCAGCACCTGATTTATCAGCGTGTTGTATTAGACTACTTTTTGTTTCAATGTTTTCCTTTGAGACAGTTGTAGGTGTTGTTTGGGCACCTGCCTCTTTGGTTCCTGCAGTATCGTTCCGTTTGCTGGCCTGGATGTCTTTTTTTTCTATTTTTGATGTTATTTTGTCTATTAATTGGTTCGCTAGTTTGTCTATTTTATTTTCATAGCTGTTGTTCTCTTCTTTAGCTGCGATAAAGGCCTCCAGATAAATTACTTTCTTCAAGATCATGGCGATCGTTGCCTGTTGATCCTTTGTGGTCTCATTGAGCTTTTCATATAATTTGCAGAATGGATTTAAAGCTATTGAGATGGTCGACATGATGCTCAATAGGTCAGCTTTCTTTGATGGTGTTTCAGGCATCGGGGGGCCTGGTTGCGTGGCATTGACCTTGCCTGCAATGTGCGAATGTTCGCTGAATCTGAGCCTTGGCGTTTGGCACCCATTGCTAAGACTGAGTGGTTTGTTTGCAGTGCTGTGTCTGGCATATTCTATTAGGATCTCCTCTTCTCAATGCTTTTGTCTTGTTCTTTTTCAACTTCCTCATTCAGATTGTTGTCCAGTGTTTTGTCGACAAAGGGGGCAGTATTTACAGTCGTCTCTCCTTCGCATGGTTGAGATGGCGGTGTCAAGGTGCTGTGCGTGTCTTCATTGGCATTGGCTTCCTCGTTGTAATACTCGTCGTGTTGCTGCACGGGACTCACAGGCTGAGGAGGATTGGTGTCTTTGTTTTCTGACGTTGGTCGGATCTTCTCTATGACTGGGTCCAAGTCAATGGTGTCTTCTGATTGATCCGGCCACCTTTGAAAGCGATTTTCCTTGCTGCGGGGTGTATCCGCAGGCCCTTTTCTCACCGTTGCTGCTTGGGACTGTTGTTGCGGGGAGCCCATGTGAGGAGCTTCGCTGGATTTGTTGACGTCTGTGCACAACGAGTGGGATCCTGGCTGATTTTCCCCCAAGGCCCCGCTCGGTAACTCCAAGGGAGATTTAAGTGGTGATGTTATTTGCAATGTCTTCACAATTTTCCCATCATCGAGTTTCCCATTTTTGAAGCTTGGGAAATTTTCTTTGACGGCGGCCAACATTTCCGCGTCAGAAAGTTCTTTGTAATCTTTGTTTTTTGTTGTCAATTTTGCTTTAAAAAAATCTGTTAGTATTTGCATTGTGGTTTGTTTTTTTGTCGTTCCAAGTCTGGGTATGCTATTGTCCTTATTTTTCTTTTTTCTATCAGATGTTTGATATTTTGAGCCATTGATTTTTTTCTGGCTAGAACCATTTCTTTTTTTGTTCGTTCTTGCACTTTCTAAGTGCCCACTATGCTCTCTGGCTCTCTTTTTGATGTTGGGCATCTGAGAGTCTTTCTTGAGAGGTGTCTCGATGGCAATTGGGTCAGATTCTGTCGTGTTGTTTGTTTCAGGCAGCCCTTCGGCCGGCGTATGAACCTGTACGCCCGTGCTCTGCACGGAGGATGACTCCGCCTCTTTTCTCGCCGGGGCCACTACTGCATTGGGAGCCGCCTCGTCTGACGCCATGTCTGAGCTCGCGAGTGCGCTGCTCTCTGTCTTCTCGGCCCCAGTGACGAGTCTCTCCCTCGAACTTCACGACCGGCTTGCCTCATGCCAATCGCAGCCCGGTTCTATGTCAACGGCAACGCCGCGCTCCGCCCTCCCTCCGGAAGGCAACAGCGGGGCAGAAACCGGACCAACGGGCTGAGGCGGCGGAAGCCTTACATTAGGCTCTCGACTTCGAGGTGACGCGACCACGCCACCCGCATCCAGCTCCTCCTGGGATCCGAAGCCTCCAGGTGAGCTGTGTGCATGTATGGAAGGGTGAGTATTGATGTTTTGTTGTTCACAGAGCGGCAGTGGTTTTTTCATACTGCTCAGCTGATTGTTATGGCGCCCAATTTTGGTGGTGACCCTGGGGGCGGGCTTGGGCTTTGATGTAAATATGCTCTTTCCATACTGTGGTAGACAGAGGGTTTTGCCTCCCTCAGGATTGGGTCGAGAGCTCCGGAGACAACGCCCGTCCTCTTCCTCAAACTCGAGTTTCTTGTGAAGTTCTCAATAACTTGGACGTCATTTCTTTGTGGCGAGGGAAGGCAGGTGGTTTACTGCGGTACTGAGAGCTGTTATGACGCTGTTGTGACTCGAATCACCCACTTTCAAACGTCCCCTCACCCCTCACCACTTACCGTGGGTGCTTATCGATGCTTGTCGGTCGATGGCTGGACCATACCGTTGACTCACGTCAGTAATGCAAGGGGGTATCTCAAGCCTCCGTCACCCGACGGACCACGACAGACCACTTTTCGCCCACTTCTCCGCGCGCGCTCCGCCCTGCAAATTATTTCAAATAGTCTCTGTGGGACTCTCCAGACCAGAGTCTCCGCCTCCTCTCAGGAATAGAAGTGGTAAACAGACTGCCACGACCACGACAGACCACTTTTCGCCCACTTCTCCTCTTTCTTTATTGCTTCAAAGATCGTGGGGTAGTAGTCATCGACATAAACGGAACATGCTGAACCCACTATTTTGCAAATTCCCCCACGATCAACCAGGATTACATCGATTGCCATTCTATTTTGCAGCGTCATTAACCTGATTCCTCTTTCTTCCAACATCATGTTAAATAATATATCTGTTGTTGTGTTTATTGTATTCATTAGGATTCTGGACAGTTGCCTTATTTATAGGAGTTCACTATGTGTCCTAAAAATGGAATGAATGATTTTGCTACATCAGTTGCTATTAAAACACCTTTGTCAGTCCTCTTGACTCTAGTTCTGGATAATTTGGCCATGGCTGCTGTTTCCAAGAGGAATACTCCTGGGAACAATAGCCTGAGATAACATGTTCCTCCCCAGTTTCTGGGCAACCAAAGGTATGCTTTCTCTCCACATATAAAATAAACTGGATCACCTACGTATACTGGTTCTATTTCCCATTTTAGTACCACTGTATTCATACAACCAGTATATGTTCCGACTGAAAAAGATCCTTTCTTTTTTAGGCAAAAAGGGACAGTTCTTGGGCTATAATTCACTGTGTAAGATGGGGGAATCGCATCTTTGTTCCCTTCTGTTCTTACACGAAACTTCATTACAGATGTTTGTTCTGGCGGGGACAATCTATCTCGTCTATTTTGTCGTGTTATCTTTCGTGTGCTTTTCCTTGTGGGCTCTGGGGCTAATACTTGTGCTTTATGGAAAATGGAAAAACCCACAGGCTTCATTATTATCTCCTCAAACTCATTCATGTTGGTTCTGTCTAATTGACCCGTACCTTATTCCACTTCCCATAGAACATTGCACCTAAAAATGCACTACATGCAGAACTTAATGGTAATGGCTCCACATACCACCCTATTCCTTTCCCAGCATGCTGTGGTAAATGGGCACATACCCAGCAGTTTGTTTTCTTCAGGATTGCATGTGTCATGTCCATTATCAGAAGTAAGGTGTTATTCGTAAAACCTTCCCTGTGTTTTTCTTCCATTTCTTCCATTGGGGGTAGGGTGATCACCTGAACCGGGCTTTCAGTAGTGGATATATTAATTATTGGTAAAAACATTTCTAATGGGTGTATTGTTTCTACCCACCATAATATTAGGGCAGTCGATATTGGTGCTACCACGCTCATAAAACACATTATTATCGTTAGTGTCAGCAGACAATTTGTTTTACCATGCATTTTTCTTAAACTTATAGTCTTTATAACTGACTCATTCTCAGCAGTGACGGCATGTTTCTCGTCCTCCTTCTTCTTCCTTATCACAGTTCGTTGTTGATATCTCTCTTCGTCGCGCTTGCTCTGATGTCTATAAGTTCAATGGAATTCTCACAATTCAGTTTTGCCTGTCCTTTTTTTTTTTAGCCTGGATTCGATAATTCGTTTTTAGGCGAGATCACTGTCCCTTCTTATACTGCTCAGAGGACCTTTGACCAGTTATCGCCTCAGTACCATGTGCGCCCAGCTTGTCCGCTCTGGTTCCGGACACATGTACTGTTAATCAATTATCTCACTTGTCATAGTACCATGTGCGCCCAGCTTGTCCGCTCTGGTTCCGGACACATGTACCTTTATGATCGCACCGAGGAGCCGCGAGTCTTGAATTGTCCGACTTGCACAATTCTCACGCTTCTCTCCTCTACACCCCTGGTTCCTTCTCCGTCCATAAGCTGAACCAGAGGTTGACATAAACACCAAAAGAAAAAGAATGCAGATCACTTTGTCTTCCAAGGTCACAGGTTGTATCGCCTTGCTCCTGGTATCGTATGATCCGTGAACAGTGCCGGTGCACTTTCAGATTCAGGCTTGAAGTCAGCCTGTGGCGCTACTGCAGGTGCTGGTGTGCGCCGCGCCAATGATGCAGATTCGGTCTTTGGCGTGCTGGCAAGTGCTGGTGGGCGCCAAAGGGGTACACGATTTGGTTTTGCTGGTATCTGCAAGGCAGATTTCACGTCGGTCAGCAGTGATGTTGATTCTGCTGGGCAACGTTGGGGCACTCTTTGCCCTTCCCCCTCTTTGGCAATCGTCTCAGGCTTTGTTTCGAGTTTCACTTCACGTTTTTGCAGATCAGGTGGCAGCACACTGGCAACAGTTTCTTTCGTTTCTGGGACCGCTGTCTCTTTCCGGTCATCAGTGTCAGGCAAGACTTTCAGTGCAGTTGGAATCTTTTTGCATGGGTGGCATGGATCCACGACTTCCTTCCATCCACCCGTATTGCCGTCTGCGTCGTCAAAAGTACTTGATGGGGCCCGCGCCACCTGGGTTCTAATGATGACTTTCTTTCAAAGTTTTTTAGCAGCACCCAGTCTCCTGGCTCCAGCGCGTGCCCCGGACCGGTATACCACACGGGTAATGCCTCCTGCACCTGCTGATGAATCAAACGCAATTTCTGCATTAAAAGGCCACAATAAGTACTAAGCACAGGATGTTCTATCTCACTGAGTCGTTTTGGCTGAGGTGACACCATACATTTGCCGGCCTCCCCATTATGATCTCGTATGGGGAGAGCCCAGTTTTCGCCTGTACAGACGTACGCATGCATAATGGTGCTATTGGTAATGCATCCACCCAACTCAACTTGCTTCCCGCACAAATCTTGCTAATCTTTGATTTAAGAATCCCGTTGTGCCTCTCCACAAGACTGGCAGAACTCGGATGCCTTGATCTATGGAATCTCTTATCAATCTGGAGACCTGCACATATCTGTAACACCACTGCACCCACAAAATGTGGTCCATTATCGGACCATAGGACACGGGGCAAGCCAAATCTGGAAAAATACTCCTTCAACATTACTTTTGCCGTAGTCATCGCTGTGCAGTCTTTTAAAAGATATGCCTCCACCCACTTACTGAATGCACAGATTACCACCAAGACGTATTTTAAGTTTTGGCACCTTTCCATCTCTATGAAATCAAAATGAACTACCTCAAAAGGCATGGAGGGCGGGCCAAAACTGCCTGTTGGTGTCACTGTTCCCTTTCCTACATTGTGTTGTAAACACGTGATACAGTTTTGCACCAACCTCTCTGCATTCTTTTTTATGTTTGCATTCTGCCAAACTGTAGAAAAGTGCTGTATTATTTTCTTGGCACAGATGTGCGTAGGGCTGTGGGCCATTGTGACCATTGCAGTCACATATGAATTTGGCAACATCCAGTTTCACAACAACCCTCCAAATCCAACTCAGCAGATCCCTCTGCCCATTCCTGTATTTCATCGGCCGTAGCCTCGGCCTGCATTTCTTTGACAGTCGCAACTCCATCTTCTATGATACAGGGTACTTCCTCTGTCTGAACCGTCATCATCTTGGTATTCAAATCAGTGGCAGTTTGTTTCACAATCCTGTCTGCAAACGCGTTTCCCTCTCCTATTTTGCATGTTACTTTTTTATGTGCCTCGCATTTCACTATTGCTAGGCGCTTTGGAAACGTGAGTGCAGACAGCAATCGTACAATCAAAGGGCCATGTTGAATTCTGGCACCATGTGACGTCAGAAACCCTCTCTCCGCCCAGAGTCGTCCAAAGTTATGAACCACTCCAAACGTGTACTGACTATCAGTATATATATTCACATTCAAATTTTCAGAAATCTCGCAGGCTCTGGTTACTGCTATTATTTCCGCGGCTTGTGCTGAATTATAGGGGATTCTTTTACTTTCTACAACTCTCTCTACGGTAGTGATAGCGTATGCGGCAGTTGTCGTGCCATCTGGTAATTTAAAACATGAGCCGTCACAAAATAACTCTCCATCCGGCTCTTTCTGTGGAATATCACTTAAATCAACTCTCCCCTTGGTTTCTTCCTCAGTGACCATTAAGCAATCGTGGGTGGGTGATTCATTCTTCCCAATTTCTTTTATGGTTAATGGCATCTGCAGGATTCAAAGAGCTACACCTCATAAGTTGGATATGGGGCGCGAACAAGATAATCTCATATCTTGTCAATCTAGCCGAGGTGAGGTGTTGCGTCTGTGTCCTATTTAATAGAACGTCTATGGCATGTGGCACCATCAGAATTAAAGTGTGCCCCAATACCATCCCTTCCGTTTGTTTCACTGACGCAGCAGCCGCCGCGACAGATCGCAAACATCGTGGTAGTGCGCGCGCTACAGGGTCCAGCGCAGAAGAAAAACAGCCGCACGGCCTATTTCTTCCACCCTGTTCCTGTGTCAAAACCGCCAATGCACATCCTTCACTTTCACACACAAATAGTCTAAACATTTTCTTATAGTTCGGCGTACCTAAAACTGGAGCCGCGCATAATGCAGTTTTCAATCCATCAAATGCTCTCTGACATTCCTCATCCCACTGCAAAGGCATAACTGCATCTTTTCTAGTCAAATTCACTAATGGTTTCACAATCAACGCAATATTACCAATCCATTGTCGGCAATATGAAGCCATGCGTTCTGGCGTTAGTCTTCTCCCTCCTTTCGAAAGTAGGTAGCCCAAGTAAACTACCTCCTTTCGATTATACTGAAATTTCTTCAAACTAGCTTTATGGCCATGTGCCGCTAGGTGTGATAGTAGTAATACAGTGCTTTCTTTACAAATCTCCTCTGTGTCCGCAGCTAGCAATAAATCGTCTATGTATTGCAAAAGTACACAACCCACTGGTAATTCCAGCATGTCTAGTTGTTCTTTTACTGCTCTACTGTAAATACTTGGACTTTCCGTATAACCTTGTGGAATTCGCGTAAATGTAAATGATCGTCCTCCTAATGTGAATGCGAACAAGTATCTACTGTCCTTGTCCACTGGAATACTAAAGAATGCGTTCTTCAAATCTATTACACTAAAATATTCTGCTGAAACAGGTATCATTGTCAATATTGTAGTGACGTCTGGCACTAGAGGAAATTGCGGATGTACTACCTTATTTAATGCGCGTAGATCAATTATGAAACGGTATGGTACCTCATTACCTCCTTTTTTATAAACCGGAAGGATCAGGCTGTTACATGTACTGCCTGTGATTTCCTCTATTACCCCTAATTTCACCAAATCGGTAACAATCCTCTTCAATCCTTTCTCACCTTCAACCGAAATTTTGTATTGGGGTATTCGCAGTAGGGTAACACCTTCTTTTAAAATAATCTTTACTGGCTCTATCTTTAAACATCCCACATCGTTGTCATGCATTGCCCATATACAGGTTGGTACTTTACTTAGTTCCCCTGGTAACGCTTCGGACATAAATTCTGACACAGGGGCATCGTGTGGCCATATCGTTAGAAACACTCCGTCTGCCGTGCAATGTATAACAGAACCTAGTTTTTTCAACAAACTTAATCCCAAAAAATTTTCTCCACAATTTTCTGTTAGAAGGAAAGGACAATGTTCGGTAAATGGTCCTATGG
This sequence comes from Ambystoma mexicanum, assembly GCF_040938575.1. Taxonomy (NCBI): domain Eukaryota; kingdom Metazoa; phylum Chordata; class Amphibia; order Caudata; family Ambystomatidae; genus Ambystoma; species Ambystoma mexicanum. The sequence goes on from NC_090922.1 coordinate 88,154,278, forward strand.
TAACTGGGACTGGTTTGGACACTGGGTTTATGACTGGTTTGGGGCATTTTGGTTTTGGCCTTGGTTTTGATTACCTCCGTTATTATGATGCTGCTGCATACTATTCCTATTTGTTCCTTTCGCTCCTGGGTGTCCTCTATGCTGTCTCCTCTGACCAGTCCCATTTTTGTTCTGTAGATGCGGGCATTGCGCTCGCCAATGTCCTTCCTCTTTACAATATGCACACTGATTCGGCCCCACTGTTCCCCCATGCATATTCGAACTACTCCTTACTTGTGCGTTCCCTCGCCCTCTATTATGTCCTACTACTTGCTGCATTAATACCCTTGTCTTTAGATTTACCCTATCCCTCTCTTCTTTTTCTTTTCCTGCAGTCACTCTGCGCTCATAATATTGGGCCATATGCAGTACTTCGCCCAACGTTTTTGCTTGCCATGAACTCTCTGATGTCATTATTAGATCCTGAATTGGAAGTTTTAACCCCCTCACATATTTGTCAACAAATAACCTCTTCCCTGCTTCTGAACCCACATTCTGCCCGCTAAAGTCTGTGAATACTTCTTCAAATCTATTAAAATAATCTGTAGCCAACTCATCTTTGCCTTGTACACATGCAGTCAATTTGTCCCATTGGATTCTTTTCTCTGGAACAATTGTTTTTAACTTCTGTACTATACGTGCTGGTAATGCCGCCAGGTTTGGTCCTGGTGTTCCTCCATCCGCTTTATTTCTATCTTCTATCATCAAGTCCGCCCATGTGGCGCCAAAGGCCGTTGTGTCATCTACCTTCCTTGTTTGTTTCCATATATCTGCTGGCAGGATCACCGGGAATATTAGATCTATATCACCCATGGTAAGCACGGATGACTGTAGGCAGGACTCTACTTCCTTGTAAAACCCTGCAGGATTCTTTCTTATATCTGGAATCGTCTGCTTTATGTTGTTCACCTCTTGTCTGGAAAAGGGGACATGCACGTATTGGGTGGTGTAATGGGCTGGTGTTACCTGTGCCACTACATTGCCTGCTTCGGGAACCTCCACTTTGGGCACAAAGGTAGGTGGGACCTCTCTCATAGGAAATGCCCCACTTACCGTCCCTCCCCCTTCTCTTAGATGCAACAATATTCCCAGATCCAATGATAGGGCTGTTTCTCCTGTCCCTCGTTCTAATGCTCTCCTATATACTGCCATTATTTCAGGCGGGCTGGCCTTATCGTTTTTTATATCTTTATCTAATAAATGTTCAACCATCGATTGTAGCGCTTTTCTTTTCATAGGCATAGAATATTCATCAAATATCTCGTGTATCTCCATTGTGGGAATGCTAGGATCTGACATCCATCTAGACGCTTCTCGCATACATACTTTTAACTTGTCGCCCCTTTGTACTGATGACATTGAATGTCGTCGCTGTATATATGACTCTACAGTTTCCTTTCTATTTCTCCCGATATCTTTACTCCTGCACCCGGGTGCAGTAAACATTTCGGCATAGTCATTGTCTAATTCATCTTTAAGCTCAAAAAGTCTATACACATGTTCTCTTACTTCTTCATCCCTCTCCCTACAGCGTGCTAATGCATTCAAATCTAACAATCGCTGCGGTGGTAATTTCCCAATTAGCTGTTTCCATTTTTCCACCAAATATTCACCCATGCATTCCAACACTACCTGTCTTTCGTTGCTTCTACGAAAGTCATATATCGAAGCCAATGTTGCCGTCCCATCATTCCCGTCTATATACATCTCTGCCTGTTGCTGCAATTCCACCTTCCTTTCTTTGCTGATTGCACTGCAGGTTACCCTCGTGCACTGCCGTTGGTCAGTCCCGCCTCTTGCCCCTGTGGTTTCAGCTTAAACCCCGGGAGGAACAGACGGTACCGAGTCTGTGTCTAGAGCGGGAGGTGCGGATGGGACAATGGGAACAGCGAGTGTCTGTTGTGGGCCTGGTTGGCTAGTAGGAAGTGTTACGTGCGCGGCCTGTGGCTGTGGGAGGGCTTGAGCTACCGGAGGGGGAGCTTGAGCTATGGGCGGGGTCTGGGCAATAGCTACTGACGTATCTGGTCTTACTTCTGATCTTGGGCCTTGTTTTGTATGGGTCAATATATTTTCTATCAATTCATCTGTCATGTGTAATTCTCGTTGTGGGTATATCTTTTCTATATTCAACTGGTCACGCCTGCCTGCCCTTCTTAGACTCTCAGTCCACTCCTTCTCTTCTTTTTCTTCCGCTACCTCACCTTTTGATTTATGCCTGCGTGCATGCTTTGCTCTGCTTTTAAATCGGAGCATTGCTTCCTTTCTCCAGTCTTTAATAGTTTCAAATGCTGCAGGACGCGCTTTCTTTCTTATTAACACCCTTTCCAAGTTATCTATTCTCGCCATCTCAAAACTACCATTAATCGGCCACTGATGGTCTTGTTGCTTTCTGGTTTGCCTATGCCAAGTCTCACAGAATATTATCGCACCCACTCCATACTTTACATACATCTCATAAGCCGGCGTTCCCCCAGGTGGTACAATTTGACCATTTTCCAAAGATTGTCTACCACAGCGGAAAAACCCTGCTAAGGTGGACAATACCCCAGGCATGTTTCAACCTTCCCCTTGGTTAATCAACCTTACCTAGGGCGTTTGATTTTGCAAAGTCAACTCTCAACCAATATCAGGATGCTTTGAATCGGGGAATGACTCATCTGATAAATCAAGTCGTCTGTATATTGACGCACCAAAGGACGTTGTGTCTGCGTTTCTTGGCCTCCGCCTCGTTTCGGGACCCTCGCCTCCTTGTGCTCTAGCCAGGCACGTCGATCAGGGATCAGATGTGTGCAGATCTGCAAAGGAGTCTCTCATCACTTTTACAGGGCGCCCCGAACACCTCTTGATCCCGGCTCGATCGTCCCGTCCTCGCCATTCTCTGCCTTTCTCAATTATAACGTTACGCGAAGGAACAAGTGGGGGAGGGTCCCTATTCAGGCGCCATCTTGAAAGGGGCCCCTAGGGGACCCTGACATCTATAGAAACAAGGCGGGTCACCACACACGATAGAGACGCCAGACACAAGGTTGTATTCCCAAAGCTAGGGTTTTATTGCAAAGCAAAAGTCTCAGTTGGCCAACTCGGTCTCACGCCCCGCAACGTGTATCTCTAGACCTCAAGGGACACAAGAGAGTGAATTACGTACATCAGTTACATATATACAAAATGCATATCAAACAATCAGCTATGACATGTATAACACCCCTCTTCATTGAGTTTCTTTGAACTTGGTGTGATGATGGACATCTCCGACCACTATGACACCTTCAAACATCTATTCTAGTAACAATTTGCAATTTCTGAGTGCGTAGGCATCTTTCGGTTATTGAATAGAACACGGCACTTCTGTTCTTGGAAGCGAACTACATACAGGGGGGAGTTGCATTCCAGACCTTGCTATCTATCAGGTACTATTCGTGTCCTGGGAGCCGACATGCTCTTAGCGGGTTCAGCAAAGGGGGGCCGTTAGAAAAGCATAATTCAAGCCTTTAGCGGTATTATTCTAACATAGTCTACCATATAACGAGACTGGCTGGCAGCTGTGAAATGATTAAATGCCCTGGGGCTCTGCTTCAAGGTTACATTAAGGAGGGAGCCAGGCATTCTTCCTGGCATTCTTCCTGGCGCTGCCTACGTTTGTGTTTCAGCGAAACTCTTGTTATCCTCTCGGCCCTGTGGCCTTGTCCTTTTCATATACAGACAACAATGTTCCACAGTCGAGCAGTGTAAGCGGAAAATATACTGCGAAGCAATAGGAACAGAAAGCAATGAGCAATGGTTAGAAAACAAAAAACAAAAATGGCGATTCTTGTTACATCAAAATGGCCGTTCATTGGAAAACTCGAAAACCTATATTCTGTCGTATCGTGCATGAGACGGTTGGCCCACGGCCACCAAAATGTGTTGGCGTTCTGATATTGGATTTCTAGACTGACAGGGTCACCTTGCTGAAGTGGCTATGTTGGAACACGCAAGGGTTTGGCTCTTTTTTCACTCATACAGGATTCTGACATATTTATATTGCAGGAGACTTGGTCAAGAAAGGCATTTATTATTGATGGCTTTAATATATTATATACACTTGCCAAAGGCGGCCCTAAGGGTAAGCCTAGTGGAGGCCTGTCCATTGGTACTTCAGTATTATATACAATGAAATAATTCACCATGACTCTGGCTTCCACTTTGGTTATGGCGGCCTCCTTGACCAATGTTGGTCAGCATCTACTTGTCATCAATGTCTATGAACCCCCAGGTGGAGTGGAGACAAGGACTATAGTTACTAACATAGAAAATACTCTAGCACGCTGGTATGAAATCCACCCTCTTGATGGTGTCTTTCTTATGGGTAATCTAAATCCCCTAGCCTGATATAGGGTCAATATTGTGGCAATTTTTATGGGGAAGAGGATCAATTTAGAGAGATTGATCTTTGTACTTCCTAGAATTTTATGTGGTTGCAATTGATCCTTACTCAGGACCTTGTATGTTTGAATGTGGGTGATCAGAAGATAGGAGGTACTCAAAAGACATGGACTAATTGTAGCGGCTACTCCCACCTACATTATATATTTATAGATGGGAGTAATGCTAAACATGGTGATGTGCTTAAAATCGCGTTTAATTCCATCAGTGACCATGCCACTCATAGATGAACTCTGAATATTCCCCCTTGGCCCAGGCCCAGTACGTTTTTTGATTCCTGTCTCAGTTGCAACTCAAGGGAATCGAAGAGTGCTGAATGACCATAATGTGGGAAAGATTAGCGAATGCATTAGGTGTTGACCTCAGGTCATAACCAGGTTTCTTGCTAATCATGTTTGGGATGCATCTGGTGTCATGGGTTTTTTGAACAAACAGTTGCATTTGTCTTTTAAGTCAAAGATAGTAAATGGTTTTCACCCTAACAATTTTGCTATCTCATTTCAGGGTGAGAAAAAACACTATCGAAAATGTTGCAAGCAGATTAAGCTATCAATGTAATATTGTCACTCACCGGACCAGTGGGTCGGTCAAGGCTTTGGAATCAAACTTCCGACTTGATAGGTGAGCCTGAGGTAATGAACCCTAGGACTCCTCTCTGGAGGGAATTACTCTTTTCTGCGATATGCCCCTTTTCTGGTGGATTGCAAACAGACAAAGGAACCGATCACTTAAAAGAGCGGGGAGAAACGCACAGCCAAAGTGCCAGTTGAAAAGGAAAGAACACAGGTCAGTGGCAAATAGAGGCACGGTAAACAACCAGAAAGAAATGGTGAGATATAGCCACCTGTTTCCCTTCCCTCCTAAGGCAGATGACAAGGAGCTTTCGCAGGGTCTTATCCCTACAACAACAGAATGAGAAGGGAGACTAAACAACAGGAAGAATCAATAACATATTTTCAAGGATTGGTCTAGAATGGAGTTGCTTACTGTTCGTTCTGACACGTCTAGGTTGAAGATGGTAGGATGTAGCAGCGTAGAAAAAACGGTGGGACAAAATAATGCACAGGATGGTTAGTAAGGGAGGCCGCCCCGGGCGGCATGAGGGATGCACTGGATTCGGGATGGTGCACTGGCAGCAGAGCATTCGAAAGTGCATGGTGTATAAGTGTGAAGATCCAACGATGGTGAGTATCCAGGATATTAAGCTAGATCAATAAAGAAAGTCTGTTTAACGTAGCTGGAGTCAGAGCACGAGCAATCAGGCTGAACCAGATGGATGTCGAGGCAGTCTGAAACATAGCCGGTGTTGGCACATGGGTGATCAGACCAGAGCAAGGCAAAAGGCAATGCAGTCCGTATAACAAAGCTGGAGTCGGCACCCCGGCAATCAGATCCAAATGAGATAAACAAACAAGGCAGTCCGTGTAACAAAGTGGGAATAGGCACATGGGTAATCAGACCAGGATAAGGCAAACAAGCAAGGAAGTCCATGTAGCGCAGCAGGGGTAGGCACACGGTTAATCATATCAGAATAAGGAAAACAGGGTGGTTGACAAGGAGGTCTCAAAGATGTCTGTAAGTAACTTCAAAAAGAAGCAGCACGCAAGGTATGAATGGCGCTTAAGTGTGTGTTTGGTACAAGACACTGAGCAGCCATTGGTTGACCGCATCACCTGACACCATGCCGGAGGTGGAAACCGCAGAGGCATTCCTCAGGCAACAGCTACTGTGGCAGCCTCTTCCCAGGGTAACCTCCAACGCCAGAGGAGCGGGGAGGCAAAACAGCATGTTCTCTGTTGGATGACAGGCAAAACCTTGACTTTATTGAACCTACAAGTGACACGCCTTCCACGACTGTTGCCCCGGGTATGGGAGGTGTGCACAGGTTTCCGTATTGTGACATAGCTACTCCAGAAGACAAGAAGTTCTTGGCACAAGAGGGCACTAAATATAAAAATTGGCCTAGGAGTCATAGATTTTCTAAGGACAACGCTGACTGGCAAGGCCTCTTTCGATTGCTACGTAGCAATGATGATAGGCCATTTTGGTCTCTATTTCGTTCCTTTGCCAATGAGTCTAGGGGCAGCGGAAATTATCTAATTAGTATGGAAGACTGGACGGAAGCTATCCAAGAATTTTACAACAAGACAGGGCTTAGTCCATTTGCCTACAGTATGGAATTTGCGCAGACATTTGACGTTGATAATATAAGACTCGTTATTAAGTCCTTCAATGGCTCCAGAGCTCCAAGTCCCGATTTGCTTACGAATGCTGTTTTCAAAGCTGATCCGGAATTCTGGGCTATGGCTTTGTTTAAGCTTTTCCAATGAATCATTAACACTGGGCTACTCCCTGTCAGTTGGCTTAAGTCCACCCTTATTCCCATATTTAAAAGGGGTGACCAAACCGACAATGACAATTGTCAACTTTTGGCCATGCTAGATATTAGTTCAAACATTTTTGCTAGTATTCTACAGAAAAGATTAGTGGAGTGGGCTATATCTAGGAAGCTGCTATCCCCATTCCAAATAGGATTTCGTAAATCGTTTGGTACTTTGCACAATCTTTGTATATTGCAAACGATTATTAGCCATTGCCAGGATGTAAACTATGGGAACATTTATTTTTGTTTTGCTGATTTCTCTAGAGCCTTTGATTCTGTTTCCTGCAACCAGCAGCTCTGGGCTAAACTTGGCAGCTGGAATACAGAACCCTCTCTGTTGTACTTCATCACAGCACTATACACATATGCTACTGTTTCTCTTTGGGTAAATCAACAGGGTGAAGTCACAAACGATATACAGACTAATACGGGGCTGAAACAGGATTGTGGTCTGGCCCGCTTTTTATATAATTTGTAGGTGGCTGACATGGGTCCTTCTATCGAAGCTGTTAATATCTACCCTCCCCGCATTGGTTTAATTCCTGTATCTTGGATTGGCTATGCCGACCACATGGTCATTATGGACCGCACTCCAATGGATCTACAGAGATCTTTGGATGCCCTGGCCGTGTATGATCAGGCTAACAATCTAGCTGTGAATAGTGCCAAAACCAAAATTATGATATTTTGTAAAAAGAAGAAACTGAAGTGTGTGTTCAAGTGGAGCTATGGTGGAATTTATTGGAAGAAGTAAATATATATATATATATTTAGGAGCATCACTCTATTGTACCCCATCTCCATGTAAGTATGGCCATTATATAACTTTGAAAATGATGAAGAAATGGCTTGTGATTAGGAGATTTATTCGCAACAAGAGTGGTAAAGGGAATGGTTGAGATCTATTGCAAAAGTATCGTTTCTATGATTCTGCATGGTTCTCCCATTTTCCCCACATCCATGATTGCATGGATGGACAGTCTGGAGTCCCTGCTGTTACGCTCAATATTAGGGGTCACTCCTTCTGTTCCTGATGAGGCCATTTGTTGCAAAACTTGGTATTCAATCAATAAATTCATTATGGCTTCATCAGAGATGCACAATGTTTCTAGAGACAAGCTGTACACCTATTGAGCCAGAGAGTGTTTATAGCTATATTGCTTGATTGTAAAATGGAGCTGCTTCTAATACATTTCTTGACAATTGAAAATGAATGCGCATGAACATTTGGCAATCTTGATATTAGTGCTTCCGAATTATTGGCGTTGCTGATATTGTGGCAAACTTCGCGTCATTAAGTAAGAAAATGACGTATCAGGTGTATGCTATGCAAGGATTTTGTCAAGGATGGCGTCCTACTTACTTGACAAATATACTCCCTGCTAACTTGTGCCGATTTATAGTATATCTGCAGTTTAATATACTCCAAACGCAAAAACATACAGGGAGATGGATTAAAATGGCTCACTGTTACAGACTTTGCCGTTTATGTAATGCTGATATTGAAACTGCACGTCATCTGCTGACCCAGTGTCAGGCCTTTGGGAGTCAATATTGCGCTGGCTATAAGGTATTTGTGCTTGACCTCACGGCAATAGCTTGTAATCCAGAATAGGCGTCCCCAACACCATGAACCCAGGGGAAAACCAAAGCAAAACACGCCCACCACAGTGGAAAGAGGGTTCATGTGAACAAAGCCATAGAATGGATCAATGGAATATACTGCCCACTGTGAAGGAGCTAAATGTGGGGATAGACCAGGTCAAGGAACACAGGAAGATATTCAATCAATCTTTAATAAGCACATATTCAATTACCATACACATGATAAAAACAGCATAAAAACACATAATCAATGCTAAACGTATCCAGTTAAAGTGCGTATTATTTTAGTAGCCATCCTAGGATGTAAGCATAAGTGCACTGTGCATAACATAATTCAAAAGTACATAACATCCGTATAGACAGCAAAAATCCCCAGTTGGTACCCAATCTGTATTCAAACAAAGGGATATTTGTAACCAAAATTAAGGCAGGAAAGGGGAAAGGGAAAAAATATATACAAAAATTAATTAGAGAGGCTTGAAGAGTTATACAGGGCAACACATCCACGCAGATCAAGATAATCAGTATTTTCTGAAGGTTGTACCCTAATCAAGCCCACCAGTTCATTATTGAAAACAGACAAGCGGGATAGCATCAATATATACTGCAACAAAACCTATACTTGTCTCCAATCTGACCGCAATAGCTGCCAATCAATTGTGAAATCCATTGTTATAATGAGAGTTGCTTATCATGTTTGAAATGTGACTCTGCAATGAATATTAATATTAAAATAGGTTTGATGCACAGATTGTATAACTTCCGTTTGCATAAGTATGTTTTAAAATGTTTGATGTGTCTGATTTTACTAGTGTGTTTCCAATGGATAGTAATACATTGGCCAAATGTTTGTATTTAACCAAATGCTAAATTAAAAAAAGAAAAAAATAGAATGTGGGATTGTACACGTTGCCAAAACCACGTGTTTCTGTTAAAAAATGACAGAATCTGAGAGACACTCTTGTGCAGTCTTACCAACCCCCGGTAACGACTGAACGTCAAGACACTTTGTGGGGTACAGCTCATCCACAAGGACATTCCCTCTCAGGACAATGCAATGTATGCTCATTGAAAATGTAGCAAATCCCCTCAACCTTCACACCAGAAAAAATACAACCCACTAGGAAAAAAAGCACAGCACACCTCTTGCAAGAAGAACAAGGTTTATTCTCATGAAAAACAAGTACCCCCTAGCAAAGAACTCTGCTGCCACGGAGCGCTCTGACATAAATCAGCATAAGGAATAGTTTTTAAAGAGTCAAAGCATCAGAACTGATGTACATCACGTAGGTTACAAATCCAAGTAGCTGGTTGGTGTTACCCTATGCATAGGCGGCCTGCTCCATAGGGGATGCAGGTCATTGGTCCCAGCTTCGTCCTCTCATCTTCTTCCACATGGGCTTCTTCTTCATACGTCATCAAGCTAAAAGCTTCTAATTGGCAATTACTAACACAATTCAGTACATCCCCTATCTGTGGCCTAATGTGCACTTTGTACTGCAGCCATGAGTGGAGAGGCTACTTTCGAGGTCACGATAACTCCAAACCACGGCTCGATCCCGGATGCATCAGCGCCTTTCGAATTATTCCCACCCGGAGCTTAAATGTGTTGCTTTCTCTCCCTGGCACCTTGCAGCACAATTCACAGTGACTCCAGGTGGGGTAAACTCTCGATTCTGCTGTGATCCTTCTGATGGATTGGCACACTAACAGTTTTATGGTTGGTGGTCTGGGGTTGACCGGTACACTGGAATTCTGGGGTCTTCGCGTGAGGGTATCTGACCACTACAAATTAGAATTTGGACTAGCGAAGGTTGCAGGCCCTCTAACTCCTTCCAGGGGGATAGCATTTTCAGAGAGTGCTCTCAGCCCCCTCATGGCCTTGCAGGGCACATTCCTTCTGGGATGCGTGTACTACTAGTGTGAAACAGTGAGAGGTTTATGAATCTCCAACAATTTGGCCTTCTACACGACTGATTATGTTACAACCAAGCAGCGCATGGATGCACTCATTTCTATGTTTTGGGCCTTATCCTAATGTCCTTGCTGCAGTGCAGCTCTAGGCCTCAATTTCAAAATGGCTGCTGATTTCTAAGATGGCGTTTCACTACCAACGTGATCTATACCGAAACATATGTTGATCTAACTGTAATTCTGTTGTATTGACACTGACCCTCCCTATAACCTTTGTGATATTATATGGCATTTATAACATGCCTAAACACAAGTGAACTCTTACAATGTGCTCTTAGGCCTCTGCCTTATCCACCTTGTCCTGGGACAACCGTCCACGCTCCCCAACAACATCTTGTCCTAAAACAATAGAATTAGATATTAGTACACCATGGAAACACAATTTCTTTGCAAATTGCAACACAAACAATGTTGTATCCCTCATCCGATGTCCTTGCTGGCTGAAATATGTGGGGATGACAAAGTCAACCAATAAAAAAACACAAACAGGAACATATGTCATGCATTCGACTAGGGTGTGACAATGCACCTCTGCTGTCACACTTTACAGCACATCACCACACTTCAGAAGATATACAGTGGCCAATTATTGAAAAGGCCAACAGCCCCGGAGAGGTGGAGACATTCAGTCATTACTTTAAAAAGAGAGGTCTAAAATGGATATTCAGTTTTAAAACAAACAAAATTGGACTAAACAAAGGGATAATGTGGCAAACCTTAGTGGTACTATAATGGACCACTCAAAAACAAAGGGATGGCAGACATACAGCCCAAATGATGCACACACATAGTGTGAGCACCAGCAACACACATAAAACACTACCAGCAATAAGTGTTTCTGTTATGTAGTCCACAATTTAACACACTTTGGACACTAAAATCAGAATGGATCAAACATATGACAAGAAAAACCCCCCAGACAGGACTGAGAGAAAAACATCCGGGATGGTGTGCTGCGCCTGGATGGTCTCACAGGGATATGGGTAGTTCATCTAATGAGCATAACAAAAAAGTGACATCCCTTACTTGAACACTTATGATGGCTCAAACAGTAGGTTAACCAAGTAGGGAGTAATGATCATATTGAGGCACAGGAAGACAAGTGATTCTTTTTTTAAAAGGGTTGTTTTCTAAAATTGATCTTTTATTAAACGATCTTAATATGCAACGCTATAAATAACAACACCAATGACACAGATTTGAACAATAATTGCATTTTATTAAGGTTCACGTGTGGTCCCCAACAAGCCATCCAAACACGAAACCAGTGGGACACAGTAGACATTGTTGAAATCCCAAACCTTTGCAAGAGCTGTGTTCAATGCAATCTGGTTTTAGCAGATCTGTCCACTCTGCCTTCTGGGGCCCGGCTGCACCCTAATAATGGGACATACTGACTATAGTTTGAAAATATACTTGGGCGGCAGACTGCACTGTTTCACACAGTACCTGGACTGCCTGACCTTGACATAGGGACACATTGCCCACGTGACCCACACACATCAACTACGGTGTCACCACAGGAGTAAACGTGATCAAGAATAAGATCACGCGACCCATTTGTCACCAGACGCAAAGAGGAGATCTTCAAAATCCTCATGAACGGTAACAAAAGACCACATTGTTAGGACCACATTATACGAGGACCACGGCATACATGAAGGTGGATATTAAGAAATATGAAAAACACAGGAACGTGGTTCCTGTTTGACACAATGAGCAACCTTATCCCGCAATGGCAGAATCTAGAGACTCAGCATCCTACTTAGACATATAATGGACATTTACAGAGTACAACTGTACGCTGATACCAGTCTTCCTTTTGTTCTATCCTCCGGTTGCATATGAAAGAAATGAAGTGGAGAGATGGCGATCAGAGATCTGTGTGAGAGAAAAAGACCTGCAACTGTACACATTATTAGTCGAGGACCACTGCTCAGCTACCCAGGTCAGCTCAATTGGACAATATAACACTGTGAATCATTTACTTATTTATTTTTTTAACTTTTTATTTTAAAGTTTTATTTACAAAACCATAAAAATCACATTCAACTGAATACATTAGACCCCAATATACTTAAAACGGTATACAAAACAACTATGTACATAGTTTAGACACTGGCAGTTTACATCTTCCCAGCCAGTGTTTTAGAAAATAATATGGTCATTCTCTTGTGGAATTAGCTGTGTGTGTTGTGACAAGACATGTATACAGGAGTTTCAAATTCTTCGCAATGTCCTGAAGATCTATGCTTTAAATGTGCAACAGCACTGTGACTTCTTGAAAATTGCCTTACAGGGTCACGATTGCAGTCACAAAACAGAATATAGCTTTGTGGTAAGAAAATACATACATGAGCGTGACAACAGAAGATTAGTGAGCATTCATATAGCTTTTTAATGTAGACCATCCTGAAGAAACTGGGCGTAATAGCTTCAATCACTGAAACCGGTAGACTAAACAGACTGGAACAAGGGTATCAGGATACATACCCTGAGGTAGAGTCTAGCATATGATCATTGTGGACTAACAATAGTGATCAGTGCACTACTGATCAGACTGTGTGCCTCCACAGGGTTTTAATGAAAAATCACTGGGGTCAGAAATACAAGAACACAGAGATACTGCCTAAAAAGTTGTTCTTGCTGAAAGTAGTCTGGTATACCTCTACCAGCTCCTTTTTATGTATAACTAGCGGTAGCACCTGCTGTTGCCCGAGTCTGAAGCTGACATGCACGTGGGGGTCTGCTATAGCCTTTTGCATGTTTCATTGTGTTATAACTTCCTATTATTGAAAAATCGCAAAATTGACAATCTCACGAATTTGGTTCCATGTGTTAATATCCCCGCAAAAATATTGCCATACAAAAATATTGCCATATTTTTGCAGCAATATTAAGTCATGGAACCTGCGGGGGTCACCCCCGCAACCCCTGCATTATTTTGAAAGGAGCAGGGGACACCCCTGCAACCCCTGCGGCCAAAACCCCCCAAAATGATCCCCCCCAAAAATATTGCCTATGGCCGTTCCAGACGACCATATATACGGTGATATTTTTGGTGGGGATAACATGTAGCGATACCCCAAATTTGTATACACTGATAGCACATGACTGGACCCTGCTCCACCCCTATGCAGGGCGAATGGGTGGGGTTGGTCAAATTTCCCTATCGTCAGTACACCCCAGACTGATGTGCCAACCTTGTATCCTAACTTCCTATTTTTGGAAAACTCACAAAATCTGCAATCTCCCGAAATCGCCTATACTGATAGCACATGACTGGACCCTGTTCCACCCCTATGCAGGGCAAATGTATGGGGTTGGTGAAATTTCACTATCGCCTGTACATCCCAGACTGGTATGCTGACCTTGGGCCAGAATTTCAGCCCACGGATTGTTACAGGGCTGGAGCCAACCCTCAACCTACAAACACACTTTGACAATATATATATATATATATATATATATATATATATATATATATATATATATATATATATATATATATATGTTTCAGAACTTTGAAAATTGATATATATGAATTTCATAACTGAAGGATGAAATGTTTATAATGTCTAATGATAATAGAGATTATTTATAAATGAAGGATTAACTAAGGACTAATGCAAATTTAGTTTGAAGACATGTTACTAGGAGTACTTAACAGAAGGCTCTCTTATTCATTATAAGAAAACAATCTTCACCTCAATGGTGAAACCTAAAAAGGCTGAAACACCTCTGGGGTTGCTTGTATTTCCCAGAGGAGAAGATGTGGCCTAGTGTTTCTGGCTGCACTGATCCCGTTGTTGGCAGTAGCAATACTGATTTGCATAAGGTGGTCCCTTTCTACAATGGCAAACACATGCTAAAAAATTGTTGTGTGGAAGGTTGCCCAGATCAATGCTGGTGGTTTAAGTTATTACTAAACCTTGCACCTTTTGCACATGTTGGTTAGAAATTGTCTTCCTAAGTAAGAAGGTCTATACCCAGACATGGGTCCTTTGCTCGATGTGCTCAGGGGTGGACTGGAAACCAAAAGAGGCCCTGGAAAAAATGTTCAAAGTCGCCCCATGTTACACATTTTCAGAAAGCATAACCCTTTGCCTATGTGAAAATGTGGAAATAAAATAGGTTATCACACAAAAGAGGCCTAGGTGCAGAGAACTTTCGGGAAATCTTCACAGTTCCCTATAGATCAGTCCAGCCCTGGCTGTGCCATAGAAGGCCAAGGTTTACCTCAATAATGTGGCTCAGCAAGGCTGAAACATATCTGGGGTTGTTTGCGTTTTTACATGGAGTTGATAGGCACTACCACTTTTGGCTGAACTACTCCCATTGTCAGCAGTGTCAATGCAAGACTGCATAAGGCCGGTCCATTTCTTCAAAGGTAATGACCAGTAGAAAAAGTGTGGTATGGAAGGTTGCCCGTAGCAATGCCAGCATTTAAGATTAATTTAAAATATTTTACCTATCACGATTTGCTTACTTTTAATATTTTTTTTTGTTTTATAGTTTTTATTGAAGTATATCATGTACAAATATAAATTCATTATATCTAAGGCATAATGCAGTAATCCATTGACTACAAAACCACTTAATGATCAACAGTTAAACAAATGTTGCTATTTATAATAATTAAGAAGATTCAACTAGAGTACTGATTGGCTATAGAAAGATTGTAATAAGGCTTGCTTAAACCAAAATGAAGTATAGCCATATTTTATGCACAACTTAGTGTGGAAACAATTCTGCATCCTTATATGTTGAAATGGGGGAGGACAAACGCATGACAAACATATGACAAACACGAGAAGATGGGAGAGATTGGGGAAAGAGGGCTAAATAAGGACGTGAGGCACTTTTGCAATTAATATAAATATTCAATAACGTATCAGGTGTAATATTCATAAATTAACAGACCTTTGGAGCATCCGAGGAGTGTTATACATTAGGCAAAATCACCTTCCATGTGTGGTAGCATTAAAGTGATCAAGATAGCAAATGAAAAATGACCATTTAGCATTGTATTTTGGTATAGCATTAAGATTGTGAGCCATGCACAGTTCCATCCGTTGTGTGAGACAAATGTTATTCCACCAGCTTTTGATGCACAATGAACGTGAGTTTTTCCAATTAGCAGTTATACTTTTCAGAGCGAGAGAAATAAAGAGATCATATAGCTTAGCAACACCTGTTGGTAAGTCAGTGGTAATAGCGAGGTTTCCTAGAACAATATTCATGAAAGAAAGTGGAATGTCTGTAAAAGAAATAGATCTAAGATATTTCCACACTTGTTGCCAAAACTTGAAAGTATAGGGACACCAAAAAAAATATGCATAAATGATGCTGAGGGAGCTCCACATGACCAGCAGTTGTCATTGTTCTTAATCTTGGATAAACATAGTTTAGTAGGTGTAATGCATGCTCTGTGTATAAAGAAGAAGAAATGCTGAGATATATTCGCTGAGGTGGAGATATGTTTAATTCTAGAAAAAATCATAGACCATGTGTTATCATCTAAGGTGTGGCCAAAGTCTTCTTCCCATTTGTGACGAATTGTACATAGCTTTTGAGAAGTGCTGAGAATGTGGTAGAATTCTGAAGCTTTAGTGTCAGCAGGCATTGTAAGTTGAAGCAGTCTAAAGGCATTCGGTGTTAAAATATCATTGGAGGAGGTATGAAGTGCATCTAAGCAAGAGTTAACTAATTTGTTATAAAAATTGTATTCTGTATTGGGAATGGAGAACAGAGTTTTAAGCAGTTGAAAAGAAAGTATAGTTGACCTGTTTGTGATTTGTTGTATGAATCTAATGCCCTTTTTCAACCATGATTTTCTGTTTAGGGTTCTGTTATTAATCAGAAGCTTACCATTATGCCATAGAAAAGGGGACAAGCATTTTTTTGTAGAGTTTACATGTGGGAATAGGAATAATTGAAGTGCAGATATTGTGGCTCTAATAGGGTCTGAAATGATCATTGAGGAATGATTAAATGTATAAATAAGGTCTGATATTTCAACTGGGCACACTAAGTGCTTTTCTGTGGTACACCATGTGGGGATATCTGATAATATTGGACAGGCGAACCAACTTCTAGCTTCTTTTAAGAGAAAGGCAGTGTGGTATGCTTTAAAATCTGGAAACCTAACTCCCCCTTTGTCGTAAGGAGCTTTCAGTTTAATCAAGGCAATTCTCTTGCTTTTGCCCTCGCCCCAAAGGAAATTAAGTAAAATGGAGTAAATAGATTTATAAAAGGAGGGAGAGATTGGCATACAAAGGAGTTGTAGATAGTATAGGATTATTGGGGATAACATCATCTTAATGGTATCAAGTCGTCCCCACCAAGATAGATATAAGGGAGACCATCTGGATGTTAGTTCCTTTAATCTATTTGATAAAGATTGTGTGTTAAGTTTTATAGTTTCTTGGATAGTAGGAGAAAATCTTAAACCTAGATATTTAATAGAAGAACTACTCCATTTGAAACCGAAGGTGTCAATGTCATGTTTAAGGCAGTAGGGATTGAGTGGCATAATTTCAGATTTGTCTTTATTAAGTTTATAACCTGATACTGAACTGAATTGAGAAAGTACTTTGAGTAAATATGGGAGGTATATTTAAGGGTTCTTAATGAGGATGAGGATGTCATCTGCGTAAGCAGCTATTTTAATAGAAGATGAACCACTTGGTATCCCAGGGATATTTTTGTTAGATCTGATTAGTTCTAGTAATGGTTCTAATGAAAGTATATATAATATGGGTGAGAAGGGGCAGCCCTGTCTGGTGCCTCTTTTAAGGGAAAAAATGGGGAGGATAAGCCGATTAATAAATATTGAGGATTTCGGGGAGGAGTAAAGTAATTTAACTAGAGAAATGAACTTGTTGCCAAAACCATGCCAGTGTAGGGCTTGAAACAAAAAGTCCCAGTTGACCTGATCAAAGGCCTTTTCTGCATCAAGTGCTATAACAGCCGAGCCTTGTTTATCTTTTCGATTTTTGTTTGATATATGGATAGCATTTAAAAGTAGTCTAGCGTTGGAAGAAATGTTACGACCTTTAACATAGCCAACTTGATCCGGTTTTACAAGTGAAGGAAGAGAAGATTCGATCCTATTGGCTAATATTTTAGCAAAGATTTTGCTTTCTACATTGATAAGTGAGATAGGGTGATAATTTCCGGGTAAGGAGGGGTCTTTATCGGGTTTGGGGAATAGTACGAGTAAGGCTTCTGAAAAGGAACCTGAGGAGGCTTTCTGGGAATAAAAGTAAGAGAATAGTTTCAGGAGCTTAGGAGTTAGAACTTGTGATAGGCTATTGAAGAATTCAGTTGAGAGGCCATCAGGGCCCGGGGCCTTACCTTGACCTAAGCCTTTTATTGCTCTGGAAATCTCTAACATAGTAATTTTGTTATCAAGATGGGATAAATCTAATTGAGGATATGAGGATCTGTTTATGTTATCGAAAAAGGATGAGATGGTGTTATGGGGAATAGAATTTTCAGGGGTATATAGGTTAGTATAGAAATCTTTAAAACAAATTAGAATATCCTTAGGCTGGTGCTTAATGGTACCTGATGAGTCTTTAATATGAGAGATAAGAAATTTCTCTTTTTTCGTTTTCAAGTAAGAAGCTAATGCTTTTCCGGCTTTATTGGATGTTTGGTATATTTTCGTTTTATATTTGAGAATAGTTCCGGCTGCGAGGTTTGTAATCTCCTTATTTATGTGGAAGCGAATTGATAGTACTAGTCGGAGGTTGTTAGGGTTGGAGTCTTTATAATAATTTTGTTCGGCGGTAGTAAGCTGAGAGTAAAGGTCATCTAGATGTTTTTTGCGTAGAGCTTTCATTTTTCCAGAGTAGGCCATTATGTGACCTCTTAAAGCGGCTTTAAAAGCATCCCAATTATTTACTACCGATGTATCGCAGTCTTGATTAATTGCATAGTATTGATGAACAAACGCCTCAACAGATATAGTAAATTGAGGATCTTGTAAAAGAAAATTATTAAGCTTCCAGCGGGATGATGGTTTATGCACGTCCGAAAGACTAAAAGAGGCACACACTGGGGTATGATCTGAAATAATGATGCTGTCTATTTTGGAGTAGATGATGGTGCCTGTCAGGTTTTTAGTAGAGAAAATATAATCTAGGCGTGAGAGAGTATTATGTGCAGAAGAGTGGAAGGTGTAGTCTAGTTGGGTAGGATGAGAAATCCTCCAAGTGTCAATAAGGCACGTTTCAGTTAGACATCCCAAATACGACTTGTGAGATTTGTTGCTTTTGAACACGCAATTAGATTTTCTATCAAGAAAAGGGTCAAGGATTTGATTCATATCTCCACACATAATAAGATGTGCAAAGTCATTTTGAAGTATCAATTTTTTTATGGCGATCCAAAATTTGGGGTCAGGATTGGTGGGTCCATAAATATTCAGAATAGTGATGCATGTAGATTCTATTTTTAGTTTAGCCCAAACCCACCTTCCTTCTGTATCAGCACCTTGTTCGAGAACTTTGCAGGGTAGGTTTTTATTAATTAGAATTGCTACACCATTTTTCTTAGCAAAGGCAGGGCTGGAGATGATTTCCTTAACCCAGCTGGATTTCAGTTTTAGTGCTTCTTTGCTAGAGAGATGTGTTTCTTGTATACATGCTATTGATGGGTGGAATTTGTTAAGATGAGAAATGACCTTACATCTCTTAATGGGGTTATTATATCCTCTGATGTTCCATGTAACGCATTTGAGAATCATTGTAACATTTCAAAGCTTATGATAATAAAGCAGTAACCTGAGACCTTATAAGAACAGATAATAGGTGCAAAAGAACAATATTTTGAATAACATTTGCCAGTGGTAAGACACATAAGGAAGACACAAAAGGTAGAGGGATGAGGGTTGGGAAGTCTGATCATGAACAGCTTCTTGAAAACTTAAAAATGTGGAATAGAACACAGATCAGACAGGCAAAGGGAAGCTAGGGGAGAATAAAATTGTAGGAAGGTGTGACACCCCCTGAGTCGTCAAAAAGGAAAAAGAGCGACTCAGGATGGAAGACGAACATCACAAGGCCACCCGTCCCACATTTGATATATATGTGATAAATCTGGCATTATATTAAAGATTATGAAGTAAATGAAGGTAGCAAAACGTTCAAAGAGCAAAAGAAGAAGAGGTACTTGCAATAGAGGATATGTCCATATTGTCAGATTTGATGGATTGTATAAATGTTCTTAGTTCTGCGGGTTCTTCAAACATTATAGTGCGGCCTTCATATGTGATTTTAAAAGAACAGGGGTGGTATAAACCATAACGTATATTGAGCTGTTTCAAGGCTGGACGGAAGGATAAGAAAACTTTTCTTCGCTGAGCTGTGCTTTTAGCTACATCCTGTGATATATAGATCTTGTTGCCATTCCATTTGAGAGATTTGCGTTCTTTAGCAGCAGATATGATGAGCTGAAGTTGGGAGTATTCTAGTAGATAGAAAATCAGTGTTCTGGTTGGTGGTTGATGAGAGGTTGAGGAGGTTGCTTGGCCAATTCTGTGAGCACGTTGAATATTGAGCATTAAATCAGGGGGTAGGTGAAGCAGAGTTATTAGAAATTTTTGCAAAAAGATAATGGTGTCAGATCCTTCTGCGCCCTCTGGTAGACCTGAAATACGGAGGTTGTTTCTCCTACTTCGATTTTCCAAATCTTCATTGTGTTTTTGAAGATCCTTAATTGATTTTTCCAGAAGTGCTACTTTAGGAGTAGTTTCTTCCACTAGACCTACTCTTTTCTCAACCTCGTCCATTCTATTCTCAAATCCTTTCCATCTATCATCCAGCTGTTGTAGTTTTAGATTTGTAGTCTCTATAAAGGGTTTGAGGGATCTGATTTCAGATAGAATTGCGTCTATGGCAGGGTCTGAGATGCTTAACGGAGGAGGAAAGTCACTTTTGGGTCTTTTGAGGTTGGAAGCAGGCATAATAGGTTCTTTAGTAGTGGATGAATTGTTTTTTTTATTAGCCGCCATGTTATTAGTTGTGATAAGTGTATATGAGAACAGTTGCAGGGCGGTTGGTTAGAAATATTAATGTTGGGCTGTTAAGAGACGCTGGTGATTGCTAAGAAAAAAGCCATTGTAGGTATCTTTTCCAAAGAGATCTTTTTAGCAAAAGGCTTGTGGTAGTCAGAAGTATAGAGACTCTTAGCTCCTTATATGTGAGATTCTATAACCCAGAGATTACAATTATTATATCCATATTATAAATGTAGCGCTCCTCCTTCTATAGGAGGTTAGTAGGAGCACTTTTAGATAATAAGGTGTAAACTCAGGTACATATTAGTAGTACTACCAGCCTTGTATCAATACTATGCTTCAGATTGTATGGCTAACCAGTAAAAGGTAGATGCCTTTAAGAATCTGGGAGCGCCAGGTTTTTGGTATATTGCAATATGTTGCATTTGAAGTTCATAAATAGTGAGGATATACGTAGGTCAGATATATACCGACCTTAAAAGACAAGAACAGCAAGGGATGTGCCGCTGTTATAACTTGAAATGCATGCTGTCCGCTGGAATAATACAATGTGCTTTTCCAAATTATACTTGTCACAAATAGTTTAAAGAATAACAGGAGGAAGTTCTTCAGAATGACTGTTGAGAGGAGGTATATAATGGGAATGATATTATTTCAGTCAGTACCTCAGTGTTGCTTCCGTTTTTCTTAATCTTTTTAAGGAAGTGTAAACAAAAAAAAAAAAAAAGTTCTGCTTTCCTTTCTATTTTCTTTCCTTTTTTTTCCTTTCCCCTCCTTTTTCTTTATTTTCCTTCCCACTCCTTTGTTAAAGGAGGTTTTGGAATTCAGGGCAGATGCGCGCCTTTGCCAGAGGCAGCAATGCAAATGGGGGAGGGCCGACCAGGGCGCAGCCGGCGCGTCGCAGTGGGCGTGACGCCGGCACTTACTTCATGTGCTGTGGACTGTGGAAGGCGGCAGCCGCGGTCGTCGGGATGGAGCTTCCGGAACCCGTGACGATGGAGGAATTGTGATGAGCAGAGACGAGCTTCGTTCAGGCGTTCCAGGTCAGGGTCCGGAGCACTGCGCAGACAGGAAAAGGTAGGTAAAATACTTATTTAGCCATTAAATGCCTTATTTTAGTATTCTGTGGGACGGAGCTGCCCGGCTACACGTCCGTCTTCATTGGCGTCAAGCCACGCCCCCGCTTACTTTTAATATTGCACAGCAATTCTCTATTAATACTGAAACATCTGTCATTATAGAAAATAAAAGTTGACTCCTCAAACACATGCATTTCTGTTCACCGGTCCAAGGCACTCTAGCAGTGATAGGCTCAAAATAGGAAAATAAGCAACAGCTAAAGTTCTGTGGGTGACGCGTGAATGCCAAGGGGTTTGATGTTGACACATCCTATCTCAACCCAAAAAGAATTGCAGGAATTTCTGTCAGCCTTCAAAGCCCTACATGTGCTGGCATATTAATTGGGCAAAACACCAAATGATGCCATTTATACAAAGATATTACTCTCTGAATTGGAGTTTATTTACATAATGCACAATCTGCAATGTTTTTAGTTTGCACTGAATGTTTTACAGCAGATTCGCACCAAGGGAATGGCCATCAACCAATCAGGTGACTGTAATAGCAGGTGAAAATAGATATTCTATGCCCGCTGCTTCCAGCCACCTTAGGTCCTGTCCTGGGTTTTATCATTTATTTTTCAAATTGAATGTGTGAAGGCAACCGGGAGTGTCTCCCTGTTGCCTCCCCGCTCCCTCCCTATTCCCAAAACAATGCAATGCCCTTCCCCATCCTCTCCCTCCCTTTCTCCCTCCCTCCCTCACTTACCTGGTGAACTGAAGCCTTGTGCTCCAGTCCCGGTGCTTCTCCTGGCCACCACCATAGACACTGAACAGGGACTTAGTCTCTTTTGTAAACCTTGTATTAAAATTGTAGTCTTTGTAAAATTCTGTGACACATATTCTCCAAACCAGGAAAGCTGCGAATATGTGTTGCTTTAGAGATCCTGAGCTTGAAACAACATATTATGCCCATGTATGGATTCAGCTGCCCACTTGTGCTTACAAAGCAAGCTTAGCATGCTATGCAATCAAGGAACAGCTGGCCAGAGTACAGATTTGGCCCAGGGTCAAAGACCGTTCTAAGACTACGCTAACTGAAACATGTATAAATGATCTCCGTGTGAATGGAGGAGAGCAGACACAAAGAGTTAATGAGAGAGGCCAGGTGGTTCAGCTAGTAGATTGTACGACCATGTGGAGTCTGCTGCAGAGGAAATAAAAAACCTTTGGGCCTCATTACACGGTAGGCGGTAAGGGTTTACCGGTACCGATATTTTACCGGTACCGGTAAACCCTTACCGCCTTACTACGAGGTCCCTTTGCGGGTTGGTGAATTTAACGCCTGCTTTTTGCAGGTGTTAAAAACCAACCCGCAAAGGGACCAGGGAGCTAATTACGGTACCCCAATTTGCGGCACCGTAATTAGCGCCTTCCCCATTGCCATAGAGCCCTATGGGGCAAAAATGGGAATGGGGAAGGGCAATGGGGAAAGGGGAATTACCGCCCGCCAACCTTGGAATAGGGCGGTAATTCCCCTTTCCACCAAGGTGGTGCCGGTATTTTACCAGCATGGACCAAGGTGCTAATAGCACTTTGGTCTACCGCCATCCGTGTAATGAGGCCCTTTGTCTCTGAACATTAAACAAAATTCTGGCATAGTGTTTTTCATTTTGCTTTAAAGTTATTTTCTGAACACATTAAACAAAATTCTGGCATAGTGTTTTTCATTTTGCCTTAAGGTTATTTTCTGAACGCAGGCGGGAATACAAATAAGTATTTTCCCACATTTTCACTTCTGGAGACGGCCATCATTTCTTTTACCCATCGGGAGATCAGCTGCACAAACAGTATGTATCTCGCAGGGGGGGAAAAAACACTTCCACCCCAGATAAAGCCTGGGGTACCAATGGCTTTCACCCGCTTGGCGGGTTGGCGAAAATGGCAGGTAAAAGCCTGCAGCTATGCTCGGGCCGAACTTTGCTCAGGCTGGCGGGTTGTTACCGGCCATATCTGCCCCCGCGCCAAGGGGGGTGAAAGCCATAGGCACCTCTCTAGGAGATCATTAAAAATGAGGAATATTAGCACTACCCTGACCCATGCTGTATGTGAGCAGCATATGGTTGCCATCAGAGAGATTCTTACTTGCTGAGTTTGAATACAGAAAGATACAGAACATTGTGGCAGGTTAATTTGCAAACCCCAGAGCCCCTTCCTGTGGCGTCCTCTCTAATGTTTGTCTGTCTGCTAATTGGCAAGTCAGAAGGTCGATACTCATTGCATTTCAATGGCTGCAGGGACAATTTCAACTCTTGAGATTACCTATGGCTTTGGAATACCATTTGAATAAAGGAAATCCAGCGAGCCTCTTTCCCTGCGTTCTCTGCCCAGGAAAGTGAGGGTAGTACATCCGTACTGGGCAATAGGCCCATGACCGAAGCAAAATCACAAATTGCTGGTGTGGGACATTTTTTTTGGTCAAAGTGGGCCACTTTTTTGGGCCATTGTGGGCCAGTTCGGTGAGTTTCTTCACTATGCGGCTAGTAGTTTTGACCAGTGTGGAATAAATAATCTTTAAAATGCACAATTTGCCTCCCATTTTATGAAAAACCTCCCCATGGGTGCTATACAAGCAGTGTCACAAAAGGAATGAATAGCCAGTTGTGACTGTGGGCCACTTTTCAATTGGTGCCTGAGACAATTGTCTGGCCCAGTCCGTCCCTGTTTACATCTATGTCATTTGAGAATGTCAGGAAAGAATTATATGAGCTTCAATAGAGGCTGTTTGGTAGTTATTTTCTATGCAGTAGTCAAATACAATTCTCACTTTTGGAGTACCATACTGTCTGATCTACTCACAAACACTCTTCAACTGAAGGAAGTCCTTCATGTCATGGTGGAGCAGTAATGTTGTGCCATTTTTTTAAAACAACCATTTGCAAAGCTAATACCTTTGGTTTTGTTAATATAGTAGTAGTAGTATGCCATTTGTATAGCGGTCACAACGTGCTGTAGGTTGAAGGACCTTGTGGACCAGAGTCAATGTATGGGCAGTTTGAGGAGGTGCTAGTATGTGTGCGTGCATATTGGCCAATACGAAGATATGAAGGGGTGGCCAAGTCAGTGCTAGCCACCCAATGTAGAGCGTCATATGGATGGGTGGTGAGTAGTAGTCTATAGAGAGTATGCAAGAGCGGGATAGTTGTTATGTGTGCAGCTATCACATTTTGTTGTGAACACAAGCTGCATTCTTATGGCAGAAGTGTTGTGTGAAGAGTTTTCAAGTGAAGTATGTTGGCAGATGTGTGTGGGTTGGTGGTCATGCCTTCGGCTAGAATTCCATTTGCAAGGAGTGCGACATGGTCCAAAGAATTGTAATGGGTTATTTATAACGCACTTCATACCCAGAGGTTTCTAAGCGTGGACCCGGGGATATAAGATGTGCTCCTCAGCGTTGTCTTGCTCCCAAGGCGACTGCTTTTCCCCTGAGCTATGCTTCCAAGAAAGCATTGGCTAATTCAGATAGTTACATAGACTAGACACATTGACTACACTCCAAATTACCTAGGTTGAATCAGTGGGTAAATTCTACAGGCACTTGGATTCAAAGCTGGGTTTCAATGTATCAAATCATTCTAGATTACTTAGCTGATTACATACTCTTTGGATCAAAGGAGTGGCCAAATTCTTGGTTCACCAAGGGTCATTATAGAGGCTAGATTCTACATTCTCCAAATAACATTACAGACACTATGGTCTAGCTGTGTGAATTGCTGTGTGTATGCCCACCCGGAAAGAAATACTCTCTGGGTATTAAATGCAGCAGGACTCAAAACCGTTGCTGGGTGTAAGTACAAACACTGAGTATTAGATGCATCTAGAAAGAGGACAATTCCTGAGTCCAATGTCTACCTAGAGTTAAACATTTGGAGTATGAAAAAACATACCTGAACTAATGAATGCCATTGCAGCGAGATTCTCTTGAATAGGTTGGCGCTCATGACAGCCACGGGCATTGACCTTTTCCCTCTCATCCCCCCTGAGATGGTGCTGCTGGTGTGGTTTCTTGATGTCAATCCACACTGCTGTGGGAATGCTGCACCAATGTCGTGCAGGTTGACTGGAGCACTATGTGACCATGGCCAGCGCGCGCATGGAGGATTGACTGCCACCTTCCAGCTCATGTTTCTCCCGGAAAACGGATAACTAGCCTTGCCCTGCCCACCCGAATCATCAGGCTAGGTGCACCACCTAAGATGCAGAGGCCCCAGCCATTTGACGCTGTAGTTGCTACATAGCTGACTCTGTCTGACTGACAGTTGAAATAATAAAACAGGCAGAAAACACCAAATCATTATCAAACTGAGCCTGAGACAATGAGTGACAGGGCTAAAAAATAAGTGCCGGGGCTGAGCCCTGGCAAACACCCCCACAAGTGAAGCAGTGCCTGCCTCGCTCTTATCCTTCTCATGTCAACTTTTGAAATATTAAAGTTTCAATTTCACTAAACCTTCAAGTTTGCAAGATACCGTCTGCCATTTAATAAACTCTGCCTGCTATAAAATTGACATTTTTATACATGACAAGGGTTGCATGCTTTATATATATTTTTTTTCCGTTTGCCGAGATCTAAATCCAACCCTCATCTCATCCCTCTGTCTAATGGAGAAAGTCCTGCACAGGCAGACCTGCCAAACACTCAGATTACAGAGCGACTTCTGAGCCGTAATAAAACAATGTTCTCGCCTGCGCTGAGACCCTGCCACTGAATTAGACAGCAGCTGCCACTCCATTTTAGCATCGCTGTCAACTAAAAGGTCTCAATCAAAAACTGGCCCGGGAATGAAGGGCCAGCGCGCTACGTCCCCCCCCCAAACCCCCCCTCCCCCGTAAATTGAGGTGGTTTTGAACGAATGCAGGCAGGCAGAAGCCACGGCAAGACAATGGGCATATTTCATCCAATAGGAAGGCAGCTTTAACTGAAGTGACGCACCGCTCAGAATCGCAAGTGAAGAGTGCCTAAGGCTATGTCAAAGACTGTGGGCCACCGATTGGCTGCCTGCCATTACATTGGTCCAGACAGTTTCTTTCCTGTCTCCACAGAGCACCAGGTAAAACCACTTTTTAGGTTTTTGATACCTAGTCATCACATTTCTCTAATTCACAACAGTTGTGAGGGGACACGACTACCTCAATGGAATGATGGAGGGCTTGAGTGGAAAACTAGACATTAAAGGGTCATTGGAAAGGACCATTACTCACGTGTAGCACCGATTTAACTGGCATTTCAAAGCATTTCAAGGCAGACAACACTATAGGCTCCATCCAGTAGAGTAGAAAGCTATTTAGCAGCAACCTTGAGTGATGGCATTTTTGGGGGAAGGGGAGAATGGAGCTATGCAATAAAGGTTTGACTCTGTAGGCTGAGGAAATTAGATAATAAAATCGTTTATGCATATATCCATTCAATAATAACAGGTGCATGAGACCACATCACAAATGACTGTATGCCAACACGCCTAGCAGCAGTGGTATCACTAGAAATTAGTATTAGGGGTCGGGGGGGGGGCAAACAACAGGGCACAAATACAAGGGGGCCGTGGTGGTGGTGTTCAAATAAGGGTCAACAGGCCAAACTGGTTTAAATAAACCTATAAACCTATATTTAACCAAGCGGGTAAACATGTTTGACATTAAACTGTATGGAGTATTTTTAAAGATAAAGTTTTGCATCAAGTTAATATACATCCTAAAAAGTTGCACTCAGGAAGTGACTGCATTCTTTTAACTGAAGCAGACATCACTCCCAGCACAGCTTCAAATAAAATGTAGTTAGAGGTAGTATTTAGGAGTGCTTTTAGTGGGTCGGATACACCACAAAATGTCTCCCCTGGTCACAGATCCGGCTCCCCAATCCTAGGAAATCCATGTGCTCTCCCTGTGTGTACTTAACATTTAATTTCGAATGCTGGGGGGCAGGATTTAAAACGTGATCACTAGGATAAGAGGCGTGACACTTCTCCACAAGACCATTTGAGGGTCTGAGCAGGAGTGCTTTGAAATCCCATGTCAAGGTTGTACTGTACACAAAATATTGTTTCACATTTTTTGGAGCGGTTTAAAGGGTGTGCACATTTTGTACTTTGCTGACATTATAAGAAATGTGGCTATTTTCCAGGTGTTCATGTTGAGAGGCAAATGTTTATGGCGGTGACCAAAATATCCCCCCTCCTGAGCCCCAACCGCCCTTACCTCTGCACTAGGTGGGATCACCTAGTAAAAAAAAAAGTCTATTTCCACTATTGGTAGGTAACAGAAAAAACATCATTCCAGCTCAGGTTGAAATAGCAGTTGGTCAAAAAGACACCGTTTAATAGAAGAGATGTCACTCATACCTCAGTTTCAAATGATAGATAAGGACAGTCTGTTTAACAGATGAAATACCTAAAGGCGTACAGGGGGAAAGGAGGCAACTGCTGCCGCGGTTCTTTAGCAATGGTTGCAGGAATCGTGCATTACCCCTATAGAATTGTTGCAGATTTTAGTTTCTGGCTGAACATCCCAGTGGGGGCTGGTGATTATTTTAATTGGAGGAGCGTAACAATTTCTCCCAAATATGCCAGAGTGACTGAGCGTAGCGATGGAACCAAAACCAATCAAGAGGGTTCGGGAGGACCCTCTGACCCCCGCCAAGACATTTTTTAAAATAATGTCTTAAAATGAACCATTTTACAGCACCCTTTATTTTGGAAAAATTGGTTTAAATGCCAAACAGTTTGCAATTGGTTTTGTAGAGTGTATTGTGAAAACATCCAATAGATGCAAGCCACCAACAGTGCACAGGAGCATTTCCCCAAAACATTTTCATGATGTCTTTGCCCACAATATATGCCAATATAAACACATTTCCATGCTGACTGCACCAATATATGCCAGTATTCTCGTACTTCTGTTTGCTTTGGACATAATGCCATTAATGATACTACAAGAAAACATGTCCTCCCTTGTTCTGGCAAAATATGGTATTACCTTTTTTAAAAAAAACTTTATTTTTGAATTTTGAATACAAATGCACCAACATGGTGCTCTGTCGAGACCATTGGAAAGGGCAAAAGGGAAGAGGGGAAAAGAGGGGGGCATGAGAGGAAATGAAGGGAAGGTAGAAGGAAGAGAAATAACACAACATTACCCAATCCCGAGTTTCCCTTTCAAGGCCGCCTCTCCTTCCACCCCCACAAAACGAACAAAGTCCGAAACAGTCTCTCATCATAGTCTGATAATTTAAAAAATTCAGTCAAGTGTTGAGGATCTTAGTTCCATAATCTCCTCTCAGGTACTGACTGAATCGGAGTCAGAAGAGCCATTACAATTTAGCAGGTATGCGATATATGGTCCCCAAATGTCGGGGGGGACGTGCATGCAATGGTAGGGTTCTTATAAATTAGTTTTCCACGTCCTGGCAGTATGTTATATCTTTTTTCCAGTCTTCGATTTTGTGTAGTGGGCCTCGGCTCCATGACATGGTGATCCTCCTTCGGGCCAGCACCAGAAGAAGGGATGCTAATTTAGGTGCTGCGGGTTGAAGGTATTTAGTGAGACCCAGTAGGGGCCCCAGTGGTAGTGGGGTCACATGTTCGCCTATGATGTCGGCAATTGTTTGCAAAACTGAGTTCCAGAAACGCCTTATTCCAGGACAGTCCCACGCTAGGTGGAGGAAGTCCGCCTGGGCCACCGCGCATCTATCGCCTTGGGGCGACGTTTCCGGGTGAAGCTTGTGTTTTTTAACTGGAGTAAAATATGTTTGGTGTACAAAATTGAAGTGTATTAGTTCATAGCGAGTGTTTAATGCGACCTTTTGAGTTTGACATAGGATATAGGACCAGTCCTCCGTGGGTATTGTCTCCTGAATGGCAGTTTCCCATTTTAGCTGTGTTTTAGGGTTGGGTTTCCCAATATCGACCACCAGGGATTTATATAGCAACAAGACTAACCTCCCCTCCCTCTGCGCCGGAATCGTGTTATGTAATAACTCCCATGTAGGGGGTTGTTTGGGAAATGAGGGGAATATTTTGTGTAAGGTGTGGCGTAGTCTAAAATAAAGGAATACATCCAGGGAGTGTCACCTCCCCTGTCTTTGGCCATTTGTGGGGTTAAAAGGGTGCCCTCTGGGAACAGGTCTCCAAAGGAGTGGACATCAACCTTGTGAGCCCATATCAGGAATACTTTTTCATTTGTGAGGGGGAAGCCAGGAATAAATCTGATAGGTAATAGCGGGGAGAATCTTACGTCTACACCGTATTTGGCCGCCATCTTTTTCCAGATTGCGTATTTAGACAAGACTGTGTTGAGCGTGCTGTATGGAACTGGGATCTGACTTATAATGACGGCACTTAGCAAGTCGGGCGAGGCCAGGGCTCGTTCCACCTGCACGTGTGGGCGAACAAAGTGAGTGATTTACCAGAAGCTCAGGAAGTGTGCCTGGGCCACCCAATAGTATTTTTCTATGTCTGGGAGCGCTAGACCTCCTTTCAATGACAGTAGAACTAGTGTGTTGTACGCGACACGAGCCGGTTTACCCGCCCATATTAGCTCTAGGACTGCCGACTTGACTTTCCGGAGAAAGGATTTTTGGAGGAGTAGTGGGATGTTTATAAATAGATACAGAAGCTTAGGAAGAACGACCATTTTAGTCAAGGACGTTCTACCCCAAAGTGTTAGTGGTAGCGATTTCCACCTGTGTATGCGTTCCTGCAGGGAGTTTAACGTGGCAACATAATTATCTTTATAGATCTCGTGATGGTTACGTGACATGTAGATACCCAAATAGCGCACCTTTGAGTGCTCCCATTTAAAACCATGATCATCAATAAATTCAGTTGTATTGGGAGTCAAGGGGAATACTACCGATTTGGAATGATTAATTTTGAGACCTGACATTTGGCCAAATCTTATCACTTCGCGCATTACAGGGTTAAGATTCTCTTGGGGGTCACTGACGAACAATATGACGTCATCAGCATAGAGAGAGACAATCAACCTGTGGGGGCCCAGTTTAATACCTCGGTGCAGGTGGTTTTCTCGTAATCTCGATGCCAGGGCAGTGGCGTAACACAAGATCTGGGGGCCCCCCTGCGAGCCATGCTGAGGGGCCCCCCACCCCAACCCGGCAACAATTCATGAGTCGCGCCACACTCTGGGGCGGCCTAGATTACCACGCTTGGGCAATACGCACAAACGTGTTGCTAAAGGGGTTTGCCACACACTGCACTAGCAGAAAGATATAAATATGTGTTTTAATGCAATATACAGCACACTTTCTGAGAAAACTTGGCTAAAACGCCACATTGCTATTGTTGTGTAGGGTAACAACAATCCAATACATGCAAGTCACCAACAGTGCACATGTACATTAATGCTTTGCTATTAAAAATTACATGCCACAATGAAAACATGTCCAACTGGCTGCACAATGTAGACCAGTGTAGATACATAATAACATTACAGTAAAGCATGCCAGGCCACATTAAGACATACCTAGACTGGTTGCACCAAAATGGCAGTTGAAGCAATAAGACTCGTCAAGAAGAGAGCACACATTCAAGCCTGCGTCTCCGCGGCCTCCAACAACACGGCTGAACTCTTTAAAATCTGCAAGGAACCGGCCAATCCTGCTGCGGTCTCTGACTGCCAGCTTACTCTCCACACTGAATCTGTTGGTTGTCTCCATGACCATCAGTCTGGCTTAAGAGCTGCCAGAGGCATGGAAACTGCTCTCCTGAACACCTGTGAAGATCTGATCTCTAACCTTGATTCCAGCATTCCTTCTGTCCTCATCCTCCTTGAACTTTCGTCTGCTTTCGACATGGTCAACCACACCATCCTGATCAATTGACTCTGTGAGAACCTGGGCATTATGGCCAGGCCCTGGAGTGGTTGACCTCCTCTCTCTTGGACCGGCCGTCCCAGGACCAACTTGGTCCCTTTCACTCCGCCACCTTTCTACATGTGGCGTTCTCTAGGGATCTATCTTCTCAGCCTGGTTTTTCAACCTCTACTTTGCCCCTTTGGCCCAACTGATCCCTACCTTCTCCTCTAATTTACAATGTTATGCGGATGACACTCAGCTTTCCTTCAGGCTCCCCTCAACCTACTCTCCTCTCTCGCTCATTCCTGGTGTCATCGTTAACTCCACTTTCTCTTTCTCTCCTCACATCTCAGACGTCGCCAAGAAGTCCCACTACCAGCTGCACCTCCTCAAAGGGACTCTTCCCTTTCTCACTTCCCCCCAGAAGCTCACTGACTCCAGAACTCTGGTTCTCTCTAGGCTGGACTACTGCAACAGCCACTTTCTCAATCTGCCTTCCTCTACTCTCCACCCTATGCAACTAATCAGAACAGGACTTCAAGACTTATCCTTGGCCTTAAGCCCAGGGACTGTTTCTCTCCAGCCGTGAAATCTCTACACTGGCTCTCAGTGGCTGCAAGGATCAAGTTCAAGACCCTTTGCATTGTCCACAAGGCTTTCTGGGGCAGGGATCTGCACTACATCCAACACTCTCTTCCAAAATACCTTCCTTCTCGAGCCCTAGGAGTTAGATGCTTCTCCAAGCCATCGAGTGGGGGGGGGGTAGATCCTTCTCTCCTGCAGGTGCCTCCCTCTGGAATGTCCTCCCTGCCCCTCCGAAACTTGAGCTGGACCACCTGCAGTTCCGGAAGAAGCTCAAAACGTTCCTCTTCTCTTCTGCGTTCTCTCTCTCCCTCCCCTGCTGACCTACCTGACCTACTTGTCTGCTGTACCAACTGGTTGCTTGGCTACCCTCAGTCTCACTGAGTCCAGGCTCTTTCTTGATCAGTCACCCTTGCACTGCCTCCGGGCCTACCACGCAGTTAGGGGCTGTAATTGTAACCCTACAGTCCCTTGTTCTCCTTGCCCTACCCAGAGCCGCGCTGCCCTGGCTGCACTTACTCAGTGTATTGCTGCCCTATTTTCCCCTCACCTCTCCCTTGCACATCCCCCCTCCCTTTTCCCTTGCACTTCTCGTTCTCGCACTTGCACAATCTGAATGACACAAGGCTCAGTAAGATCATTTGTCTTGTCCTCCCCGTTTTCCTTCCCTTGTCTTGTCGTACCTAAACACACTTGTGTACAGGTGTGTTATATATGACTTATCATATCATATAATTTTATCACAGATGCCCAGAAAAATATACAGTGCCGCAGTAAGAAATGGCTAGACTGGCAGAACCCAAATGCCAGACTAGCCGGGTAATTACACTTAGCCGGTCTGCTTTATCATAAATGCCCAGTTAAAAAAAGTCATACCAAACTGAGGAATGACTAGACTGGCTGCACCAAAATGCCTCTGTAGCCACTAATACCACATATCATGTCTGCTTAGCATGGACATGGACAACCATTATGATTTATTGCACAATCCCTCCCCCCACACATCCCTTCTCCCTCTCATCCCCTACCGCAACCTTCAAAATCAGCTCATTGGCCCAGAATTCCCTCCACGTTCCTCTTCCGTGTCCCAGTGCTTACGTATGAGGCTCCTTGCCTCACTGGTAAATACTGGGATGAGGAAGAGTGGGACTAGGAGTAATGAAGATTACAGGTACCTAAGACAGGCATTACCTTCATGTACCTCTACCTCATCCCAGTACTTGTGTATGAGGTGCCTCATACACCAGTACTGCCTCATACACAAGTACTGATATGAGGAAGAATAGGGCTAAGAGTAAGGAAGATTACCAATAAGTAATCAAGGCATTAAACACAAGTAGTGGTGCAACACCATTGAGCTGACTGGGCTTCAGCACCGCCCCCCACCACCCACTGAAATTGTGGGCTATGTTGACTTGCCCTGGCTGACCTACAGAGCAGTTGCCGGACAGAAAAGGACACAGATGTGAAAAGGCACCTGGGTTTCGCAGTTAACAAGGGCCCGGCCCAACAATTACTAATGTACAGCATTTCACTGTTAGTACCTGCATTCAAATGCCAAATGTTTTAAGCAATTCAAATTGTGATGTGGGTTTAGTACTCGCATGCCCGGGGAGTGATTGGAAGGGTAGAGAGGGAACAGGAGACCAGTCATTCTCAAAGCAGTCCAAAAGTGGGTGCTTTCAGACTTAAATGAGAGAGTTAACTGCTTGTAACATTGAAGCTGCACTAGAATAGTCTCATTAAAATGTGTAAAGATGTTAGATGCCCCCACACAAATAAGTTTGCTCCTCCCCACCACATGTGAAGTTAGCGCATCTCCCAACATTTGAAGGGTTAGCCCCTCTGAAATGTAGGTTTTGTTGCACCCCTGAACACAAGCACACACACCATTCACCATATATACACACGCACACCCAGCCATCCATATATTTAAGAGTGCACTCTTTCACAGTACAGGCACACCCAGGCAGCCACCCATACATTTACGTGTGCACCCTTTCACCATACAGGCACACCCAGGCAGTCACCCGCACATTTAAGTGTGCAACTTTCACCATATAGGCACACACACCCAGACACCTACCCATACATTTAAGTGTGCACCCTTTCACCATACAGGCACACCCAGGCAGCCACCCATACATTTAAGTGTGCATCCTTTCTCCGTACACGCACAACCAGCCACCCATACATTTGTGTGCACCCTTTCACCATACACTCACCCAGGAAGCCACCCATACATTTAAGGGGGGAATCCTTTCACGGTACACGCACACACGCATACCCAGCCACCCATACATCTGTGTGCACCCTTTCACCATACACTCACCTAGGAAGCCACCCATACATTTAAGGGGGGAATCCTTTCACGATACACGCACACACGCATACCCAGCCACCCATACATTTGTGTGCACTCTTTCACCATACACTCATACACTCACACACGCACACATCATGGGGTTGAGTGGAGCATTAATACTTCATAAAGGCATTATTTCCGTTAAGGACTGAACCGTAACAGAAATAATTTCTTTATGAAGGCAGAGTGACTTCAAAAATAAACTATTTATTTTTGAAGTCATAGGGCTTCCCCCACCCCATGACATGAGGCCTCCAGCCTAGGGTCTTTATGTCATGGGGTGGGGGTAGCCCCAGGACTTCAAAAAGAAAGTTTCTTTTTGTATTCACTCTGCCTTCATAAAGAAATTATTTCTGTAACAGAAATAATTTCTTTATAAATGCAAAGTGAATTCAAAAAGAAAATGTAAAAAAATGAAGTTGAAAAAAAATGTTGAAAAAAAGATCTTTTTTTTTTTTACACCGTGGGGCCCCCTCCCAGAACATGTGGCCACGGGGCTCCCCACACCGCAGGGGCTGCGGGGGCCCCTGTTACGCCAGTGTGCCAGGGGTTCCATGATAAGGGCGAATATCAGGGCCGAAAGCGGGCAACCTTGTCGTGTTCCCCGCTCTAATAATATGCTTGTGGATCTAGTGTTTCCTATAATGACATATGACTGTGGGTCGTTATATAGCAGAGATACTAACTTGATAAAGAAACTGCCGAAGCCCATTTGGCTAAGCGCCGCCATCATGAATGGCCATTCTACAGAGTTAAACGCCTTCTCGCCATCTAGCATTACCGCAATTGCTTGTAGCGTTGGATCTACGGCCTTGATGACCCCGAACAGTCTCCTGATGCCGTATGTGGTGCTGCGACCTGGGATGAATCCGGCTTGGTCTCCAATCACCAGAGCTGGCATGAGAGGGAGGAGCCTTGATGCAAGTATTTTGGCTAGGATTTTATTGTCCAGATTGATTAAGGAGATCGTCCTGTAGGATGCGCAGTCATCTGCGGGTTTGCTGGCTTTGTGCAGCACCACAACGTTGGCTTCACGCAGTGTGGGGGAAGGCTTACACGTTCGATTGCTTCTTCATAAACGCGAAGCAGGAGTGGGGCGAGGATTGACGCGTGGGCTTTGTAGAACTCTCCAATGAGCCCATCTGGGCCTGGTGCTTTCGAGTTTGGGAGGGATTTTATTGCTTCCAGAACTTCCGCCTCAGTCAGCGGTGCGTTTAGAGGTTCTTGCAGGTCTGCCTCCACCCAGTACAACTGGGTGTCGTCGAGATACTCTTGTATAGCTTTGGGATCTGGGATACCTGTTGAGCTGTACAGTTTCTGATAGAAGTTCAGAAATGTGAGAGCAATGTCCTCCTCCTCGAGTCAGGGTTCTGTCCATCGACAGCAGCCGGGCTAACAAAGCGCCTGGTTTCTGTCCTTCCCCATATTGTCGGACCCGGCGACCGCGACCCAAGAATTTTATCTCTCGTTCGGCCGTTTCCTTGAACTTCAGAAGTTCTTCCTTTAGTTTGGCTTGGGTGTGCGGGTTTGGGCTCGTGAGGACCTGGAGCTCTAGTGTCTTCAGACGTTGTTCACTGTCCGATAACTTTTTTCGGATCCGTTTTAATAAGCCATTTTCTTTAGCTAGGCATATGCCACGGACGAAGCACTTTAGAGCCTCCCAGATGGTAAAATATGGTATTACCTCATGTAAGAACATACTCCAGTTGACTTTACCATTACAAATGTGATGCCACAGTATGGAACGTTGTCCAAACTGGCTGCCTCAAAAGGCCAATCTAGCCATGCCATAACACTTATCATGCTTACTTTATCAAAGATGCCCAGTAAAAAAAACGGCATGGCCCAGTAAGAAATGGCTTGACAGCCTACACCAAAATGCCACTCTAGCTACATAGTAACAATTATAATGCTTTCTTTATGGTTGTCACTCCAACAACTTGCACCTGGAATGACTCTGGAAAGTGGTCTAGATATTGTACTCATATGGGCTTGGAGGGTGGACAATACATCACACTTAAAATGCACCTGGGAAAATCACACTGATCATCCCGTAGGAGAGGCCCCTCATACCCCTCGCTCGTGGATGCCACTGCATGTAACTATAAAGCACAGGATGGTGGGCCATGCCACTGCATGTGATCATAAAATTGGGACCTTGTTTGCGCACGAGAAGGAACTAGGGATGGCAATCTCTCACTCTGAGAACCTCTCAGATGGTGGGTATTCGGCATTCATCTAGCACTTATATTGTCTGTGAAATGTAGCACTACTCCTTGTATATAGATGGAACGCAGGAAGTAGGCACGGTTGTTTGTAGAGTTAATCCATTTCTCATCTCGTACACTGCTCCTTCACAACTTAGCGAAAGGCACAATCTCACTACACATCCTGCACTTACATAGAACACAAACACTATTGCGCACCCCCTCTGCCATAACAATGAAGCTACTTTTAATGACCAAAATTCAAACTCTAGCTTCTCACGTAACTCGCTATCTCCTTCTACACAATCCCCCCTTTAGTCCATAGAATACCTCGGCTGCGACCATACACACTCCATTAAACATGGGTGGCTAACAGGGTCTTGGCCACCCTCACATAAATTTAACGGGGGAAATGCACACACTCAGAAAAGCACCTCCCAAATTCTCCCAAATGTTGGACTCCAGTCCCTCTGAGGGCGTTCAACCAAAAGCATGTTGGAACCATAATTATGGTGAAAGGCGCTATAACAAATGACAAAACGAAGGAATGAAAGATGCCAAATACAAAATGGCATACACTAATAAGAAATGGCTAGACTTTCTGCACCCAAATGCCATTCTAGCCACATAACACTACTCATGCTCCCTTTATAAAAGAATGGCCAACAAGAAATGTCATGCCACACTAAGAAATGGATAGACTGCTGGCATTAAAATGCCAGTCTAGATACATAATAACATTAACATGCTTATTTTATCATAGATGCCCACTGAAAAATGCCATGCCTGCCCCCTAACCCTCCAGTGCCTCGATCGCAACCAATGTTAGTTGCATAATAGCAGCGATCCTAGAGCATATTATCTCCCCTTTGGCACAAGCCTGTCAGACATTTTGTCCTAATCAAAGCGAGTTACTAGGTGAGTACCACTCAGACCTAGCATTGTGACAGTAGGGACCCTGAAAGTTTGCGTGGGGGTATTTTGTTGCAAAATGAAGTCTTAAGAGTGTTCTCCAACACACATCTTTGTGTGTCCACAGATATACAATTGTATTTTGGATTAGGATGGTCTTCCTCTGACCTAGTGATGAGAACGGTACCACTTTCCCCCAGAGATAATAATATTATATATTTTTCAAAGCTGCCTTTTGGGGTTGATGAGGGATAATTTTCTTCACCATCCTTTATCAAGACATATAGCACTAATGGCCATTAATTTGTCTCTTTGGTATTGCAGTGTGGGAATTCCAAGTGTTGTGTGAGACACCAAGTCTGCCCATGTATTAGAGCTCATATAAGGCACTAATCCAAGGGTCCTTACAACAAACAGTGACTTCAGCTCCTGAGTAATGTTTACCACTGATTGGATTTTCGAACAGAAACATGTTCAGCAACAGCCTTTGCTAACAGCAAGGGTCTATATATAACCTTCAGGTTTTACAGTAAATAATCAACGTCTGTGTAATGTATGTCCCCATAGTGAAAATCAAAAGTTGGTGCCCATGATTCCACAGTTTAGTTTCCTAATAACTGCTCTCAGCACAATAGAAGCATTTATTTCTGATTAGGCATTTAACAAGCATATAACATATTTAGCAATATAGCATCTGATAAAAAAAAGGAAGGGGACAAAAATCACATGGTATGTGTGTGATTGTCAAACAAATAAACTAAACGGTTTAAAAAAAAAGTATGTTTTGTTTTCCTCTACGAAAGCATAAGCTGCACATTTGGAAAACAATAGTGTGTCCAGCATGCAGAAAGCCTGCTTTTAACAGTGATGACCCCCACTGCAATGATATTCATGGCCCATTGATTCCTGTGTTGTCCCTTTCAGGCCAGAAGTAATAACACAGACTAAGCAAATACAGCATGCAGACCTGCTAATGCTTGCGGGGCGAAGGAGCCTCTTTAAGACTCCTGGAAAGCAGTATTTGTCAGGGGTGGAGGGGGCAGGCAACCAAATAAGGGGGGCAAAGCAGCAAATAGGGGTGGTAATTGCCCCCTTTGTCCCTCTCTAGGGATGCCTATGACTAGAAGGTCATGTTCTACTGATGCGTATTTTGAAAATCCATGCAAGCACAAATGTTGTAGCATTTAAATGGCAGAGAGGAACGAAGGCGGCGAAATGCAAGCTGCGTTCCGCCCCTCGTCTCCATCATACAAATGCATGAAAATGTGGTGTGGCATGATTGAAAGGCATAGAAGCCTTACTCACATACAAAATGAGCTCCCTAGAAGCATAGCTGAATGCATAGCCAGTTTCCTTTCAATCTGTCCCTTTCGCCAGAGCTGCAAAGCAACATTGAACTGCTGCTCCTACCCCTACTAACCAAACCCAACCCATTGTCTGGCAGAACCTGAGTGCCACGGGACAATAGAAATGTGAACAGAGTCGCTGTTATTTTATTATTATTATTATTATTTTTTTGCATGTATTAAGCCCACAAAGCCCTGAGGCGTCCAGGCGTTGGTTACAGAAAGTGCAAGGTACATTACATAGAGTGCAAAGAAATCATGTGGTTACATTGTAAAAGTAGGTGATATAGGCCTCACCTCATAGTAAGGGGGTTACATCAGGCATACGGGATAGTATGGAGTCAGTTGATAAGTGTTCATAACTGGAAAGCCTCACCTTGCATTACGGGGGGGGCTGCCTCAAGTATACAGGATAGTATAGAGTCAAAGTTGGCAAGTGTGCATAACTGGAAAGCCTCATCTTGTGTGGGGGCTGCCTCAAAGATACAGGATGGCATAGAGTCAAAGTTGGCAAGTGTGCATAACTGGAAAGCCTCATCGTGTGGTACTGGGGCTGCAGCAAGCATACAGGATAGCATAGAGTCAAAGTTGGTAAGTGTGCATAACTGGAAAGCCTCATCTTGTGGTACGGGGGCTGCAGCAAGCATACAGGATAGAATAGAGTCAAAGTTGGTAAGTGTGCATAACTGGAAGGCCTCATCTTGTGGTACGGGGGCTGCAGCAAGCATACAGGATAGAATAGAGTCAAAGTTGGTAAGTGTGCATAACTGGAAAGCCTCATCTTGTGGTACGGGGGCTGCAGCAAGCATACAGGATAACATAGAGTTAAAGTTGGTAAGTGTGCATAACTGGAAAGCCTCATCTTGTGTGGGGGCTGCCTCAAGGAAACAGGATAGCATAGAGTCAAAGTTGGTAAGTGTGCATAACTGGAAAGCCTCATCATGTGGTACTGGGGCTGCAGCAAGTATACAGGATAGTATAGAGTCAAAGTTGGTAAGTGTGCATAACTGGAAAGCCTCACCTCATGGTACGGGGGCCTGCCTCAAAGATACAGGATGGCATAGAGTCAAAGTTGGCAAGTGTGCATAACTAGAAAGCCTCATCTTGTGGTACTGGGGCTGCAGCAAGCATACAGGATAGCATAGAGTCAAAGTTGGTAAGTGTGCATAACTGGAAAGCCTCATCTTGTGTGGGGGCTGCCTCAAGGAAACAGGATAGCATAGAGTCAAAGTTGGTAAGTGTGCATAACTGGAAAGCCTCATCATGTGGTACTGGGACTGCAGCAAGCATACAGGATAGAACAGAGTCAAAGTTGGTAAGTGTGCATAACTGGAAAGCCTCATCGTGTGGTACTGGGGCTGCAGCAAGCATACAGGATAGAATAGAGTCAAAGTTGGTAAGTGTGCATAACTGGAAAGCCTCATCGTGTGGTACTGGGGCTCCAGCAAGCATACAGGATAGAATAGAGTCAAAGTTGGTAAGTGTGCATAACTGGAAAGCCTCATCTTGTGGTACGGGGGCTGCAGCAAGCATACAGGATAACATAGAGTTAAAGTTGGTAAGTGTGCATACCTGGAAAGCCTCACCTCCTGCTACGGGGGCTTCAGCAAGCATACAGGATAACATAGAGTCAAAGTTGGTGATGCATAATCAGGCAAAATCTTGAACATGGCTCCGGTTCAGAGGGAGGGGATAGGCAAAGGACCATCAGCATCGGGATGTACACCAAGAGTACAAAGGATAGCAAGGGAACCATGAGGCGGTGTGACACAGTGTTGGCAAAGAAGGGGGGAACAGCAAGGCAGGATGCATTAATGGCACAGGGAAGAATTCTGAGACATCGAAAGCATGGTGACAAGGCACATCAGAGCCTGCTGCGAGAACCCCAGATAGCAAGAGGTGCAACCGTATGGAATAGTGCTGAGGTGCGGTGCAAAAGGGGGAGTCATGCACATCAGGATTAAGCGCCAGCCTTACCAGTGTGAGGGAGACAGGATAGTGCTGCATCAAGGAGTCATGGAGGAGGCTGACACCATGTGGGAGAAGAAAGGACTGTGGGCCGCACACTGGCCACGGCCGCACAGGCAGACCTGCAGCTTTTCCCAACAGCCTTCCCAAATGCCCCCCCCTTGTGGCAGTCCAGCCAAGTTTTTGGTTATCATTGAAGCTCACTAGACCAGCGCGATAGCCCACCATCCTCTGGTTTATTCATGTGACTGGATAGCTAGTACAACAGTTCAGAGATGCTAACATTGTTATATGATGTAGCTGCACAAGTCGTGAATAAGATTGCCTGTTGTGAATAAAAATTGCCAACCGAGGCAAATGCCAGTACTCAGAAATTAGCCCTGGCAAACACCCCCCACAAGTTGAGTAGGCTTAATATAGCATCCAGTAACATAAAACTTAGAAACAGGAGGCATGCGAATACGAGACGTCAAAACTCGGCTTTTGACATTTCAGATATCTCCGAGCTTTGCTGGCATCTCGTCCAGCAGGCAGTAATCTATGCTTTGTTTTAGGAACAAGTCAAAACACAGTTCCTTTTAAAAGCACTGTGAACTTGAAGCAGTGGCAAGTATGTCTCCTCTTTGCGACATGGCAATATTGTGAAGGAGTGGGTTCGGGTTGGTGTGTAACATTGGATGCCACCTTGTTTATTTATTTTTTTTTTTTTTGGGGGAGTGACACTAAAGCTTTTGGGTGCCTGAACATACGCTGGTCAAGGGGAAGGTGAAGGCCAATGGAAAGAGCTACAACTTCATCTGTTTTCTGGAATGTTGAAGGCTGGTTCCATCTTAAGGTAATTGTGGTAGAAGTTGTGGTAGAGTGTGGCTCCTCTGTTGGCAAGTCTTCATCCGCCCAGAGATATCGAGGTCAATGTGAGTAGATCGACGAGGTTCATGGAGGGATGGTACAGCGGTGGAGTAGGATTGGGTGCGGAGCGTCGGCCGCTGAGCTATGAAGAGCTTTATGTACAATGGCGTGGGCTTTGGATTGGCAGCGGACACATCTTTGAGGAGCCACGACATGATCTTGGCGACCACATCTGAGGTAACTCGACAAGTAATTACCGCGTTCCTCCCAGCAGAACCTTGCAATTGTCCAGTTTACAGGTATTTGCGGCTCCCATTCTGTCTAAGATTAATTTGAGGAAAGGTGGGTTTGGACTCCCTCGATATTTGAAAGTGCTGGAATTGAAAGAAAAGTTGCCATTGATAATATGTGTCTTCCCTTTGAATGCATGACCACTATTGCCTTTAAGAAGAGCGTTAGCAATTAGCAATGCTTTGTGGAAAGGATAGTTATTGCTTTGAAACAAAATGGGAATAACATTACCTGTTAGTTGATCTGCGATGAAGGCTACTAATTCATTAAAATGTGATGATTTACTCCTTATGAACTTTTGAACCTGTGTTTTACGTTGATCTATTTTATTTGATTGTATGGTTTTATGGAATCTATTTTCCGGAATAAGCTTTAATTACTGACCGACTGAATATGGGTTCCAAAGGATGGAGTGGGGCCGAGAGGAGCACAGAAGCATTTGCCTCCCGGGGCGTGGAGGCTGTTCTGCTGGAAGACAGCTGGATATGTGCCACTAGAGCAAAAGTTCAGGAAAGCTCCACCGGAAGTCAACTGTGACAATACTCAGAGCGCGCCGGATTCTCAAATAATTTGGGGGGGGGGGGTCAGAATCCTATGGGGAAATTACCCCTCACTTCTCTGTCCGGGCAGTTTCCTTAATAAGCAGGGCAGAAGAGACGGCCCTTCCGTGCATACCTGCGCCCCTATGTATGGAGGTGCTCACTGCACACATGCTGTAGGGGATGAGGGGCTCCCATGACAGACACATTCCCACTCAACTGTGTGAGACTGTGGGGTCTCCAAATGCATACTTTACATTTACACACTTCTTTGACACGTGGAAATGTAAAAAAAATAAAAAAATAAACAGCACTCTCATGCCCAACATGACCCTCTATAATTGGGGCAGAAATGCTGCCGAATTGTTGTGCTCTTCCACTACACCAGACTTCCGGCTGGGGAGACACGGTGCCACAGGGATGTCACAGATTGAAACGCCCCCTGCTGGCAATCGGGATGCCCTTCCATCCACGGCAGACGCACCTGCCGCCCGCTCCATTGCTGAATGTCTGCACGTGGGCTCATGGAGTCATCTGTTCTGGTTCAATTGGCCCTGGACTGAGCTGGGTGTCGCTCTGAGAACTGTTACCTGGGATGCCAAGGGCCCTGAGAGCGCATAGAAATGGTGAATGGCGAGGGGCAGGGGATGGACTCCTCTGGGAGCCTAAGTGGTGACTAAGGTTCCATTGACATTGGTTATCGCCATCCTCCTCAACGAGTCTCCCCTCATTAAGATAAAGGATGTTCTCATCATGGACGTAATTTTAGGGAGGTGTGGGGGGGCACAGTGTCTGTCTCCCGCCAACTTTTGTGGCACACTGTTTCGTCCCACTAATTTGGCAGGAGCCCTTTCATTTCGATGTCATGTCCCCTGCAACGTTTTCAGCATAGTTACTCCACTGGTTCGCAACCAACCGCAGGTCTCCCACTCAGGGCATCATGGACACTCTCCGCCCCCCATTGTTGTAGAGTGTGCTTCCTATAGCGAGGTGTGAACATATTATTGTGCAAAATCACCCTACTATGTTAACTCAATCAAGGCCAAGAGATGACTTCGGCTGATACTCCCTTTAAATTGTATCTGCGGGAAAACCTCATGGGGACACCAAGCCCTAGATGGCTATTTTATCCGGCAACGTTTTTCGAAGTTATCATTTTTATTGCATCGTTTAAATGCAAAACAAAGCAAGGGTAGAGCCCTCTCAGTGGCACACACACACACGCGCCAAGAATGTTGAATGCATTTCTTGGAGCCTTTCTGGAGATTCTCACAGTCATAGGAGGGAAATAAGCAGATCTGAACTATATATGTCCAAGCAGCCATGTTCTTGCCGTGCGTCTATAGCCAAAACTAGCGCCATGTTGACTTTTCGTCCACTATGGGATTATACACCACCGCAAAAAGCACAAATCATTAATTACATTGCTACCAAATGAAATCATTATTTTTGTAAACTTCAATGATGTGGGGTGCTGGCCAGTCAGGAGGCTTTGAAACGCAGGCTGTACTGTATGGTACAATCCCGCGTTCCAGCGCCGCCTTCCTTACCCCGCTCCCCCTTCACCAATTAGCATGCATGTAGTTTGCTACATAGGTGCTAATGTCTTTTTTTTCATGCAAAAAATAAAGAGTGGCAAAGGAGTTGCTAGGTCTAGAAAAGACCCGGGGCTAAACTGATGTCGGAACCGTCAGGTCTGGGGGCTAGCTAGTCTTTTGGCTGTAGCTCCTGAG
The DNA here is from genome assembly GCF_040938575.1 of Ambystoma mexicanum. Taxonomy (NCBI): domain Eukaryota; kingdom Metazoa; phylum Chordata; class Amphibia; order Caudata; family Ambystomatidae; genus Ambystoma; species Ambystoma mexicanum. The sequence continues at coordinate 88,198,443 of NC_090922.1, forward strand.
ATTCTATCCGGGGCTACAACCAAAAGATCAGGGGCTTTAGCCCCCTCATACCCCCCTAGCAACGCCCCTGAAGAGTGGTACCTTTGTTGCATGGCTCATCACTGCGAGGACCCTGTGAAACCAGCCCTACTGTGACAAGACCACACAGACCAAGAAGAATCCAAACCCACGACTACATACTCGACCCGAGAAGATGGAGTAATGAGGCTCAAGCCTCGGTATCCAAAAATCACTGCTGATGGATAAAAATCTATCAGCAAAATGAAGAACAAGCGCACACGGTCCACATCCATGTGTTGCTGCTGTCAGCCAAGTCCCTCTTACCTGACAGCAGCACTGCGCGGGGTGGAGCCACACACCAAAGGTACGTTTATTATTTTTTTTAAAGTAAAAAAAAAACCAAGATTAGCACCTGTGTAGAGAACTATATGGGTGCTAACGGTGATATTAACCTCGTTGTCGGGCCGACCCTCAGTAACGGCACCGCCGCCCTCGTTAAGGGACCTCGCTTCGTCCAACCCCTTAACTTGGGCGGCCGGCCGTTACTGACACGGTCGGCCTGCCACCTCGGTTAATATCACTGCATTAATGTTAGCTACTATAACTTTGCAACACTGAATTGTGTTGTATGGTAAGCACCACATTCATCTGAACCACTGGGATTTACTCTGGGCAGCCTTTGAATTCATCAGACTGGTGAACACTACATAAAAGGGAAAAACACATGCAAATATGGCCAGATCTCACTCTAAAAAAGGAGAGAGCAGAAATATTTCAGACTCAGTGGATGTCATAGTTCAGCTGTAGTTTACTAATCTAGGAACAGCAAGCTCAGGACCCTAGTCTGGGCATAACCGAGCCACTTAGGACAACTTTGCAACACTGAAGAATGATAGATGGAAAAAGATTTGAATTTATTATAAACACTGGCACTTACTCTGGGCGGCCTTCCATACCTTCCTTTGTTTATTATCCTGCTGTATCATTACACAGAGGAGAGACCTCACTGATATTTACAAATGCTGTATCCTCCTGCTATGACATCCTAGCAGATCATTATGAAAGTCATAATCATACGCTATGATGTCACAGCATGTGGACATAGCTTTTTCCAAAGCAGTCATTGATTTTCCTTTTTAGGGGACTGTGGAATGCAAGGAGAGGGCACTACGGGCCTCATTACGAGTTTGATGGTATTTTCAGTGGAAATCCCCCCAAACCCATTTACCATTACTGCCACTTGCAATTGCAGTAAAACCACCTGATTATGAGTGACAAAGGGGCCCTTCCAAGCCTCATTCCTGGGGTCCACAGAACTCCATTGATAATTTGGAGGATTTACCACCTCTAGTAATGCGGGCCATGAAAAATTGTCATTTATTTAGAGGTAAAATAAAGGAAAAAGTGCCAGCCACTTGGCCCTTTCTCCACTTTATCCCCAAACTCCAAATGTGTAGTTGTGTGGAATTGGAGATAAAGTGGGAGCAATGCAATTTCTGCCATTCTACCACCATGTATACCTGGTATCCTGTGTGCTGTATGCCATCCCTCATCCTTGCTGTATGGCCTCCACTCTACTGTCCCTGTACGGTGGTCTATAAAGGACAGTGCCGGGATAGAAAAGGGATGTAGGTGGGCCTTATGCAACATAAAATTACATATGGGTAGCTTTCCACTATGGGGTGCATATCACCTCAGGGTTCGGCGCAACATGACGGGGAACTCGATCTTCACTCTCGTTGTCTATCAGATGCCACTCAGAAACCCTTGATGGGCTATATTTCCATAATTGATACTAACCGTATGCACTTCCATAGGATATTTCAAACAACAACTATCATCCGAGGAGCCTCCAAGAAAATCTTCATTCTGGGCAGTTCCTACACTATAGGAGGTACTGCACTTCTCCAAGAGACTATGATGAACAAGCTCTAGACCTGATATATAAATTGAGAAATTGGCCAACCCTAAAAAAACAGTGCTCACTGCAAAAATGAGAGCCATACATATCCCTAGAGAATGGACCCTAGAACAACATGAAAAAAGAGCTGGCAAACAAGATAATATCACTGCAGTGTTTAGCTATTCTCCGCGCACTGACATCTTGAAGAAGGAAGTTAGAAAATGGTGGCATATTCTAAATGTGGTAAATGTGAACAATAATCCCCCGAGGTTCGCTATCAATCGGAGAAGAAACCTCAGATGGCAGAAACTGCAGAAAAATGTGTTACTACTCTTGGGGATACCTCGAACCCACCGGGACATGCCCCATGTGGACAATGTGCAGTGTGCCCCCAGACAAAAAGAAGTAAAATCAATTGATATCGGCTGGAACTACCCATGGCAACAAAAATTCTTCACCAACTGCAATAGCTATAACCTGATTTACATTATTACGTGCCCTTGTAGTCTAGGATATGTAGGCATGACAGCACACCCTATCGAGACACACATTGTAGAGCGTAGGTCCTGTACAAGGACCAAAAAAATGACCGCCTCTATGGTAGTACACTTTCTAGAAAAAGGACATGGCCACTTAGATTTCACTTGGACAGTCCTGGAGTAGATCATCACCCCCAGACGGCGAGGTGATGTGCATTCTATTCACTTTAAAAGAGAACAATTATGGATATATCACCTACAGACTGAAAGAATTGGTTTAAATGAATTAATGAGTTTGCAAACCTAGCAAGCATACAAACAACTCTGTAGTGTGATTTACCAGGCAAGGACAGCAGTCCATATGGAACGTGTTTGTGGACTGGAGATGACAGTTTCCACTATATAAATTCACATCACCACATCAGACCATAGTTAATAAGGTACTTCTGGTGGGAACTGGTTGACACACAATGTGTACGAACAACTAAGGGGGTATCTCTGCAGTTTAACAACATGTATTAATTGATACCATACAGTAACCATGACAACCCCTAGCTAGTGTGTGTGAGATCCAACTCATGAACATCACACTTACGATATAGGCTTAAACGGCAGCCCAGAATGTGAGAAAGGTATATGAGTGGCCGGCTAGAGTGCCAGAGAAGGGCACCACGGACCCTTATCTATTCCACTTAAAATCTAACATGGGATCTATTAAGGGCATTAAAGATTAGGGCTACACATGTGTTATTAATTTTGCAACATGCAATCTGGCATTAACATTTTGGAAGATCTGGTTTATCTTAATGCTAGAATTGTAGCCGAAAACTAGATTAAACTAAACTGAACAGATATGGCGGCGCCCCGTATTCTCTAATCACATAGAGAACGGATACAAAGTGTTTGTTTTACTATACATCTACATTCAAGGCAACACTTTCCAAGATGGACACCAAATTAACGGTGCCGGTTTCCCAACTACCGTGCATGTGCAGTTAACAAACTGGGCGTTAGCCTTTATAAGGCTAGGGCCAGAAATGCAGCACTTACCGCTGAAGAGTCACACGTCATTTCCGGACTGGTAGAAGAAATACAGGACTGGTAGAAGAAATACAGACAACAAACTAAGGTGAGCAGGAGTTTATGGAGGAGAAGCAGGAGACCGTGTGATTGCCCCCGATTGCATGTGTTCCACCTTTCTTTCAAACAAGAGAATAATACGAATAATAACGCAATTGAAGAGATATATTGTTTTCTTTTTTTAAACAACCCTCTCTGAACTTGACATAGTTTCATCTACATTGACTATGTACAGGTCCAGAAACCAATCCAAACGCACAGATCACACTATTACTGGATAAACTGAAGCACTGAAATTGGGGTAAGCACATAATGATGGGGCAAGTGCCATATAAGTACCAATGACCATAAGGGACCTGTTCTAACTCCACCCTTTGGTGTCCCCCTTCCCTTCTGTCTCCTCACAGGCAGCAGATAACCCTGTGCCAGTCAGAGTGCAGAGGATACCGCACCCAGCAGTGATAACATATATGTGCTACAAACTCAACAGTAGTACAATAGGTCCTGAAGAAAGTGCCATCAGCCTGGATTGTGCTTGCCACATAGAGCAGAACCTTCATCAAATGTGTCTTCTTAAAGGTTAATAATACTTTTAAAGGACCCTGCACAGATTTTTTTCATTTTGTCTAAGTATGTATCTACTCACAATCTAGGCTCTTGACATTTTGTACTTTCAACAAGAAATGTAAAATGTGTCAATTTAGACATAATCCCCCATTCCACAGGGCCCTAGTGAGGGCCTTTAACAAGGGTCCCAGCACCGTTACCACCCAGCGTCCCGTTTATTGAAACAAAATACTTACTAAAGATGGCCGCCATGGATCAGGAAGGTGGGGCTCCATACAGAGCCCCTCTTTTATTTCCATGCATCCAGGAGGGAGACAGAGCAGCAGCGGCAGTGGCACCCTACTGTTAAAGTAAAAGGTACGTTGGGCTGCGCGGGACAGGAAATTTGACATGAATGGAAGGCAGGATAGGGAGAAGATGACAGGGCAGGGGAAGCAGCAGTCAGGTTGATTAGAAAAAAAACTTGGATTCTGGGTCTCAGCCCATGAACCAAGTAACTTGATTGGTTGCTTACCACGCCCTGGGTGCTAAATTCAGTTATGTCCCAAATCCTCTCACACGCCTGTGAAAAGGACCAAAATAAAGCCTAGTTCCTGCCCGTCACTCGTTTGAATTAGTGAGAAAGACAAATCAGTGTCAATTTCTGAAACACACGACTCCAATCTTCCCACAACGCAAATTAAGGCACTCCCCTGTTCTGTGCAACATCCGCTCTGGAGGCACGTATAAGGGCAACTGCAATGGAAAGCCATAGGTTAAGTAGCTACTATTATGACTATGTACACCTACTGCAAAACGTACAGATTTGGGCTGCAAAATAACATTTTCTTGCCACAAAATGGTGAACTCAATATCACCCCATCTTAGCAGCAGGGCCATGGATGGATGATAGGGGAGGTCTGTCTTCAGAATACCAATGAGGAAAAAGCACTTGACAATAGCAAGTGCACACGAGCTTCCCAGATATTTCAAACGGAGTGGTCAAAAATGGTAGAATGTGAACACCGCTTACCATAGAGTGAGAGTCTAAGTGGCTCTCAGATGGACATTCACGAATTTGGGGCTCTCCTTTTGGTGGCTAGAGCCTGCATTATGCACGCTCTGATTGTCTAAGAACATGCAAACATGCTATAATATAGTTTCTGGGGCACATGAGAGAATTATTTACTATTAATTTCAAAGGTCTAATACAATAATTATATCCCAGGTATCTTATAAAATAAATAAATATGTACATACAGTACACATCACGTCAGAAAGAGTCACTACTCAAGCACGCTTTAGAGTTCAGGAAGAGTCAATACCCAAACACACCTTTGTGTTCAGAAAGAGTCACTACTCAAACACACCTTGGAGTCAAGGAAGAGTCACTACTCAAACATGCCTTAGAGTCCAGGAAGAGTCACTGCTCAAACATGCCTTAGAGTCCAGGAAGAGTCACTGCTCAAACATGCCTTAGAGTCCAGGAAGAGTCACTGCTCAAACATGCATTAGAGTCCAGGAAGAGTCACTGCTCAAACATGCCTTAGAGCCCAGGAAGAGTCACTACTCAAACATGCATTAGAGTCCAGGAAGAGTCACTGCTCAAACATGCCTTAGAGCCCAGGAAGAGTCACTACTCAAACATGCCTTAGAGTCCAGGAAGAGTCACTACTGCGACAATCCTTAAAGTCCAGGGAGAGTCACTACTCAAACATGCCTTAGAGTCCAGGAAGAGTCACTACTGCGACAATCCTTAAAGTCCAGGAAGAGTCACTACTCCAACACTCCTTAGAGTCCTGGAAAATTCACACCTCAAACATGCCTTTGTGTCCAGGATGCATCACTGCTCAAACACTCCTTAGAGTCCACGAAGAGTCGCTACTCAAACATGCCTTAGAGAGAGGAAGAGTCAATACTCCAACACTCCTTAGAGTCCTGGAAGAATCACTATTCAAATACACCTTTGTGTCCAGGATGAGTCACTACTCAAACATGCCAACATGCCTTTGAGTCCAGGAAGAGTCACTGCACAAACACTCCTTAGAGTCCAGGAAGAATCAGCTCTCATTGGGCACATCTAAGGGTCTTGCAAGTCTCACCAATCAGGGCCCCACCTCAGAACCCAGGAAGTGGCACCACTCAAGACCACACACCAGAGTCCAGGAGTGACAATCTCTTGGCTGCACCTCAGTGTCACAAGCAGATTTTCAGGCCTGAGTGTGCTTGTGGCATACTTAGAAGGTACTAATCAATATAATTTCTCCATTTTGCTAAATTGTTGATACATACTTAGGTCAATTTTGAACGGTAGGGCATGATGTTTGTGAATTTTGTCTGTTTGTTGCATTATGCTAGTTGGTGTTAAATTAAAAATATATTAAGTTTGTTTTCATTCTTCATAAGAAGATGCAAGAGGGGGGTGTCACCCTTATTGCTAGAGACACTGATTCGCATAGAAATGTGCAGCACTACCTTCCTTACCTAGAGGACTTGAAACCAACGTCCAAGACACTTCTCCTTGGTGACTTTAACCTGGGACCAAATGGCCAAGACGACCATAATGTGCTTTCCTTCACCAATTCACTTAAGAAGCTTGGCTTTGCACAATGCATGCTTAACCCACTCACTCCAAATGCGGAATCTTCAACTGGCTGGTTGACGTGAACTGCAGCACATCAGTTACTGCCAATCTTACCCTCCCCTTGGACGGACCACAATATTATCTTGTTTACTTTACCTATTACCAATACCACTTCTACAGTCGCCAATTCCCTACCTCCCACCAGCACCAGGAGCACCAGAAACATAATCAAAGCCTGCATTTTACAATTGCTGGTTGAGCTAACCCATGCTCCCACCTTGGCAGACCATTGCAACTCTACCCTCACACTGGCCATTGTTACCGTGGCAAAACACTGCTGCACTATAACTCATGGTTCTCACCAGATCTTAAAAGCCCCTGTCTACTCAAACGCCAGGCAGAATCCAAATGAAAACACTCCCCTACTCAGGAGAACAAAACTTGATGTGCACTCTTAGCTAATACTTATAAAAAAGGATATCCTTCTAGAAAAAATAAATGCCTATAATATAAGGATAGAGAAAGCAAAATCTAGCATTAGGGAGCTCTTTGCCATAAAGCAAGAATTAGAAGCACCTATGCCCCCTGCCACCAACTGCATACCGGACAGTGCATGGCGCACAAATATCCAAAAAGCCCCACTTCACAAAATTGACATTTCCCAAACATCAATCCTCAGCAAAATAAAACCCTAATAAGTCTCGCTCCAACTGCCCCCCTCCTACGGCCCCCAGCTACCTCACACAACACCCCCGTATTCTACTTCAAACCTATCTCTGAGATGGCGATCACTAACGTCATCAAAGAACTTAAAACCTCCTGCTGTCAGCGCAACATCTTTCCGGCAGCAGGCATTAAAGACTCTGCAAAATCACTTGCACCCTTCTTGGCTGCCCTCATCAACACCTTCTTCACCACCTGCACAGTCCCCTCTAGCCTCAAGGATGCCTGGGTCCTCCCCTTTCTAAAGAAACCCACCTTTGACCCAAATGTCCCGAGTAATAACCACCCCATCAATACTGCCCCTTTCCTGCTGGAAATCCTGGACCGTGTGGCCTACTTGCAGATTGAGAGTTTCCTGGAAACCCACAATCTGCTTGACCTACGCCAATCAGGCTTCTGTCAAGGCCATGGTACCGAATCTGCTCTTTTGGAATTGAAGAATCAATTGGACGAGATCAAAGATGACGGAAAGTCAGCCCTTCTCTTGCTCGTAGACTTATCAGCTGCCTTTGACCTGGTGACCACCAAATCTTATGCCAAAACCTGACATCAGCCACACACTTTTTACCCAATGCCATCTCTTTGATCTCCTCATTCCCAACAGAGAGAACTTTGAGAGTCTTCTCTCCTAGTGCAGCCGCATCCCCAGCAGCGGACACCTGTGGCGTACCACAAGGGTCATGTGTCTCGCCAATACTTGACAACATTTTAACAAGCCTCTATTTGACTTACTTGACGACAAAGGCTTTTCCCACAAGAACTATGCAAACAATACGCAGATCTTACTCCCCCTCCGACACTGACTCTCACAATCGACTCTAAGTCTACCACATCATTCAGACCTGGATGGCCTCACACCATCATTGCCTCAATGAAGAAAAGACAGAAATTCTAGTGATTGGCTTGCAATCCTCACTCAAAAATCTTAGCCACTCCTACAAATCGTTCATAATTTCTTACCAGCTTCTTGGTAGGAGTAGTTGTTTTCGGCACCCCCAGGTCACTTGGAAGGAAGGGGTAAAACATGATCCAGTTACACAGCAGACTCTCCGGTAGCTGGAATTTATTTCAGCAGTTTTCATCTAACTGTTTGGATTTGGTTCCAGTGATTGACTTGTCAGCAGCTTCCAGGATTTGACTATTTATCAGGAACTACAGCACAACTACTGCAAACTCACCCTGCAGTTTGCAGAAAGGGATGGCTGTCTGTCCATTCAGGACAGCCAGGCCCCTAGTGGGAATAGGTTCCTTTCAGGCATGCTGGAAGACAAAGGGCTGCAGAGCTTTGAAGTCCTCCCTCACTTCCTGCCTTCACAGACACTCTGGAGCATCGGCAGGAAACAAAGGATTCCCACCCAAGACATAACTTCAACTAAGATCTTTCCCACTTAGAACGGCAGAAGACCCAAGAAACAACAAGCAAAAGATAAATGGCAAAAAAAGGAGCCCACCATTCTTGGAGAATGGTGACCCTCCTGTGCATTACTGCAGCTGATTTGACAGACTTCGAGTAATATGACGAAAAAGTTCTTAAGGTATAATTGTGAAAACATAAAAATTGATATGAGGCTGGGAAGCCCAAAAGAAACACACCAACACAGGTTACAAAGGACATACAAGTGCTTTATTAAAAAGCTACAACAGTTACCAAAGTCAATTGACAAACGAATAGCTATTCGGCTCTCAGAGTAACGTAACGAACTTCAACGAGGGTTCGATGCATTAGTAGAGAGACCGTACATTCGGAATACTTGGGCTTTTATATCCTTTATCCAGCCCTTGGCCAACTCCCTCGCGGGTTAACCATTCTTGGGATCAGGCCTAGGGTTCCTTGCCAGGTCAATCCTATAAAATATGCATTTTGATCAGTTCCGCTGATACAGTTGTTCATTTACACATAGGTCAGGGATAGGACAAGGTCTCAGTTCGCGACCCCGACAAGTGTGCGGAGGTCACAACGGCCAGAATCTCACTCAGAATGTTATTCAGCCTCCATTTTAATGTTCAGGGTGACTTCCACATTACAAGAGAACCTAAAATGGCGGCTAAATCCAAGATGGCGACTTACATTACTTTTCGTTAAGGTCAAGACCTTGCCGCGGAGTCTATTCACATGATATTTTAGACAACTTGGCGTAGGCCAATACACATTCAATTACTGAGGTAGGAGGCATAATATTATTTCAATTCCAACAGACCCTCCTTTTGGCCTATGCCAAGTGCTAATATCATTTCTAATACTTTTGCAAATAACTCCATGTATTGTCATCCATACATCCCGAATCATTGTCTGTTATATCTATAGCCATTAGGTCGTTCATCAGAACCTCTTGTAACACAAACTCTTTGGATGCTGTATCTGGAGCATACATTCTATGCCCTATTGTGCTCACTGCTTGGGCACAACATCCCCCTAGCATTCCACATATACTCGGAAGACATTGGGCCTCATTACGACCCAGGCGGTAAGTTACCGCCTGGGCCGTGACTTTACCACCATGGCGTAAACTACGTTTACGCCATGGTGGTAGGCGGACTTACCGCCCCATTCCAACCTTGGCGGGGCGGTAAATCCCCATTTTCCCATTTTCCCTTCCCCATTCCCATTTTGCCCCATAGGGCATAATGGGAGTGGGGAAGGCGTTAATTACGCCACCGTAAATTACGGTGGCGTAATTAACTCCATGGTCCCTTAGCGCCATGGATTTTAACACCTGCTAAAAGCAGGTGTTAAGTCCGCCATGGCGCTAAGGGACCTCGTACTCAGGCGGTAAGGGTCGGCGCTGTTTACGCCGCCGTAAAACCCTTACCGCCTGAGTCGTAGTGAGGCCCATTGAAAACAGTAACAAAGGAATAGCAGGATCCCCAAAATAACTAGAATAACAGAAAGCACCTTCCAACCCCAAGATCGTAAAGAATCCCAGAACCAGGTGCTAAGATTCCAATCTCCTACAGGGATATGTACTTCAGAACTAAGAGTATGCAAGTTCTGTATTGCTTTAAAAATTGTCGGCGAGGAATCTGGTACGAAAACACAGCAAGCGGACCCCACCAATTTGCATACTCCACCTCGTTCTGCCAGAAAGACATCTAATGCCATCCGATTTTGGAGTGCTACCAATCTTATTGCTTTTTGTTCTAGTGTCATATTGTAGAGTATGTCCGTGGTCCGGTTGATCGTTCTCTCCAGTACCCTTGCTAATCCCCCAATGTTCTCAGAGTTTGTTATTTGTCCCCAAAAGGGCACAACTGATTTTGCTATATCTCCCAATACTTGCACAGGGGTATCTCCGTTCTTGTCCCGCCGTGGGCGAGCCCTAGAAACCTCCAATGTACTAGCTACAAATACTCCGGGTAACAGGATTCCTAAATAACAGGTTCCCTGCCAATCCTTGGGCAACCAGGGGAATGCTAAACTACCACAGACAAAATAAACAGGCCCCCCTACGTACAGAGGCATGTTTTCTCCAGTCAAATTTACAATGTTCATACAACCTTCAAAATCTCCCATTGGCCAAGTGCCATTTCTTTGTACACAAAAGGGGACCGAGTCAGGGCTATGATTTATAGAGTAAGAAGGAGGCACGGCGTCCTTATTGCCTATCAGAGCCATTTAAAGGAAATTAAAGTTTGAAAAGGAAGAGACAGTTTATCAGACGGCCTAATAGAAGCGACATTAGGTTTACTTCTATTTGCAAAAAGCGAGCATCCCAGGGGAGTTAATTCACGTTTCTCGAAATCATTCAAATTAGTTCCATCAAAGTTCCCTGAGATGCTATCATTCCAACGGCCAAAGAATAGTGCTCTAAGAGAGGCATAGCAAGCAGTCGTTAAAGGTAAAGGGTGAATATACCATCCTAGTCCCATGTTCCCATGTTGCGGTAAATGAGTGCAAATCCAACAATTACTCTTATTAAAAATGGCATGCGTTGCATTCATTACTATCATTAGAGTTTTATTATGATACTTTTGTCTATGTTGGGAGTCTCTAGGGGACAGAGTGTGAAGGTGCACAGAGGGAGTCAAAGCAGTCGGTACAATCTCGGTCAGTAGTAAAGGTTTTAGAGGATAGATTTCTTCAAAGTACCAAAGTCCTACAGCAGTAATTGCAAAAATAACAATTATCGTTATCAAAACACAGCAGTACGTTTTCGGGGCCCAGGCACATTGTTCATTGTCCAAGTTGGTCACCCCCTTATTCACAAGTCCAGTGCGGGGAGCAGCAGTGGAGGGGGCAGGCATTGTAGTTCCTCAATCGACGACCCCAATGTTCGTTGCTGGCGACGTTACGGTCGCGCGATTTCTTAGTCCTTCCCAACCCTAGCCAGCAGAATCCCTTTTTCTTCCTGTTGTTCAACAGAAACTTTCTTATACAAAAGAAAACTTTCAGTCACTTCTTCTTTCCCAAATGCACGGAAAGACCCGTGCCGTACTTCTATTTTCTTCGTCGAAGATTGTACCTGGTTGTACCCAAGATTGTTTGATCCGAAAACAAGGTGTCGTCACTTCCTGAGGGAAGCGACGTATCGGAGGCGACGGAAGTCGCAGAGCTTGAAACAGTGTTTTCCGGAAATTATTTTTCAAGAGATTGCGGAGACGAAATGGACTGTTCCCCAAGCTCCACGGGCTCAGAGAAATTCTCCGACGCACTCACAGCACCGTTTGCTACTCCAAGATCAGAGACTGTAGCATCAGCGAGGGGTTCTGCTTCTTCTGTAACGTGTGGCGTCAGGTGAGGAAGTTTCTTGACGTGCGTTGCGTGGATCCAGTGTTTCTTCCCCGCCACTCGCACTGCTGTCCGGGTGACCAACAGCACCTGGTAGGGTCCCTTCCAACGAGGAGCAAGACAGGAAGACCTTTCGTAGGCCTTCATTAGGACCCAACTTCCAGGCTGTATATCGTGTCCTGGGCCCGTGAACCGTACAGGTAAAGCTGAAAACACCTGGTGATAAATGAAATACAGGTTTTTAGTTAACTGGTTACAATAGTCTACAAGCAATACATTTTCCACCTCTCTCAGGGCTTTAGGTTTTGGGAGACCCCAAATATTAGCAGGTCTCCCCATCACTACCTCGAATGGAGAAAGCCCAGTCTTAGTTTGAGGTGTGGTACGCATAGCCAATAATACAATAAGTAAGGCATCTGGCCATTTCAGTTCGGTATCAGCACATGTTTTTGCAAGCTTATTCTTTAGGATACCTTTATGTCTTTCCACCAACACAGCACTTTGAGGATGTCTAGCTGAGTGAAATCGTTTCTCAATATGTAAAGCTGTGCATATCTGCAAAATTACTGCTGCAACAAAATGAGGACCATTGTCCGACCAAATTACCCTTGGGAGCCCAAATCGAGGAAAGAATTCTTTTACCATAATCTTTGCAGTGGTCATGGCGGTAGCATCTTTAACGGGGAAAGTCTCGACCCATTTACTGAAGGCACAAATAATTACAAGAACATATTTCAGATTGTTACACCGTTCCATCTCAATAAAATCAAAGTGAATGACCTCAAAGGGAACAGAAGGGGGCACAAAGCTTCCCCTTGGAGTTACTGTCCCCTTACCCACATTGTGCTGTAAGCAGATCATGCAATTCCGAACATAATGTTTTGCAGTCTCCGGAATCTTGTTATTCACCCAAACTTGTTCTAACATCTTTGTGATCTGCTGAGCACACACATGTGTAGGACCGTGTGCCATCGTAACCATTGCCAGTACATATGAATCAGGGATGCTGAATCTTGGTCCCATGAGAGGTCAGGAACCCTCTTTCCGACCAGAGCCTCCCAAAGTTGTGAGCCACCCCAAAGGCGTACTGGCTATCAGTATATATATTTACAATACGCCCTTCAGAGAGTTCACAAGCTCGGGTCAGTGCTATAATCTCTGCGGCCTGCGCGGAGTTATGCGAAATTCTCTTAGTTTCAACAACTTTACTCAATGTAGTAACTGCGTAAGCAGCTGTAGATGTACCATCTGAAAGTTTGAAGCAGGAGCCATCACAAAACAGCTCCCCTTCTGCATTGTCCAAAGGAGTATCTATAAGATCTATCCTGCCCTTCGTTTCTTGTTCAGTGGTATACAGGCAATCATGTAATTCTTCGTCACCGCAAACAGTGTTTTGCGGGAAAGGTAAGAGTTCAGCCGGATTAAGAACACAACACCTCTTAATTTGAATGTGAGGGGCAAACAGAATTAATTCATACCTTGTTAACCGTGCAGAAGTGAGGTGTTGCATTTGGGTTTTGTTCAATAGGATATCTACAGAGTGAGGTACCATCAAAATCAAATCATGGCCTAGAACCATTCCCTCACTCTGTTTTACAGACGCGGCAGCAGCAGCGACAGCTCACAAACATCTTGGCAAAGTGCATGTGACAGGATCAAGGGCGGAGGAGTAGTAGCCGCACGGCCTATTCTTCCCTCCGTGTTCCTGTGTTAACACAGCCAAAGCACATCCATCACATTCATGCACAAACAACACAAAGGCCTTGTCATAATTTGGAGTACCCAGAACCGGTGCAGAGCATAACGCGGTTTTGAGAAGCTCAAATGATCGTTGATGTTCCGATTCCCATGGCAGTGGCAGAGAAATGTCCTTCTTCGTCAAAGCCAACATCGATTTTATCACTAGCGAAAAGTTCGGGATCCACAACCTACAGTAAGAAGCCATACCTATTAAGGCTCTGACTTCCTTCTGTGTATTTAGAACAGACATGCCAGAAATGTGTTTTATTCTTTCAGGTGTCAATCTTCTCCCCTCCTTTGACAGGAGGTACCCTAAATAGGTGACCTCCTGACAACAATATTGACATTTTTTGAGCAAAGCTTTATGACCATTTTTGGCTAGATGAACAAGCAACAGTATAGTGCCTTCTTTATAAGCACTTTCAGAGTCTGCAGCCAAAAGCAAATCATCAACATATTGAAGCAGTGTACAAGTAGGTGGCAATTCAAGGGTGTCGAGCTGCTCTTTCAAAGCTCTACTATAAATGCTTGGACTTTCAGTATACCCTTGAGGTGCCCTAGTAAATGTAAATGAGCGTCCCCCCAAGGTGAACGCAAACAAATATCTACTTTCCTTATGTATAGGGATGCTAAAGAAAGCATTTTTTAAATCTGCAACGCTGACGTGCGTAGCCGTAGCAGGGATCATTGTCAATATCGTCGTCACATCAGGCACGATTGGAAATTGTGGGGCGACAACTCTGTTAATAGCACGAAGATCAATTATGAACCGGTATGGGATTGCATTGTCGCCTTTCCTATATACAGGCAAGATCGGACTGTTACACAAACTACCTGTAATCTCCTCGATCACCCCACGATGCACAAAATCGGAGACAATGCATTTCAAAGCACGCTCGCCCTCAACTGATATTTTATACTGCGGAATGCGTGGTAGTTTAACTCCATGTTTCAAAACTATCTTAACGGGCTCAATCTGCAGTACCCCGACATCATTGTCGTCAACCGCCCATAAACATTCCGGGACAATGCTAAACTCGGGAGGTAAAGGTCGAATCAGAAACTGAGAATTAGGAAGTTGTTGTGGTGAAACCGTCAGCCGTACTCCATCAGAGGAACAATGAATTACTGCATTCAATTTCTTTAACAAATTCAACCCCAGCAAATTCTCTCCACAGTTCGAAGTAAGAAGAAAAGGGCAATGGTCCGTAAAGGGACCCAAAGAAACAGACACCGGTGAAGAAACCGGACAGACAATTGGTATACCAGAAAATCCTACGGAAACATTTGTTTGCCCTGACAGTGGAATGTTTGGAACCCGAGAATGATCAATGGAGCACTTCTGTGCTCCAGTGTCTATCAAAAACTGGTGTTTCCTATTCCCTACTAATAATTCAACGTAAGGGCCTTTCTGATTAACGGGAATAGGTGAAGGTTCCAAACCCTGCTTCGGGCAGTCCTAATGAAATAGAGTATTGTCAGAAGGAAGCTCTTCAGAAAGATAGGCAGCAGAAGGGTGATCAAGTCCACACTCGAGGTCTGATTTTCCCGTGAAAAAGGTTGCTGAGGATCTTGCAAAAACTGACCTCTATCAGGGCCCCCTGCTCCAGGGCGGCCCCTAGGTCGTCTACTACCCATACTCCCAAACGCACTGTTTGACCTCTGTCGAAGGACGGGGCACTGTGCTCGCCAATGACCTTCCTGGCGGCAATAAGCACATTGATTACTATTCACAGAACCCAAAGGAACATTTCCTTTTGGGAGATACTGACCTCTAGTCTGTGTCGTGCCTCCTCTGGGGTTTCTAACAATTTGTTGTAATAATACTTTGGTTTTCAAATCTCCCTTCCTCTTTTCTATTTTCTCCTTCTCATTATTAACACGGTTCTCATAATACTGAGCCATGTGCAAAACTTCAGATTGAGATTTTGCCTGCCAAGCACTCTCAGAGGACATAATCTGTGACTGGATGTCAGGCAACAATCTACGTACAAATTTGACCTTTTCCCAGACTCTGTACCCAAATCCTGCCCACTGAAGTCAGAAAATACCTGCTCGAATCTGTTAAATAATTCGGTGGCGCCTTCAGTTTTCCCTTGAACACAGGCCGTAAGCTTGTCCCAAATAATTCTTTTCTCTGGAATTATAGTTTTTAATTTTGCGACAATTCTATCAGGCAAAGTGAGTATTACCTGTGGTGGTTTCTCACCTGCTGGTCATTCCCCATCAATCCTAATCATATTAGCCCACGTATCTCCCAACCCTGGCACATCGTCTATTGTCCGAACCTGCTTCCATACATCTACGGGTAGGAGTACAGGGAATAGCAAATCAATATCACTTAAGGTGAACACAGAGGACTGCAAGACGGACTCTATCTCTTTGTAAAACCCCGTCGGGTTTTTCCTGATATCGGGAACTGATTGTCTAATAGTGTTCCCTTCCTGTCGTGAAAACGGGACGTGAACGAATTGTGATACATAATGTGCAGGGATATCCACAGCGGGGGCACCAGTCCCAGCGTTGGCGGGAATCTCAACTTTTGGGACAAAGGTCGGAGGAACCTCTCTCATAGGCAACTGAGATATAGGTACCTCTGGCCGCTTACTAAGCAACAGAGCCAGGTCGAGCGCTAAGGCAGCCGAAGAAGTGTCGGGCGAAAAAGCCCTTTTACAAATCCCCAACAATTCTATGGGGCAACTAACCTTCTTTCTTACACATTTTTCTTGCAGGTACTGTACCATTACCTGAATTACCTTTCTTTGCATTTCTACTGTATACTGACTATACGTGTCATATACTTCATCTGGCGGAATCGATGAATCCGAGATCCATCGAATCGCATCTTTGGTACAAATTCGTACTTCCTCAGGTGCCGATCTATGACACGGATGGAACCGTTTCTGTACATACATACTATCGTCTTCGTCATCCTCATCACGTGACTTTTCAAAGTCCTTCCTATACTCAAACAATCTTCCAACATGACCATATACTTTCTGCTCTGTGTCCCTCGAAAGTGCCAAAGCATTTAGATCTCTCACCCCTTGTGGAAGATCCGAATTTTGTAATCTACCCCACATCACACATAAATGAGTCCCCAAACCTTCGATAAAAACGTTTTTCTCTGGAAAACTGTTCAAATTAGATAATGTGGAAAAAACGTTGACTTGATCACCTTTCTCCATACAGTGTTTAGCCCATGCAAACAATTCCTGTTTCTTATCTGCAGAAACAGTATTACGAGTGACGATCTTTGATCCTGCACCTTGATCAACTTCAGTCAATACGGGACCACTCGGGAGCGGAGGTGCATGTAAATTTAATAAAGGTGCAACTATCGGCGCAGAAGGAAGGGGCGGTGCGATAGGTGGAGGAACAACAACTAGAGGAATAGGAACAATAGGTTGTACAGGGGGAACAGGAATAACAGCAGGAACAACAGCAGGAATGGGCAGAGCGCCCAAGAAAGGATCATACGGAGGTGGCGCAGAGGCACCAGGCCTGCGTTCGTTTAATAATTTTTCAATAAATTCTTCGGAAACATGAAAATCTTTAGAGGGGTAAATTTTCTGGATTCCAAGTGAAAAAGCCCTATCCATATTTTTAACTGATTCTGAATGTTTTTCTTTATCATATAACAACGCTTTTTCGGCATTTGTTTTATGACTGCGTGCATGTTTATCCCTACTTTTAAGCTGATGTAACGCTTCTTTTTTCCAATTCTGTAAAACATCAAAGGCTACAAGTCTAGCCTTCTTTTTTAGCAAGACCGATTCTAGGTATTCAATACGGGAGATCTCAAAACTGCCATTGATTGGCCACTGAAATTAGGAGGCATGTCTGGTCTGTTTGTGCCAAATATCATTAAATACTATACTACCAATGCCATACTTACAGTACATAGTACATGCCGGCGACCCCTCCTGTGGTGCCGGATGGCTTAATTCCAAAGATTGTCGATCGCTGCGGAACAGAGCCCTAAAGCAGCTAGACAATTTCCCAGGCATTTCACAAAAAATTGGTGTTACCTGGTCAATAATTGTGTCTGCAGATACAATACGCCAAATTCAAATTGTCAGGGTTAAATTAAGAGCCGGGTCACGACTGCACCTGACCAAACCTAAGGAGGACCGTACGGTTTATCAAAGAACTTACCTAACGAATTTTACCTTGTGTTTGGTGGTTTCGACAAATCTGCCTGCCTCAAAAATGGACCCTCGTCAAGATGCCGTGTCAGACCACACGACTATCGTCCAAGGATCGGATCGTGCAGCGCTGCCGAGGTATCGCGTCTCGTTTGGTCGGGCCCACAGAATCACACCGTCTGATCCCGGTTCGATAGTCTGCGTCAACCTTCAATGATCCGGCATCAATCTTGAGGGTCCCTATTCGGGCGCCAACTGTGAAAACATAAAAATTGATATGAGGCTGGGAAGCCCAAAAGAAACACACCAACACAGGTTACAAAGGACATACAAGTGCTTTATTAAAAAGCTACAACAGTTACCAAAGTCAATTGACAAACGGATAGCTATTCGGCTCTCAGAGTAACGTAACGAACTTCAACGAGGGTTCAATGCATTAGTAGAGAGACCGTACATTTGGAATAATTGGGCTTTTATATCCTTTATCCAGCCCTTGGCCAACCCCCTCACGGGTTAACCATTCTTGGGATCAGGCCTAGGGTTCCTTGCCAGGTCAATCCTATAATGTATGCATTTTGATCAGTTCCGCTGATACAGTTGTTCATTTACACATAGGTCAGGGATAGGACAAGGTCTCAGTTCGCGACCCCGACAAGTGGCCTGCAGGCATATTAATTATTCGGGTGTGCGGAGGTCACAACGGCCAGAATCTCACTCAGAATGTTATTCAGCCTCCATTTTAATGTTCAGGGTGACTTCCACATTACAAGAGAACCTAAAATGGCGGCTAAATCCAAGATGGCGACTTACATTACTTTTCGTTAAGGTCAAGACCTTGCCGCGGAGTCTATTCACATGATATTTTAGACAACTTGGCGTAGGCCAATACACGTTGAATTACTGAGGTAGGATGCATAATATTATTTCAATTCCAACATAATGACTGCCGCCAGCCATTCAAGTTAGCTTGCAGTTGTAACAAAAATGTTAGCAGGATAGTGATAAAGAGGATACATTGCATCTCTCCAGCATTCCACATAAGGTGGGGTGTGATGGTCTCACATATAAAGTGTAAAGGGGATGTGAATCTCACTTTACATCTTGGGAACAGTAGGTCACCCAAGAGATAATAAGAGGAATTACAAAGGGAAGCCCAAAGGGCAACCCAGCCTAAGCCCAAAAGTTGTAGCAAATTATAAATCCATACACACACTATAGAGAGACATAAAAAGGTCACCCATCAAAAGAATAAAAGACTAGGTGAGAGGGGTAAAAAGATTTCCACTCACATAGGGACAAGGGAAAACAATTCAAAGTCCAGCAAAACGTTCTGGGATTGACACAGGTCAGGAAGATGATTCACATTTATGAAAATCTTACGTAACAGGCACTAAAATGATGTGCATGTCCCTCCTACATTTCAGAGGTCTGTGGCCGTCCAAAAGGTGCAAGCATGAAATAGATCATAGAGAAGTTAAAATGGCAAAGAGTAAACCTTAATGCGCAAGTGCATCAAGAAACCTGTGAAAGGATATTCAAAGGCATTGAATGGTGGGAACAAAAACTGTGTGCCAAAGGTACACTGTTTCACAGCTGTAAAGTCGTCCTGTAAAGATATCCATTCAGACATACTTACATAAAAAAACCTCATCCTTCGGCATACAACTCTAAAACGCTGAACTAAACACAAACATACCTCTACAGCACATCAAATCACACGCACTTCACTACACCACAACAATGAAACAAAACATACATAGCCTCGCACAACAGCATGTGAAGGCATCCAACTGAAAAACACACCTACGCTCAGCGACCGGTGTCAACCGAACTGAAGCTGCCAACAGCACATCACAGCTCTTTTGCTCTTTTCTCCCGCTCAGTCCTACTAGCTTATCCTCCTACCCTGTTGCTTTACTGATCCGCCAAAGCGCCAATGAACCACGCAAGTGGCGACAGTGCATGGTATAGGAACCAATAACATAACATTGAAGGCATCAACATACATATTGCCAGCAATGTCAATACCCTGGGAATCTACCTGGTCGCTCTTAGGGTAGGTCAATGCGATTGCTTCCTCTGCATCCCACACCTCAAAACTCATCAATGCATGCAAACCTTTCCTGACCACAGAAAGTTGCCTCACCATCGCCAGTTTTCTCATAGGTTTGAGGCTAGACTATTGTAACACATTATTCGCTGGAATTCCGGCCTGTAACATCAGTAAGCTGCAAACCATTCATAATAATGCCCTCAGAGCTGTCCTCAACATCTCAAAGCGTGATCACATGTCAGCGTCAAGAACAAGTGCACATTGGCTTCCTATCAGACAGCCTATTATCTTCAAATCCCTATCCATCATGCACAAAAGTCTTTCGAACACAGCCCCCTAAATAGCTTTCACAAAAATTCACCAAATCTCAACCCACCAGCCCGGTTCGATCCGCTTATTCACACCAATTCGCCATTGCTAGATTCAGAAGAAAAAGATCCAGGGTCCGGCTTCCAGGTGTTTGCTGCAAAGAGTTGGAACGATCTGCCCTTGCAACTGAGATCAGAACAATCATACTAGACCTTCAGGAAACAGCTTAAAACCCTATTATTCTCCAGAACCTGCCGCTCGCATGATTTCCCTGATGACTACCGATCACCTAGAAACGTCTAATGCTTCTACTATGAGGCCCTGAGGTTTGGCAAAGCACCTTCAATATGTAACTAACTTCTTGCTCTATAACATGTACCCAGCGCCTTGATGCCCTATGGTCTAGTAAGCTTAACAAATGGAAAAATACTAAATGAAAATAAATCAACATATGTACATTCCACGTTTAAAACACACATGTGTTGCTCTAACAAACGTGTGCTTGTTGCTTGCTGGAAACAGACTGGAAGTCTTATGAATTAGAGATGGCCTTGCTTCACAATAACAGACATTTCAGCATGCTGCAGACCCACCTCGAAGTAAACAATAGTGACAACAGCCTCCCAGGTTGACTCAAGATATCAAGTACTTTTTTGACAATGCATGTGGGCTGAAGGAGAAGAGAGAGAACGACATATCAGACATGTCCTTTCATGTATCTGGGAAGCCACACATGAACACGTGAAGCTAAGGGCCTTTCAATAAATCACGCGCACGAAGAGATAGGGAAAAATAAGCAAGCATTGGGGAAGTTAACAATTCGGGATTTTCTGTAGGCATTTGCGAGGCACTGCCATCATATGCAAAGATGCACACCCTTTGCAAGGTTTTGCTATCTTACACACAGCTGGCGTGCTCATGAGTGCAGCGCTCGCCTGAAGCACAGGGCCAGGCTCCACTTCTAAAGATCGAATCCCCCAACAGGACCAACTCATCCCTGCGTCCTTCCGAGGTCGATCCATGTAATGACATTACACTTGGTAACATTAGCACCTCCTATTGCTGTGCATAGAAGTGTGAGGAATTCGGCATGATGCTATATATGAGCACAATTAATTAATATAATGATGATAACGATAATGATATGCTATTTATATAGCGCCTTAATCCAAAGCGCTTTACAGAGCACATATTTACATACAATATCACCCAACTGAAATTGGTACTCATTTATCAACCTCGGAAGGATGAAAGGCTGAGTTGGCTTTGCCGGGATTTGAACCCAAGACCTGCAGATCACGCTTAGATCGCAGCAGCGAGCGCTCAACCCGCTGAGCTATCTTACCAGCAAGCCACTGAGCTATCTTACTTTTAGGCATTGCCATGTGAAGGATCTCTGAGTGAGTGCGAAGTCTGCAGCACATCCCTGCAGCAAATAATGCAAGTAACTAGGTAAATGATGGTTACAATTATGCCAATATGTAGGTAACATGGCATCTGGTCACCGTATGTAAGGTTCCTCTATACATCTGCACGGTCTGCCATCGTATTGTCAAGTTCAGCCTCAAAGCCCTGACAACAACATCATATGCCTGGCAGAGTCACCATGTGCCATTCATAGCCTCACACTTTCATTGTGCTGCCATCATATGCCACATGCAGATTGAAATGCAGAATCATGCCATCAATGACTGTTATAGTCACCATTCATCATATGTATACCCTGACATGTGCAGGGTATGCCGTGGATGCACATACCAACACACAGACCACACAGTACTGCACTACTGTTAAAAGATGGCAAACCAATCGTCAGTGCACATCAACTCCAAAGTCAAAGAAAGATATATTTAGAAAATGTATACACAATTTGGGTGCAGGGGAGGAATGAAGACCCTGACAAACAGTGAAAGATAAGAGTCCAATCCATGGACCCTCCCGACCCCTGCACACCTAAATACTGAGAACAGTCAAAGATTATACAATATTTCAAACAAGCAGGTCATAACATTTCAAATACACAAATATGCAGATATAGTATTCATGACATATTTGTTCAGTTATTATTCCAGGGAAGGCCAATAGGAAGAGTATGCTCGACACGTTTCGGGGATTTATTGCACTTCTTCAAGAGCAAATCAGACGATAGGGAAAAAGACCCAAAAGGATTGATCAATTTAAAATGTCAGTTATATTTGTACATAAGCAACTTCAAATAAATTCCCATTCTTTGCGATGACTGTCAAAGTTGCCACCATCACCCGTGACAACATGCCGAGGGGTGTACAAGGAGGATTTATGGTGTATTTTATTCAATTTAACTCATGACTGGTATGGTAACCATGCCTATAATCTTCCATGCCCTCGTATTGTATGCCAAGTGCAGGCTCAAATGCCCCAAAATGCCATCACACAATTGACATAGGGCCTCATTCCGAGTAGGGCGCAAAGGGATACCGGGCACCGTTAAGGACATCGGTGCCGGTAATCCCTTTGCGCCCTATTCCGAGGTCCCTTAGCGGGTCCCTCCTTTAACACCTGGTTTTAGCAGGTGTTGTGGACGGGACCCGTTAAGGGACTTCGGAGCTAATAATGGTCCTGCAAAGGTCGGACTAGACCAGTAAGTCCCCATTGAACCAAGGCAGAGTCTGTACCGGTATGGGAGGTAGTCATGGCGCAAATAGTGCCATGACTACCTCCATACTCGGAAGGAGTCCCAGTGTCTCATGTGCATGTGCAGCTGTTGAAGGCCCGTTGTTTGGTGCTCCAATAATGTTTGTTTGCACTTTATTTATGCATAATACCATAAAGGTAATACACACAAGTATAACATCAAACAAGATGAAACCATCAAAAACACAATTAAAATCCAAGTCAAGTCATTACAAAAACCATCAAACGCACTTGATGAAAAATCTACAGATGGCATAAGTAATTCATGGCATAAACCAACAGTCTTTAGATGGTGCAAAAGGCACAATAAATCATTCATTGTTGAGACACCAAACATGGTCCTTCTGAGTTATATATCCACGCATAAGAGAACAGGAAAAAGAAATTACATTTCAGCCATGAGAACCTAGTTCCTTGGTCACTGCCCTTTTCTTCATAGGACATAGTAATAACATGCACCACAAAGGTATACCTCATATAGACACAACCAGATGCAAGGGACCATCAATAGCCCCCTTGGGCTAATTAGCATATTTAAATCTTCTTCTTCTTCAGGCCCTCAGCAGGTACCAACCCATTGCAAAAGTTACAGCTTTGTCTTTAGCTGCTAAGCATAGGGACACAGCGTCAGTTGTATTAGTCCATCCCCACATCTCTGCACCATAGAGGGCTGCCTGGTGAGCCTGGGCCTCCCCACCCCCACCCCTTGCCCTCTAGAAAACCTGGCTAAATCATCACTATTCCTAGCAAGATTCCACCCCTCTCTGCCCAATTGTTCCTTCCAGGTACAGTCGTCTTTCATTCTTATGCCTAGATAATCGTACTCTGAGACTTGTTCAATCAGGCCATCCCCCAGGGCAAGTCTCGTTTTAGTAGACCATTCACCTGACAAAAACGTTCAAAGATGTCTAGCTGACGTTTATGTTAATGAGAGCAGGACTGCGTCATCCACGAACATAAGGATTGGAATTTTATCGCAACCCAACAAGGGCACATCTGTAGGGACCTTCAGCAAGTCATTGATTGCACCATTAATGAACACACAGAACAAAAGGGGGGCCAGCACAGAGCCCCCCCAGAGCCCATTTCTACATCATTCAATGTCTCAGACAAAGCTCCATCTATCCCCCAGCAAACCTTTGCACCATTACCCACGTGAATCAACCTAAGGCACTCAACAACGCAGAGAAACCCATAGCCTTGTTCTTGCTACTGTATAGAATGCCATTTTTAGGTCAATGAAAACAGCATACATGGGCATTTTCCTCAGGACTGTATTTTTGTTGCATAGCAGGCAAAATCTTAGGCACTGGTCCCCCGTGCTGATTCCTTTCTGAAAGCCTGCCTACAAATGACTCAGAATTCCAGCGTCTCTTACCCATGCCTGAAGGTGTCTCAGAATACCCCTTGAAAAATATTTTCGCCTACATCAAGAAGGGAGATAGGCTTATATTTTGCAGGATGGTTTCTATCTCTCTTCTTGAAGATGGGCACTATAACTGCCTGGGTACAGGACACAAACCCTATCCAGGCACAACGCTGCATTACGCACTTGTGTTAGATATTGAAACCAAACCAAAGGTTAATTAACAAAGAAATCCACTGGGTCATATACAAGCCCAGGGCCTTGCCTTTTTTCTGACTCTCAAGGGCAAGCCTAACTTTCCCCTCCATCAAGATCAGAGGGGACTCAGCTAACCCAGTGGGAACATTACCAATGTTCCCGTATCAAACAATCATTTCTCTTCATATAATGGCATCTATCTTGGCCAGCCAGAAGTACTACTCCGACGCCTGCAGATCTTACAGAATATTCAAGGTCCTATGTATGGTTCATCGAGTCATTTACTCTGTGGGGGCTGAGTTTTTGCAGACAAAGCTCTCACTTTACCAGCCCAAGAGATCTCTTTGTTCATCCAATCAGTTTTTGCTGGATGTTCCCTGCTGTGGTGCGGGAGACATATCCTTTTCTGTACTGGCTCCTTCCCTGTGGAATGCTCTCCCTCTTCATATTAGGAGCATCCACGTTCTGTCCATCGTTCGCAAGCAGTTGAAAACCTTTCTGTTTTAATGGTTTTTGTTCCTCTCTCCTCTCTGGTGATGTTTTTTTACCGCTAGCGCCTTGATGCCTCCAGGTATTTGCTGCGCTCTACAAATCCTATTACATTACATTACATTACATAAACTCTCAAAGTGTTTTAACCACATGGTTTCCGATATGGGCTTTAGAAATTGGTTATGGTCCAATGGGCGCACATAGCCCATAGGTTCCCAGAACTTTGTCATGTTCCTGTTTTTATTGTCTGAAACAGTGAGTCCCATAGGTCATTCAGGTACTCTTGTTTTTTAGCATTAGTGATCGTGGCATAGTTTGTCCTTGCAACGCATAATGGTGCTATCCCTTCGACAGTCACCATTTTAGCCTGCCTTATAAGAACACCCTTGGTTTGTTGACACTTGCTATCATACCAAGGGTTGGTGCGAAGGGATTGGGTCTTAAGAGTCTTATCTGGTTTGGAATGAAATCCTCCCAGACTTCTCGCCAGGTCTTCATGTACCTCCATAATGTCAATTTATGAATCATGGTGCCTGGCAAAAAAACTCTCAAGGATAGGTGCTCAAAGTACAAGATGCAGGACTATCGGCACAGACTATACGCCCGTTCCTCTACCACCTCAAACAACTTTGGAAGGGCTGTCAAGATCAAAGGATAGGGATCACTCTCAGCCCGAGATTGTACTTTGAAGTCAATAGTACATGCCCAGAGCTCCAAATTCAACAATACATGATCTATCAAGTGGGAGCAATTAACATAGTGAGATGTCTTACTAGGCGGAGAATCGTCCGGAGCGCTGCCATTGCAAACTCTCAGGCTAGCAGCAAGCATTAAACTTGGCAATTCATCAGAGTTCTTACATTTCCTCTTTGGGACATGGCCTGACAACTCCCCTATATCCCAGACTCAATCCTCTTCATCTAAAATGCTGACCATGAGCTCTACTGGTTCATATTGCAAGTTGAGGTCACCCATAACTAAGATCTTGAAGGAATATCCATTTTTAAGCCTCCAATTGTCCACATGATCTTGTAGGTGAACAAATAGGGACATCCCACCACATGATGCCTCACAGTTATACAGATTAATTAATAGCATGCTTGTGCCATCGGGGCAGCTTATGTGAAGTTCCAAAAAGTCCCATGGACCAGTATCAACATCGTGGATGTCCCTATAGATAGATGAATCGATCCGACATAGCAAACCCCCACATCGCCTGCCACCCTTTCCCCTGACTAAAGGGATGGAAAAGGAAGCATATCCCAGTATATTAGGTGCTGCCAATGCCCATCTCCCCTGCAATCCAATGATAACATGCTTGCACATGAAAAACACCCAGGGCTCATCCTCTAATGCTGCATTCCAGGACAGTACCTCTACCCCCAGACTTGGTATCGTCACATCCCCAAGGACCCTAACATCTTTTAGAATAGGAACGGGTTGAACTATATCCACTGGTGAAGAGCCAATTAAGGTGGGGTGCACGAACCACCAGTCAATCTCGCCCAGTATTGAGTCATCTCATCCGACAGTTGTATGGGCGTTGGGTGAACAACACTTTGCTGTGTAATTCAGACAGGAAGGGAACATAAAGAGGCCAAGGGCTGGTAGTCGTGGGCTTCATGAGTTGGGAATTGGCGGCACACCTCAGAAATGCCAGAAACAGTGAGGGTGGTGATGCTCTGAGCAGGCCACCCAGCTGTTACAAGCCCAACTCTCCCATCACCTCCTTGGTCTGGGGTCCCTCCTCCAACTTTATTAAAGGATGTAATCGGCTACATTACTGGTTGTGCAAACGCAATTAAAATGTCCAGTTCTGATGGGGGACGCCCTCTCTGTTCCATGCCCAGAAGGCCCTCAAATAGGCCCTCAAATAGGTCACCCGAGGCCTGGTGTACTTCAATATGGTTACTTTCAGGAGCAGCTAGCAGTCGGCAGCAATCAATACTGTCCTCTCTAATAATGGAGCAGCAACCCCTCTTCGCTCTAAGCCAATGGATCACCTTGTTTACCAAGTTATCCTTCACTTCTCCATGCGTAGCCATCAACTTGGGCACGTTGTACAAATAGAAAGGTAGTCTATTAGTTTGGACATTGATAGGAGGATGGTGGGCAGGTTTGCTCAAGGCACTTGAGGGTTTAGCGGGTCCATCGGTGGATGGCTGGCCTCATGGTCTTTTATTACCTTCACAATATTTGCCACTGATTCACCTAATGGCCTTGGGTTTGATGGAGCAGTCAACTGGACATTTGCCAGAACAGGGTGGCAATTAATCAGCCTTAGCCCAGGCATAGACTTTGTTGCCTCCCGCAATTCCCTTAACACAGATTTTAGTGTGCTAATCTCAGAATTTGGAGCTTTATAATCAGCTTGGAGTTATTTTATTAAAGAGCCTAGACGAATAGCACATAGGCAATCAACATCATTCTGCGGCACACACCCCGATGGCACAAGATCACCAGTATGATGATCGCTATTAACTTTACTATCAGATGCCAATAGAACCAGCTCAGCTTCATTTGAGGTATTTGGACAGGAACTAGTCAAACCTTCAAGGGGATTTAACCGGTTGGAGGTGGGAATATTTGGAGTAGCTCCCATGGATAAAAATCACCAAATCTGAAACCTCAAGGACTTCAATGGGGTTCCTACATATTACAGGCCCATTGGTTGTCTTCCCTCTTCCCCCTTGAGTCGGGCCAACGCGATGGCCACTTCTCAGTGCACCATTTTCCTCCCCAAAACACTCCAACCCCCCCGCACCTGCTGCATCTGGGAATATCTGCACTTCCCATGACACCGGATCCCCTTGCAGCCACATGGACACCCTGTTAAAACTCTCCAAAATACGCAACCAAATCCTACAGTCTTACCAAACTGCCCCTGACACCCTTACCCGATGGTGTGGGCACTTTGCTTCCGCCATAGGCCACGCTTTGTTCCTACAAAAACTCCGCTCTGGGGCCACCAACTTGCATGCAAAATTTAAATGCCCACCAGCCTCTGCCTTTCCACTAGCGTCATCTTCCGAGCCCCCACCGCTTTCTCTAGCAAACCTGCCAGTCTGCTCATCCAGTTGTGCGGCAAGCGTGAGGTCATGGCCACTGAGTCCAATTCTATCCCTAAAAAGGTCAACACCACTGCCGGTCACTCTGTTTTGTCTTCTGGCAACGGCACACCCAACTCTCCTACCAGGTCCTGAAACATCCCTAGCATCTCCCTGTACTCCTTCTCTTTGTCCGTCCCACTAATGAACATAAAATCATCTAGGTAATGCAATACCCCTTCCAATCCAGAACTATATGAAAAAACCCACTGCAAAAATGAACGGAAACGTTCAAACAAGGTGCAAGAAATTGCGCACCCCATCGGCAATGCCTTGTCAATGTAGATTCGGTCCTCAAATTGCATTCCCAGCAGCCAAAAATCCTCCGGGTGCACCAGCAACAACCTGAAAGCCGCCTTAATGTCGCACGTGGCCATGAAGGCCCCACACCCTGCTTTCCTCATCAAACCCACCGCCTGATCCACACTTGCGGATACAACCCCACACTCCTCTGGAGCAATAACATTGTTCACTGACATGTCCTCTGGCCATGACAAATGGTGTATCAACCTAAATTCCCTGTGACCTTCTTGGGTACAACACCCAGTGGGGATACCACTAAATCCGCTGGCAGATCAGCAAATGGCCCTACCACCCTACCCGCTGCTTTCTCCTTGCCCGATTTCTCTCTTACCACTTCCACATTTTCCCTGGCAGACTTCAAATTCTCCGCCCAATGATGCACCCTTGGCCTGTGGTATCCCAGCCTGAAACCATAACGAAAACCATCTCCCAAGATCACTGCCCCCTCCCTGTCCGGATAAAATTCAAGCCACTTCTTCAACACCTCCATCTTAATTGGAGTAAAAGCCTTTCCCAACAACCACACTGCCTGCTGCAAGCCCTCTCCCCCTGTCTCCTTTTGTTATACTCACCTGGTATCCACAGGGACGACACCCAGCCGGGTTACTCGCTGGTTATGCTTCTCACCTTTGCCCTGATGTGGTCTGCGGGGAAGGTTCTGCCTGAAAAGACAGGAGGACTGTGTTCAAGACTGACCGACTGGGGTAAGTATCCTCCCTCCACCCCCGTATGATTTCAGTCCCTCTGGCGCCCTCTCCTCACTTTGTGGTAGAATTAGGCGTGCTCTCTGTCCTGCCTTCTTTGCAGGGGCACGTTGTCTTTCATGGGCGAGTGCGGTCCAGTTACTTCACTGACACGGGCACGTTTGATATTGTTCAGGTAGGTCTTATTGCTGTTCGTTAGTTTTGTTGCTATCCTGCATGCCTTTCTTTGTTTAAAATGTCTCTTTTTTTCTCCCTCAGGTATGCAGAGCTTCAGCGCGGCAAACTGGCTTGGTTGAGCCCCGCTGGTAAATGATGGCGCATTAAGAGCGATATGATGCGGTAAGTAAGCGCTATGCGCAGCGCTGCAAAGTCTTGCCTTTTCTAACTTGTGTTTTCCTTCCTTGTAGGTCGCGGTGTTCTTCAGTGCGAGTGCAATGTCCGCAGTGGTGCCAGCCGAGAGGTGACCAGCCAGGTAAGCCTTTTGAGCAGTTTGTAATTTGTAAATGTCTCTACTGCTTTCTTTAATGTTGCCTCTATCTTCCTCTTTCAGGTCGTTCTGTCCGGGAGGAGTGCAGTTTTGAGGAGGCCTTTGTCACTATTGTCACTAGGGTCTGTGATATCCTCTTCTTCAAAAGAAGATTCCGTTTCAACACCATCCCCAAGCTCCTCACCTTCGTCCTTCTGCTTGATTTTCCTCTTCTCTTTGCTTCAGGGTCTCTCCTTTTTTTTGTAGAGATAGGGACATCCACGGAAGGATGCCACCATGCCACCGTATAGGTGTGACGATGGACAATCCTCCGGGAACGTCAAGAGAGGGGAAAAGCCAATGGCACAAAAAAACCCTAATAGACTTCCACTCAGTGGTGGTGGAGCCGGCTGAAGTGGTTGTAGACGAGATGAAGAACGTGAGGCTGACCGCAGTACCAAGGCGGCAAGACAATCCAAAAGGTAGGCTGTGGTCTGGTACACTGGTAGGCTGGTGGGTACAAGGCGAGTCGCAAAGGCAATCCAAAAAGGCAGGCTGAGGTCTGGTACACTGAGAAGCTGTTTGGTACAGGGCGAGTAGCAGGGGCACTCCAAAAGGCAGGCTGAGATAGAAACACAGAATAGACAAGAGAGAAAATAAGAGGGAGGGCAAGGCTGATAGAAAATAAGAAAGGCAGAAAAAGTAGGACAAGAGACAGGGAGAGCGAGCAGGAGAAGGAGGGAAGGAGCGGAACGAGGAAAAGCGAGAGAGAGAGAGACTACAGGAGGAGCAGGCGGGCTGAAACAAGGGAAGGAAGGGAACCTGAAGAATATACGGGAGAAAGGAGAAAAATAGAAGGACGGATGCGGGGTCCGAAACGGGGAAAATGCAGCAAGAGCGACGGCAACACAGGTGAGTAACCAGGCAGCGTTGCAACGCGCCTGTAACCGGAAGTGGCTACGTGCGTGTACAACGAACTAGACCTGCACTCCCCCCAAGAGGAGAACGTAATGGAACTAGCTATGGCGGACCATAGCGCCACCGGTTCCAAATCTGCCACCCTTGCCGAGACATGACAGCTGTTCTCAGTAGCTGCGAGTGTTTAAAGATGAAGGGCCTCATTACAACCCTGGCGTTAAGGGGTTAACGGCGCCGTAAAAGGCTGCAGCAGCGTTAAACCCTTAACGCCCGATTCACACTTTAACGCCTGCTTTCTGCAGGCGTTAAAGTCCAACCCGCTAAGGGACCTTGGTGCTAATTACGGCACCGTAATTTACGGTGCCGTAATTAGCGCCTTTCCCATTCCCATTGAGCCCTATGGGCCAAAAATGGGAATGGGGAAGGGGCCATGGTGAATGGGGATTTACCGCCCCGCCAACCTTGGAATGGGGCGGTAAATCTGCCATCCACCATGGCGGAATCCGGCATGGATCATGGTGCTAATAGCACCATGGTCCAAGGCCAGGGTTGTAATGAGGCCCGAAGACTGCAGGTAAGATGTTGCTGCTAATGATGTTCCTTTTGTCTCCTTGCAGGTTCTGCTTCTCCGAGGTTCGAGGGAATATCTGGACACGGTGAGCGCCACGTTGCAAGCTGCAAAGTAACGCGAAGCGTGTTGTCTTGCTCGGGTGTGGTTTAAATAGCCCCAACAAAATAGGATTGGCCCCATGAGGGCTTTTGAAGAGGATGCCAGGCTCTAGAGGCCCAAGTCCGGACTCCACCTGGCCAATGGGTTTGCCAGAGGGGGTTTTGGGCGGGGTCGTGACAGCACTCCACCCTAAGGCCCCTCCCATGGTGTTCCTTCTGTCTGGCCCAGGTTTGGTTGGGAAGTTTCGATGGAATTTCCTGATTAGACGTGGTGCGTGGATATTCTCACTGGGCTCCCAGGATCTATCTTGTGGTCCAAATCCTTTCCAATCAACAAGATAATATAGCTTGGTCCTAGAGTACTTAGAGTCCAAGATATCTTTGACTTCGAATTCTGGTTCTCCGTCAACAAGTATAGGCTTAGGTGGTGTCCCAATCCGTGTGCCGGGTTGCATTGGTTTCAAGAGGGACACATGGAATACCAGGTGGATGTGTAGATTAGGTGGTGAATCCAGTTTCACGGCTGCTGGGTTGATAATTGCCTTAATGGTATAGGGTCCTGAGAATCTTGGATGAAAGGTCTGGGTTCCATTGATGGGTACGAATTTAGCGGCTTAGCAAACTTTGTCTCCTACTTGATAATCAGGGGCCTTTTTCCAGTGTTGGTCAGCGAATCTCTTTTGTTTTTCATTGGCATGAATAAGGTGTTGCTTTGCCCTTTTGAAAGCCTGAGTAATGGTTGTGTGTAGAGTCTTTACTGCTGGCATTTCCAAGCTGGCTGGAAGGTCTAGTTCAGAGGTACGTGGATGTCTGCCATAAAGGGTGTATAAGGGTGTTTGTCCCATGCTTGAATGCAAAGAAATGTTATATGCATATTCGGCAATCCATAGTAGGTCTTTCCAATTCCTTTGTTCATGGTGCAGCATGCACAGTAAATATTGCTGGAGTGTCTGATTGGTTCTCTCGGTTTGGCCGTCCGTTTGGGGATGGTGACTGGTAGATAGCCAAACGTCAATCTGCGCCATTGCACAACATTTTTTCCAGAAGTTTGAAACAAACTGGCTGCCTCGATCAGAGACCAGAACCGAAGGGAAGCCATGTAGCTTAACCGCGCCCTCCAGGAACACTTTTGATAAAGTGGCTGCGTCTGGGAGGCCTTTGAGAGGAATAAAATGGGCCATCTTCGAGAATAAGTCCACAACTACAAGGATGGTGTTGAACCCTTGGCTTGGAGGTAGATCAGTGATGAAGTCAAGGGAAAGAGTGTGCCATGGAACTGGAGGAATGTCCAATGGTTGTAGGAGACCAGATGGTTTTTGTTTCTGTGATTTATTTTGTGTGCAGACACCGCAGGACTGAATATACTGATGTCCTTACGCCAGGTAGGCCACCAAAAATTCTCTTTCACCGTAGCTAGGGTTTTGGTGATCCCAGGATGCCCTTCGATCAGTAAATCGTGATAGTTTGAAATAATATGCTGTTGTAATTCTTTCTGGGTACATATAGGCAATCCCTAAAAAAGGGTAGATGGTCCTTGATGGTATATTTTTCTCCTTGAGTTTGCCATGCGAGGTAAGCATCAGGATTCATTGTCCGTTGGATTTCTTTTTGTAGTTCTGCTTGTGTTAAGGCTGTCGTGATACCCAAGAGTTTGTCTTCAGATATAATAGGTACTAGGTCTGGAGTTGTATATACTATTTCATCTATGCCCATGCGAGATAAGGCATCCACCTTTCTGTTTCTGACTCCTGGTCGAAATGTGATTACATAAACATAATCGGCGAAGAAAAGGGCCCACCGTAATTGGCGCGAGGACTGGGCCATGGCTGTTTTGAGATATTGCAGGTTTCGGTAGTCTGTGATGACTGTAATAGTGTGTCTGGCCCCCAGAAGGTAGTGTCTCCAGGATTTAAAGGCAAATTTGATAGCAAGGAGTTCCTTGTCCGTGATGGCATAATTAATCTCTGGAGGTGAGAACTTTTTCGACCAGAAGGCCACAGGATGTAGCTGGCTGTTTTCCGGGTCTCTCTGTGAAAGGACAGCCCCCATTGCGAGACTGGACGCATCAGTTTCAGCGACATAAGGGAGGTCTGGACGAGGATGTCACAGGATTGGAGCAGAGGTAAACCATTGTTTAAGTTCCTGAAAGGCTTCTTCTGCTTCTTCGGTCCAAGCAAACTTTTTATTGTTTTTTCGTAATAGTACTGTGATTGGGTGCACAACCTGAGAGAAGTCTGGGATGAACCGGCGGTAGAAGTTCGCAAAGCCCAGCATGCTTTGTACCCCTTTCAGAGATGTCGGTGAAGGCCATTTCAGAATGGCATCTACCTTTTGCACGTCCATTCTGATGCCTCCCGGAGTAAGGATAAAACCAAGAAATTCTACTTCGGGATGTTGACGGAGCTTGGTGAGGACTGAACGAACATGCCTGACATGATCTTGTTCCGAGGCTGAGTATACTAAGATGTCGTCTATGTACACTAAGGCGCACACATCAATTAACTCCCTGAAGACGTCATTCATGAAATATTGGAATGCCACAGGAGCGTTGCATAACCTGAAGGGCATGACTTGATATTCAAACAAGCCGTACTTAGTACGGAAGGTGGTTTTCCACTCATCTCCTTTTCTGACTCGGACCAGGTGGTATGCTCCTCGAAGGTCCAATTTGGTATAAATCTGGGCATCTTTAACTTGGTCTAGCATCTCAGGGATAAGTAGCAAGGGGTAGCGGTTCTTCACAGTGATCTGGTCAATACAGGTTCTCAAGTCTCCTTCCTTTTTCGGTACGAAGAACAAAGGACTGGCTGCGGGGGACTTCGAAGGACGGATAAATCCGTTTACAAGGTACTGGTCTAAATAGGATTTCAAATGAAGGTTTTCTGGTTCTGTGAGAGCGTAGATCCTGCCGCAAGGGATTTGTGCACCAGGAACAAGGTCGATCTGACAGTCATGGGGCCTGTGCGGCGGCAATGTATTGGCTTGGTCCTTTTGGAAAACATCCTGGAAATCATGATATTCACTTGGCAAGGTATTAGTTGCTCCCAGGGTTGATACTGTCGCTCTGGGAGTCATGGGGATACAGACGTCAGGTTTCTCCTCTTGGTAATAGCAGGCAGGGGAGCAGTCACCGGGGAAGGTTGATTTTCATGCCTGCCAGTCTATCAAAGGGTTGTAAGCAACCAACCATGGCATCCCTAGCATTAGCCTGAACTTAGGTGCCTTGATGAGATCTGCCTGAAAAGACAGGAGGACTGTGTTCAAGACTGACCGACTGGGGTAAGTATCCTCCCTCCACCCCCGTATGATTTCAGTCCCTCTGGCGCCCTCTCCTCACCTTGTGGTACAATTAGGCGTGCTATCTGTCTTGCCTTCTTTGCAGGGGTGCGTTGTCTTTCATGGGCGAGTGCAGTCCAGTTACTTCACTGAAGCCGGCCCTTTTTATGTTGTTCAGGTAGGTCTTATTGCTGTTCTTTAGTTTTGTTGCTATCCAGCATGCCTTTCTTTGTTTAAAATGTCTCTTTTTTTCTCCCTTAGGTATGCGGAGCTTCGGCCTGGCGTACTTGCTTGGTTGAGCCCCACTGGTAAATGATGTCGCATTAAGAGCGCTATGATGCGGCTGCGAAGTCTTGCCTTTGCTAACCTGTGTTTTCCTTCCTTGTAGGTCACAGTGTTCTTCAGCGCGAGTGGAATGTCCGGAGTGGTGCCAGTCGAGAGGCGACCAGCCAGGTAAGACTTTTGAGCAGTTCGTAATTTGTAAATGTCTCTACTGCTTTCTTTAATGCTGCCTCTATCTTCCTCTTTCAGGTCGTTCTGTCCGGGAGGTGTGCAGATTCGAGAAAGCTGTTCTCAGTAGCTGCGAGTGTTTAAAGATGAAGACTGCAGGTAAGATGCTGCTGCTAATGATGTTCCTTTTGTCTCCTTGCAGGTTCTGCTTCTCCGAGGTTAGAGGGAATAGCTGGACACGGTGAGCGCCGCGTTGCAAGCTGCAAAGTAACGCAAAGCGTGTTGTCTTGCTTGGGTGTGGTTTAAATAGCCCCAACAAAATAGTCCAGGCAAAGTAGTCCCTAGGCTACCACACCCAAAACACTAGACCGCATAGCTTGGTTCTTAGGAACCAAGCTATGTGGATGCCTCTATGTTGGCTGACAATACAATAAAGTAGTTCCCAAGCACATTGTTTTTCATGGTGTTTGAGCCTGGCACCATAGGCACCAGGACTGGCCCCATGAGGGCTTTTGAAGAGGATGCCAGGCTCTTGAGGCCCGAGTCCTGACTCCACCTGGCCAATGGGTTTGCCAGAGGGGGTTTTGGGCGAGGGTTGTGACACCTTTCTGGAAAGACTGAGTAATTGGGTTCTTCCCTGCACACCTACTGCATTCATGTCTAAACCTACACACCGTCCTTGTGCAGATGTCCTGATTAAAGGCCCAGCATGCTGCTGAGGGTTGCCCTCTGCCTCCTCCCCCCTCCCCCTCGTGGATGGGGCGACCAGGAAAGGGCTGGAAAGGCACAGGCAAACCACTTGATGTGTGCAATGTCAGGGCTGGCCTCGTTGGTGCCATCCACTGCAGCCAGAGATCCATATCTATTTCACTCCAGACCGCCTGGCTGTCCTCTGCCATCCTTGCCCTAACTTCTTCATCGTAACGCACCCATGCGAAACCCCCAAAACTCATAAATGCCTTTCTAATCACGTCCATGTACTTTAGCAGAGCCACACATCTCTCTGGAAATTTCTCACAATAGACACTCGCATGGACAATAAAAGCCGACGTCCAATTCTCGATCGTCACCAGTACCTCTGGGCACGAGGCCAGCTCCCTCTCCTCCTCCTTAAAACCCTCTTTGGCTCTCACTTCCCTATGAAGCAGCTTAAACACGTCCATAAATTCCCCTCCCCATATCTTGTCCTTTGTTGTTGTCATCAAATGTGCTCCCAAAGGTTTCATAATGCCCATGTATGGTAGCTTTTTCTCCTTGCCCTTCACCTCTAACTTTTTGTCCTTTGGAACCTGTACCTCGAGTGCTAAGGGCTCAATCAACTTGTCTGTCTGCACCTCCACAGAGAAATTCACCTTCTCCCCAACCACGGCTCCAATAGCCTGTACACCAATCTCTCGCCTCACCCCCTGCAACCCTGACCCTTCCTTTCTTGGCCCCATCCTCATGTCCCCCCTCTGCCATGCTGCTGACCAGTCCCCTTCCTGCTCACCTCTTTCTGCCCTGCCATCGCCCATCAGCAGCCTGACCTCCACTCCGATGCTCCTCATCTCCTTCCTTAATGGGCTCCTGCTGCGGGGACAAAGCATGTCAGCAGTCTCACCCAGCCAGTTATACCCCCGACCTCTTGCCCCCGAGCCCCTTCCTCCTGTCTTTCACATTCCCATCTTAGACCCCTTCTCGCCCTCCGCCTCCTCCTTACAGCACTGTATCCTTCATCCTCCCGCTGCCCCACATATTCTTTGATCCCTTGATCATCACCCATGTGATACCATTGCTGTTGCGAGCACATGCTCGGGTCGGGCAGATCCTCCTCTTGCGAGCCCAGGGCGTCCGTCCCGCCACTCCGTCGGCGACTTCTCGTGGGACCACAGAAACCCCTTCCTGGTCCTCTTCTCTCAGGCGAAGGGTCCTCTCCTCCACCGTGTGGTCTTCTTCGCTAGGGCCCATGCTGTGCCCTCTAGACTGTCCTCGCGAAGTTCGAGGAGGGGCCGTTCTTAAACCCTCTCCATATTCCACCTCTGCGACAGAAGTGGCTGCTCTGTGACCTCCGCCCAAAATCCTCCTAGCCGGGGGGGCCGTTCCGCACCCCTCCCTAACCTCACTAATCGAAGGGGACCACTCTCTCCTCCTCCCACCTGCACTCTTCTGCATGTTTTTTCCACCCTTGCCCCTCTGCCCTGTCGTCCCTCTCTGCACCCCATCACCTCCACCTTCGTGCCCCACCCAACCTACACCTTTTTGCCCACTCCTAACGTTCCCTTCCTCCACCTGATCTCTGATCTGATCCCCAAACCCCTTCCCGACTACTCTCCTAACTCCACCCCCCCGGATGCTCTCCTGTCAATTTCCCTACTCATCCTCCTCCCCCTAGATTCCCAGACCTCTCCTCTGCCAGCCGCAGGGCTACATTCCACCCCTGCTGCGAGAGCCCTGTCTGCTGCTGCTCTCCACTGCGGCCTTTCTCCACTGCCCTCTCCTTCACCCCTAACTTCCACCACTGCCCCATCAAGCTGTTCCTTGGATGCCCTGCTGATGATCACCAGGGCCTCCCTCCGTGCCTTGGCATCAATGAGCCCCTTCTTGTTTGTCCCTCGTCTCACCATCTTGATGCAGAAGCGCTACTGCAGCCTGTGCACTGTACTACCAAAACCAATATTTGATAGCAAAGCCCCCGAGCCTTTACTCCCCTAGCACGTTGCCTGACCAGTGAGGGGAAAAAACCTATTTTGATGGCAGAAAAAATTCCCTGGGCCAAATGGACCCTAAAACTGTCCTTAACCACTGTAGCCAGCTACCTGCTCTAATACTAACAGGAACTGGCTGTAATATAATTACTATCCTAGTTTTATTTATTAATTTCGTTAAAAGTATTATTATTATTATTATTATTTTTTAATTAACCCAACCCATCGAAAAATGCCCAAAATACCCTCTATAAAAACGTGCCCGCACCGCTAACCCTGAGGGGCTGGGAGGCCTCCCAAACGAGAGATTGCCCCTGCTCCCTGCACCAAACCGATGCAAAAGTTCTACCGCCACCTAGCGGTGCATGCCTAGCACCGCACAAGCAGCCCTTTCACTGAAAGGCTGCAACCCCTTCATTCACGTGCTATTACAATAATAGCGCGTCCCCTTTAACTGATAAACCCTGCCCCCTCTAGCCGCAACCTGCTACCGCACAGTAATGCGCATGAAGCAGACTTTCCTAACGGTGGCAAGCGCTGCTGATGGAACTACCAACACCCTTCACGCCTGCAGCCAGCCCCCCTCGCACACACAGGCCAGCGCCCACAGAGCCCAACTGAGCCCCCGATTCCTCCTCTGACCCTGCAGAAGCTCCACGCTGGGAATGGCAGCCGTTCCTTATACACACCCCAGCGTCCCCCCAACAAGGCACAAGTGACTGCGGCCTACACCTGAAATGGGCTGTAACCCAGACGCTGTGACACCCAATGGGCCCGGGGCCCCTACTGCTAACCGGAAGTTGCAAAACAGCGTGGAGCCCCCACCCTGAGGTAAAGTTGGGGGTACCTTATCTACGGCACCCCCGGCTATGTTTTTTTTTTTTTAAATGTAAAATAATACTAAACCTGTCCGCCCACCCACCAAGAACTAACTCCTGCCCAAGAAACCTGCCTCACCTCCTAAACCGCTATGCTAGTAGACCCAATACAGGGAAGGCTCGGGAGCAGGCAACCTGGACAAACGCTTGTCCTAACCGTCACCTGCTGCCGAACCTTCCCTGCCCCCTTAAATATCCCTGGGGGCGCTCTACGCGCAGGCCATCTCTCAACTCGAGTTTTCTAGAGTTGAGAAACGGTTGCAATGCCATCTCTCAACTCGAGAAAAACTGCTATTGGTATCCCGGCACAACGTGATGGGGAACTAATAGCAATAGAACACTTGGAACTCTTGGAGGGGGGCATTTCCGGTCGGGGAATGCCCCTGGGGCTAAGTTATATCCCTTTCTTCACTCGGGCTTCTAAATGTCGCCCCGGGGGCATTACCTTACTGGTAATGCCCCCCCTACTCTGGTTCTATTGTTTCATAAAGACTTAGCCTGTATGTGATAATCTCGCTGTGAGGTGGCACACATATGCAGTCACATAATATACCATTGAAATATATTTCTAACATTTCTTATTCTAAATAATACAATGTTGCCTCTCCACAGTATACTTAGTTCTGACAACCTTGCCACTCATCGGTCACGAGTTTCACACTTTCTTCAATTAGCATGTACATAATAATGTTTTTTAAAAGAAAAAGTCAAGTTGAGAGCATTTTATTTTCACCATTATCAAAAACAAGTATTAGTACCAGAGAAAGCTGCATAGAAAAATGACAATTATATGCACATTTTTACATCAATTCGACCCCCGCACCCTGTGGTAATGTGGGATTGTGTATTTCTAGCATGCACAGGCAATGTGAATGCAGGCTATTATGAGTTGCCTTAAATTCTGCAGGTTTGGGTTAGAAAAACAGTGGTTTCAATTTAGAATGCAAAGGATAATTGTTGACACACCCAATGTGGGAAAAGGGTTTATTAATTTTCCCTCCCACTTCACTTGACAAATCAGGCCCCAAGGGTACAGACACCTTCCCCTACTGTGAACTATCAAGAGAGAGGAGAGAACATATATATATATCTCCCTTTCTTTCCCTATCGTATTTCCCTCATACTTTTACATGTTTTTACCTCCCAGTGTATCATGTTGCCTGTCGGTAGGTCCAACTTCCTACACCCACATATTGCCTAACCATACTATCTGGAATTTAGGTATCCTCGACATCAGAGCATCACACTTTGCATAATAGCATCTTTTAGTGTGGCGGCATACTTTAATAGTACTATGTAACAGTCAGCCTACATGTAATCAATTGACTATCCCTGTATTTCATCAGGATAAGACTTTCATCCAACCAGGAGCTAAATATATATATGCGAGCATATACAAGTATATTGTTCACTTAACCCACTATATATATATGTATATATATTTATTTGGAAAAGGGGACAACAGCCGGACCTCCAGCGCCCCAAAAGAGGACGGTACTCCAATCGATCTGCACGTCTGTGCTGCGCTGAGTCTTCAAAAACCAGCCTGACTCAGTTGTTTTACCTCACAATGTCCAAAATGTATTTAATTAATAAACCATTTTAAAAGATTAGAAAAAAAAAAACACTCAAATGACGTGTTTCGCAGCATGCTCGCTACTTGTTCACATACAAATGTTTCAAACAGCAAGGTGATACATATACTCTTTCACACTCTTAGTCTCTATGGTTTCCACTCCACAATTGTCCTATGTCTATTTCCTCTTTTTTCCACAGTAAATGCATTGTGTTTGTTATTTTACACGCAAATACCATGGCGGCCATTTTAAGCCAGTTTCTGAACCAATAGTGATATGCTTTTATGGGCTTAATTATGGCATGCTTACTCGCTGACTAATATAATTAGCCATTTCAGAGGCTATTTTCCTGTGGAGAAAATACAGTTTTGAAAAAGAGGACTTTTTTTATATATTGCTAAAATACATCAGAGCCATGACAACAATAATTATTATTGATCCAATGAAAACGCATAACACTTGAAAAGTGCTTAGCTCATCAATAAAATCAAAACAGCAGTATTTTCTGGGCATAATGAGATCATAAAGTGCTTAATGCATCTAAAGAAGGTGCACAATACTGTTCTTATTTTCATTCAGATTGTAAAGTGCTTAGTGCATCTGAACCATAACAGCAAAAATCGCTATTTACCATAATAAAGTGCATAATGCTTATGAAAGTACTTTGTTTGTTAACAAAAACATAGCAGCAATTCTTTTTCCGCTTGCAATCATAAAGTGCTTAGTGCATAGAAATAAAAACATAGCTGCCCATATTTTTTCCTTTCTAATTGTACAGGTGCTCAATGCCTTCTTTCAAATTATGTATCATACAATACATCATGCATAATCATTATTGCTGCCATGAAAGTTGGTGTTGTAATGGGATGCTCTATATCAAGAGCATAAAATGCCCACATTAGTACCTTTCTATAGTAGATGTCATATAGAGTAGACTAAAAGAAATCAACAATAGTCTTATATTTGTGCTTAAGATCCCAGCTATGACCAATATTGCATATCTCAACCACATGGATATATGTCATGACTCCGATTTAGCAACTCTGGAAAAATCAAATAAGAAACCAACACGAGACCGTGCTTTGCCACCTAATCATCAATAAAAACAGAAACTGGCATACTGCCATCTTTGTGAATTCTAAAGTGAAAGTACAACCTGACTGTAAACAAAAATTCTGACAATTTCATCAACATCAATTTTCTATTTGACGATGGAACACATTTTTTTCTTTCTTTTTGTGATTCTTAACCATACTATATTTAGACGCAAATAAAGACCTGTTTTGGGAAAAGATTTTAAAAACAGCCACACTTGCTTCAGACTTGTACATCAATTTTAAGTTCCTAAAAACGTGCACAATTCTTCATCCAAATTGTGTCCCTTTGTCTTTTTGGTTTCAAAATCTAGGATGAACCTTGTTTCCATTTGTCGAAGTTCTAATTCTCGGTTGCCCCCTCTGGGGTTTTCTTTCGTTTACCTCCTGGGCTTCTTTAAAGTGTACTGCCATTCGGTATGCAACATCGAAATTCTTGATTGCTCTCATGTGCTGGAGAATTCTTAATTTTAGCTTTCCAATAGTACTTCCAATGTACCATAACTTACACGAGCACATGAGAGCATATACTACAAATTCTGTGTTGCATGTGATTCTTGCCTTCAATTCCACTGTCTGGCCCAATACTGGATGTGTGTAAGTCGTACTGTTCATGGCATATTGACAGGCTTTACACTTCAAACACTTAAAGAAACCATTTCTGTTTCCGGTTAGCCATGTACCGGTATTTGGTATTTTAGTTACAGGTGGCATATAACTACTGACAAGTAGATCTTTAATGGAACAAGATTTTCTATACGTGATATTGATCCTTTCTCCTAGGTGTGATGTCAGAACTTCATCCGATCGTGACACATTCCAATGTCGCTGGAGTGTATCTTGCATATGGCACCCGAATGTGTGCCATATGTTAAGATGAGCCGAATAGCGTTTTCTTTGTCAGTTTATTCCAAGGCTCGATTTTTTAGGAGTAGTTCTGTTCGATTCAAGTTTCGAGCCTTTAGATACGCTCTTTCCAGTATGGCTTTTGTATATCTTTGTTTCGTGAAGTTTGTTGCAGTTAATCTACATTCTTTATCGAAGCAGTCCAAGTTTGAACGGTTTCATCGAATTCTAACAAACTCGCCATATGGAATGCTCCATTTCAAAGCGGTAGGATGGTTACTGCTTGCTAGTAACGGCATATTGGAACTGGTTGGTTTACGCTGGAGTTCAGTAATTATTTCATGTTTATTTGATTTTACTACAATATTCAAGGAAGATGATTGAATCTCGACTATGTGTTTCTGTGAAGTGTAATTTCAAAGTGTTGATGTTTAAGATTTTCATAAATTCAAGCCAGTCTTTATCATCTCTTTTCCACAGGATAAAAAGATCATCAATAAATCTTAGCCAAAGAACCACCTGGTTGGTGTATTTGCTGTTAATTTCAGTCCATAATATTGGGTTTTTCCCACCAACCCATTGTCAAATTTGTGTAGGATGGAGCAAAGCTGGTTCCCATGGCCGTACCCATTATTTGATTATAGAATGTATTTTTGAATAAAAATACATTATCAGTTAAACATAAGTCTATCATTTCCATTATCATCTGGCCATACAAGAGATAGTTAAGTGATCTGCTGTCCAAGAAATGTTTGCACGCGATTTTTCCATCGCAGTGCTCAATTGATGTATATAATGATACTACATCTAGAGTTGCAAACATGTAATCCTCCTCCCATCTGATTCCATTGATTTTACTAAGGAAATCCTTTGTATCCCGTAGGTACGATGGTAAGGTAAACACCAAGGGCAGGAGGGGCTGGTCAATATACTTGGACATGTTTTCCAAAGCTGCGCCGTTTAATGTGACAAGGTGGATGTGAAGGATTTTTGTGCACCTTTGGGAGGAAATAAATAGTTGGTATTGTAGGGTATTTGTTAAATAGGAAATTGCAATCATCATCGGTGAGAATATCTAGGTCCAGCCATTTATCAAGTAGACCCTTTACTTTCATTGTGATTTGTTCAGATGGATTAATGACCAATTCTTCATAACAGCTAGTATCTTGTAGTTGTTGATAAGCTTTCTTGATATAGTCGACTTTGTTCTGAATTACTATATTGGTCCCCTTGTCGGAGGCTTTAATTACAATACCCTTTATATTTTGTAATTGATGTAAGGTCTGTTTTTCTTTAAGTGATAGATTTGATTTCACTTGTTTCTTTGACCTAGCTTTTTTGAGGTCATGAATTAACAAATCCTGAAATACCTCTAGGTGCCCCCCCGGTTGAAATATAGGGTTACATTTGGATTTAGATTTCAGATTACTACTGATTGACCAATCTGTGTCAATATCAAGCATTTCCAATGTTACTTCAGTTTCATTTTCATTGGCTTGTGCCATTAATTCCAATTGCGCCAAATCTAATAACCCTTCCAGATCTTCAATGGGTACTGTTGTTTTACCTGGCGGTCGATTGCTAGATTTTTCTTTTGGGGGATTCATGATGAAAAATGTCTTAAGTCTTATCTTACGCATGTATTTCTAAAAGTCTACTCTCGTTTTGGCATAATCATAGCTGGCCGTTGGGCAAAAGTTGAATCCATGTTTGAACATTTTGAATTGTTCCTCAGACAATTGATGTTTAGACAAATTGATGATGCTGTTATCTGTGTTTGGGTGGCTCATTCTGTGTTCTTCTTGCCACGGCGAGTTCTTGTGTTCCCATCCGACTCTGAGCTGCTTATTCCTTTGCACCCTCCGGGTTTTCCTTTGCCTCCCCGTCCTCGTGCTCTTCCCCTGCCTCTTCCTGAAGCCTTTTTGGTGTGGTTGCATCCGTCTAGTCACAACATTCTCATTTAGTATAAAAAATTAGTTTTTTTGGGCTTGTTGTCACTCTCACTAGCAGTGGAATCTACGTCAGAGCTAGAGGCT
Organism: Ambystoma mexicanum; assembly: GCF_040938575.1. Taxonomy (NCBI): domain Eukaryota; kingdom Metazoa; phylum Chordata; class Amphibia; order Caudata; family Ambystomatidae; genus Ambystoma; species Ambystoma mexicanum. Next base: position 88,242,471 of record NC_090922.1, read on the forward strand.
GCATCGCTTGTGGTTGGGGACGATGTTCTGGATTTCTCTTGTGTATTTTGACTTGATATGTTTTTTCTTAAATGGTTGAATCGGCGGGCGAAAGTGTAAACTTGCCCCCTTTCATAGTCTTCTTTGTCACGAAGGAATTTCCTTTGTTTCCACAATTTGTCATAAGTGATGTCATCAATGATATTTGTGATGTCATCTTTGATGTCCTGGGTGTTAGTCTTAGCAATGCACGTAGATGGTGCGAATTATGGTTGCTTAGCTTACCATAATGGGGGAATGTGCAGTGGTTTTTGGTTGCACTGTGAAGTATAGCATTCCTTTAGTGATTTTCTTTTACTGAATGTACATATATAAGTATGGCAGGGAATTAAAAGAAAGGGGCTAAACAAGTGATGTTGTCATTGATGTCATCATTGACATTTGAGATGCCATCTTTCATGGTCTGGGTGTTAGTGTTACCAGTGCACAGGGGTGGTGGCAGGGTTGGGGGCTTAGTTTACCATAACTGCCGAATTTCCGGGTTTTTTTCGGTTTTAATTTGAAGCATAAAGGGGAGGTGGAAAGTATTTTTTTAGTGAAGTGTGCAGGTTTTTGTTAAGGCAACTTAACCATAACGTCCCCTCAACAAAGCTTTTTTTTGTAGTGAATTGTACAGGTTTTTGGAAGGTGGAACCTAAGCATGACATTGTGGCAATGAAGTTGTTGTGCAGAATATACACTGTAATCATGTGATTTTGAGAGATATGTAGTACGTACTTGACATACATTTAACATAGAACATAAAGAACCCCTTCCCTATTGATATTGGAAAGGGACGGACTGAGCGCCTGTTTGCAGACGGGGGCGGACAGGATCAACATTACCCAAAGAGGCGGGAGCTAGCTGAAAATGTCCTATTGTCTTGCACAAAAAGTGTGCAACGTAGAAGAAGGACATAAAGATATTATAAGTAGTAATAAGTAAATATGGAAACCTGAAGATGGGAAATGAAAACGACACATTTAATAACCATGTAGAAAGAAGTGGATGGTACCATAAAAAAAAGGATGCCTCCAGTGTAATCACTTCAAAGAAACTTGGCAGCCTGGAACGATAGTGGATGGACGCAGTCGGATGAAGGGAGATTACAGCAAAAGAGTGAGTGCAGGTCATTTTTTTATATGGGTGTGGGTTTTTTTTGTATGTGGTGCAGAAATAATAATTTCTTTCTGTTGTTTTGACTCAGAAATGGCTCGTACTTTGGAGTGGCTGGAGGAGTATTTCCCGCATGGGGAAATGTCTGAAAACAGTGACAATAATGGTATACATTGCTCTTCATATGCAAAATAATGACCAGTATTTTATAGGAATTTAACTTATGTGTTTTATTTTCAACAGACCAGGAAAGAAAAGAAGAAAGGGCAACAAACGAGACAGAAGAAGACAGGATAAAAAAGATAGAGCAGAAAATTGACATATTGAATGAGAATTTTAAAAGTTTACCGTAGTTTGTGGAGGATTGTGTGAGAGGAAAAGTTTGTTACCATTGCCCCACCTGCACCTAGCCTGCTTCTCCATTCCCTAGTCCCTCATCCCCAAACCTTCAAGAGGAAAATAGACGTTTTGATGAAATATCCATCCCTTCTTCCCCTCACAAATCTTCTCCTCATAACCAGCCCGTGTTCAATCCTAATTCCCCCATATTTGTTTCAGTGTCCGCTTCCCCTGCTATTTCTTTAGATTGATGTGTGTTTGTGCGTGATTTCAATGTTTTTGTACAGTAGGTGTAGAGAAAGATTTTGTGTTTAATTTTTTTTTTAAAGACTTAAAATGTTCGCGAACAGCGCCCCTGTGCGACCTATCCGCAAGGAATGGAATGTGGATGCTGTAAAGGCAGTACACCTACCCTCAGTAATGTCAAGTAAGGTGGATTTGATGTTTGACTGCATCGCATCATCTTTTGAAATTGTGCGTACATAAACAGAAAGGGGTGTCCAAAGGATATTATACCTCGCTGTACCGCTTGGAAACGAGATGATACATGTTTGTAGAACACACCTGATATCCGGAATGGGTGTAAATGAGCAAAATGGGGGTGAAGGACAGTATAGCTGTCCGTATCAGGCGCAGCCAAAATGGTGCTGTGCGTAGAACAGGCGCGGTGGCCGGCAAGTTTGTAGGCAAACAAAATGGAGTTGTCCTAAGGACACTGGAACTGTCTGTACAGTGAACATAGCATGTGTGCACATGCGCAGTACAAACGTAAGTATAGCGAACATCGCGCCTGTCCGTAACTGTCCGTCTCACTTGTGTCACATTTTGAATTACTTTGAGAAACCGAACACTGGCTGTAGGACACTTGTGCGCATGCGCACGGTTGAAAATCTGCATTTGCTGTCCAGAAGACTTCCATTACTGGCGCGGATGTGTTGAGGACGTCATCATGTGACCGCACCCATGCTGAGCGTGGGGACTAATTTGCGTGGTTGGTGTGCTTCCGCAGCAGTACAAAAGAACTTGTGGACACAAGGCAAAGTATTGTAGAGGGTAAAAATGTAATTTCACATATCCCAGACAATAGCTGACCTCAGGACTTGCTGTTTAAAATTTTTGTACCGCTTTGCAGGGATGAAGATGGTCACGAGGCACACCCTTCCACCCCTACAAATGGCCACACCCCCGAGCGCATCTTCATTGTCCTTGTAGCTATAGCAGATTGAGGTGTACTGCCTTTACTGCTGTAGTGAGCAAAAGGAAACTAATCGGTATGGCTTCGATGGCTGCTGTTGGGTCATTAGCCTCTGCACCACCCCAAACCCGCCACCACCACCACCTCCCCAAGGGCCTGCAGGGAGATATATGGGGAGGATGTAGAGAGCGAGGAAGAAGAGGAGGAAGAAAATGAAGTGGAGGAACTCTTCACTAGAAGCACTTGGCGGGAGTCGCAGGTGTGGCGGTTGTTTTCCATTTATGGGAACGTACCAAAAACACGTGCAAACCTGGTGAAGTCTAACCAGTGTGAGGTGGTGCTGAGTCGTGGGAGATTTGGTGCATACAGTTTTGGTACGACAACCATGAAGCGACACCTCACTTCGTTCCACACTGCGGACATTCGCAAGGTGGTGCCATGTGAAGAGTGTAGTCGATTGAGTTCCTCCACAGCATCCTCCGTGTCCGATCCTCCCACCACAAGAGACACTCCTGTGGGGGAGCGCCTCCCTCCAGCTGCCTCACAAGCCATTCGTAATGCTGTTGACCCTTACCTTTCAAAGGTGACAGTAGTGTGCACGTATTGTGACACAGTACTCTGCAGGGGGGAGAGTTTTCAAAGTGCTTTTGAGGCTGCAGTCAGAGAGCACCAGAAGAACTGCTCCCCCTATATCTTTCTCTGTTCACTTGCCCTTTCTTATCCCCTTGGCTGGTGTCCCTTCCTTACCCTCCTTTGGCCTCTTCTCCTATTGTGCTGTGTGCTGTTAAGCAATAAACGTAAAAACAACAAAAATTACAGAAAAGGCTCTTTTCAGAGCCGCCTTTCTCAGTATAACAATAGAACTATGATGTGACGGTCATAGACCCCCGCGGAGTTCTGAAAAAGTTTGCGGACAGTCGTAGGGGAAAAAAAGGGAGGGTGCAAGTGGAACAAACACAATGAAGTCTACGCTGGGAGTAAGTGGCGGCTCTGAAAAGAGCCTTTCGGTGGTGTGTTGTGTGGGTCAAAAACTGTGGATTGGTGAAAACGGATTTTCAGATAGGTCAGTGTGATTGCAAAAGAGTTCGCAATGCATTTTGTACATTGCGAAGAAAAATCTGATTGCCAGCATATGTAAGGTGGACTCCATCTCTGCGGAAAATGAAAGTGCTGAGAAACAAAATGTTTTCATTGTGGAAAGAGGACATGCCAACATCTCTTAAAAAGGCACACACAGCCTTATTCACATTGCGTCTCGCTTTCTGCATTTGTGGACCAAACGCAGAAGAACGCAGCCATATTTGTCTTTGTGCAATACGGGAAAAAAGTATTTGACAATTTGGAAACATGTCCATGAGCTTCGCAAGTCCTTCCTTCATTGCAAATTGCAAAGAAATTCCAGATACATGGCCTAAACTGTTTCCTCTGCAATGAATGATCAGTATATCTGGAGGACGCTCTGTCAGTAAAGTAGCACAGAGAGGTACCAAATCCAGCCATCTCATGCCACGCACGCCATGTCAGTGCACTTCCACATGAGGAAATCCGAGATCTGCAGATAAACTGCATTTTTCTGCATGCACCTTCAACCAATGTATCCATGAGTCTCCCAAATCCAGATAATCTGTTTTCGAGTATGGAAAGCCATGGCTTTGTGGTCTCCTGTGAGGGAGAAGACGGTCTTACTAAAGTACGTTGGTCAGAACACACCTACTGAACTTTATGGACCAATCCCTAGCTCCGCTCATTCTCATTTACATGCGTCTCCATCCCTGAATCCCCTTTGGTGATATGTGCTGGCTCCAAAGTACTGCCATGTTTGCGGACATGTACAGGATCAGAGCATGACGACGGTACATTAAAGTACTATTCCCCTTTTTCCCATTTAAGGTAGGCTCTGAAAAGAGACTTTTTTTTTTATTTTTGGCAGATACCGTACAGACATCTGGTATTTTATGTATTTTTTTGTATTTTTTGTCCTTGCTTTACTCCTGCAAACATTACAGAACCTTCTCTAAAGCAAGCCTTATGTTCCAAAAGAACATCGCGTTTCCCAAAGAAGATAGTGCAAGACCATCTCCTTCAAAGTAATCCGCATTGCTTGGAGCAATGTTATCGTGGCTGCAAAAAAAATACCAGCTCGTAGCATGAATGCACACATGCCGCGATTGATGATACACCTTCCGATGGTTTGATCTGGACAGAAAACAGAATTGTTGTTCCATTGTACTCTATGGAGTAAAGCACAAAAAATTACCTCCGTTGTTGGAAAGATGGTCATGAGTGCTTCAACCAACTGTGCCAAATCTGCCAACAAAGTCTGTGAACTCACGTATCCCAAATGGCAAGCACCGTAGTGCATAATTACAACATGAGGAGTGGTCATTGTACGCATGTCTCTACAAACTTGCAGAATTCCCGCAGCATTCACATCAGTGTCAGCGCTCCACACCATCTCCACTCCTCTCACATCGAAATGGTGTGCCACATGCCTACTCTCGGCATAGTGTTGTAAGCCTTGCACAAAAATGTCTCCAACCACCAAAACGCTGACCCTCTCCACCTCTGCCATCTTCAATGTGCGCACCGTCTTTCGACACAAAAGAGTAATGTGAACATCTGATTGGCTGATGCCTACAGTCGCCTTGCCATGCAGGATTTGCTGTAGAAACCCGTATGTGACACGCCCTACCAGCAGACAAGCGTTGCCTACGTGCGGCACGTAACTCTTACCCAGTCCTTCCACCCTTTCTACAGAGGTACCAAAGCAAGTTCCTCATTGGACACAACTAAGCAGTCGCACAATCATCCACCAATCACATTGAACATTGCTAATTTTAACTCCGTCATCAACATTGCACACTTCAAAATTACAGTTGATTCTGAATGGAAGTCGCATATCATTGCAAATCACCTACTTCACAAGCTACTGTGCAAGTATTGCGATTTTCTACGTACAGCTCCATGCATGTGCACATGCATGAGTATAGAATACAGGTATGTATATTTTAATCAGAGAACATGTGGAACCCTTATGATTTAAATTAGACAAAATAATGCTGCTAAATGTGCATAGGGAATACATAACAACGCACCCCCTTTTAAGTGCAAGATGTCCAATTTGTCATTCACAATCGCACAACTGCTTACTGTCTTCCGCATAACCTGTACATACGTTGCAAGCATGCCTATTTAGGGCAGAACTCAATTTTGTATGTGAAAATGTCGGTGTTGTGTACTCTGTACGGCCTACAGTAATGCTACTTGCAATGTGATCGTATGAGAATAGTAATCGCTCCCGATTGCAGTGGTGACATTTCCTTCTGAGGGTCTCCCGATTTTTCAGCATCATGCTTTTAATTTACAAGTACAAAATGTTTACCCATCTAGTACTATGCCCTATCGCTTAAAAACCTCTCTCCTATGCATAGTACACCTTGTAAAGAACAAGGCATTTCCATACCCTTAAAGGTTTTAGCTATTTTGAAGGTCTTTCAAGTACCATATTGCAAGTACCATGCAAAGACTGCACAGAGTGAAGTGAAATGTACACATGCACTGGGTTGAAATATGAAAGTTGAATGCTCTGACGAAAGAAGCACAATTAATGTGTGCAGTATCATCACTGCTGCAAACACACAAAGTAATTGATTTTGTTTTTTTGAATCGCAGCGAAGACTACTCTCCTGAGAATCAACAGCATCTACACTGCAGACGACATATCCGAAGAAACCTGGTCATCTTGCAAAAAAAAGTAAGTACAGTAAAACCTTTATATTGTAACTACTCCTCAAACAGGCTGCATGGGTTATTTGTTTATTTTGGGCACCAATGCAAGCATTGATTTCTAAACCATTCTACCTACAAATATTCATTTATTGAACAAAGAATAACAGGCAGAATGGCTGACAAACCCCTGTGTGTTTGGAACTCAAATAACATATGTAATCCTTAGAAGGTTATATTGTGAAAAGAAGTTGCTGTAGCAAGTTTATGGCATTTCGGTTATTGATAATGGTTCTCGTCACAAGTAGGCCACTTTGTACTGTCATCTGAAGCACATTGTAGTAGTATACAAACAGTAAAGTAGCCTTACCAAATCATTGCAAGCATTCAATGCATGTTGACACACCATAACAAAGAGCTTACCCATCAGACTCATGCACATATGCACACTGCACACATACATTGGACAACAGACCAAAGTATACTTTTTTTTTCAACAGACACCAAAGAATTCCTACCAAAAAACAACTCCGTAGACAGGAACGCAGAAGTAGAGCAAATAAAAATAAAAGTGCCCAATGTAAGCATCCACCTGTTGTAGAGTTTGTAGAGAATGTTGGTACAAACCAGCTAATGCAGTTGGTTAACAAAATAAAGGAAGTCTCAACTACCAAAACTGTACCTACTCCATCAAAAAGTGTCACAAAACACAAAAATGTTGTCAAAAAATGGCTACCAGTATAGCTAACAATGTTCCTAATAATCCTGATAGTGTTAGAAGAACCCATAGTAAAAAAAGTATTTTAGCAAAAATGTTTCGTCACAGAGTCCTTCAGAATCTACTAAGAAGAGGACCAAAATCATCCTCACCCCTTAAAACCTACCGTAGAAAGTTAATCCTACCAGCTCTCGTGGACAGTGCAATCCTTCTCAAAAGGAGGTTGTTCATATTAGTGATAAATAAGATGAATGCACTAACAAAACTAAGTACCAAACTACAAAAAAACTCAGCAATAAACGGAATGTGAACAAAAAAATGTCTTACATGTTTGTGGTGGTGAATGGAGTCACACAACAACCACAGAGCCATATTTTAATGAAGAAGCATACAAACAAACCAGAAACATGGTGAATGGAGTCACACAACAACCACAGAGCCATATTTTAATGAAGAAACATACAAACAAAATCAAACAAACACAATTACCATCCATAGCAGTGGACGAGGGTATGAGAAAATCAATACTACCATCATGGAACAAGAAAGACTGCTTACAAAACTATCCCCTGAAAACTCAGAATTACCTCTCGATTCAGCAGAACCACACCGTCCAGTATACAAATGGCCGTGCACATCAATGTGTGCCTTCCAAACAAAACTTTCAAATCTTTACGTCAGTTCCTCAATCAATATGTAAAAGGTAATGACAAAAGTAAAATGAAAGTGCTGCAAAATATGGATATTTGTCCAGTGCCGAAAGACATAGGACTGAAAGGACATTCATTAGCTTGCATTTCTGGGCCTATTTGCAAAAGTACCTTCCATGATATCAAAAGAATATCAATACATCATTCCAATGTAAGACATTTTGTGTATAAAATATATTATGCAGAAAATCCAGCTTCAGAATTAGGCAATTTAAATACCTCTCTTCTGCATGATACATCCAAATACTTACAAAAAGAAATTGACAGTATTCCGAAAAAGTATTTTGGAGGTGAGAGCCACTTACAAAATGCAACAGTTTTGGAACATATTAGCAACAATTCTGCACATAGCAACCTTCTATTACACACATACAGAAAAGAAATAGTAAAATTTAAAAAGGTCATCGGCTGAAGTACCAAAACATGTGTGTGAGTGTTGCTGCAAAATGTTTTACAAAAGGAATACAAAAAACGTGTACGTAGCATACAAGATAGAATACAATGAAGACTCTAAATGGTTTGAATTAGCTTTGTACCTTTTAGCTGAAAACAAATATGAACTAACTGAAAGCCTAATATGTTGCAGTTACTGTACTGCAAAATTAGACAACAACCACACTCCTTCATGTGCTATTACAAATAATTTGGAATTGTTTCCATTACCAAAAATCCTGCAACAGCTCAATTTGTATGAGAGCATAATAATTCAAACAGTTCACCCATTTCAAGAAATTATACGCCTTCATCCAAAAACAGCTAAATTACCTTCCTCTGAATTTGTGAAAGGCATTTGTGGCAAAGTAGTTTATTTGCCATTAGATCTAACGGAAAATGTACACACTCTAGGAGTGGAATGTTCAATAGAGCATTCTTTAATAGTCCTGGTAAATGGAGTACCAACAAAGGACAAAACAATTTGGCAACAATTACTGGATTTACACAAAGTTAGACAAGCAATGCAATATCTAAAAGACAATAATGAGTACTTCACGGAAATAAATATTGATGAAAGCTTAAGGGAAACAACTGAAATAATTCAAGAGCCATCAGAAACTGCACAATTCGAACTTCTGGATCCAGCTACAATATCCACTCTTTTGGACCATTACACAATTCATCCAGTGCATTCCAATGAAAGCATAGATGATGCACTAGAAACTTACCAAATGTGACAAACCAAAGGGTCACCAATGAGTATTTGGGGAAAAAAGTATAGAAGCACGTGCTTTTCCACTGCTATTTCCTACTGGCATAGGTGGTATTCGCAAGATCCCAGATTTAGACAAAATGTGGAATACATATTCCACCTACTCTATGAAAGTGAATTAGCAACACTATGTTATGGAGTTGCACACCTTCTTAAATCTGGATCCCACTTTCAAAATATGTCAGCTACGCAGTTAATACAAAAAGTACATGAAAAAGATGAGGTTTTACAATCAAGTATAACAAATTTGTTTGCAAACGTGCGTGGTACAAAGGACTACTGGTTCAGACGGCACAGAGAGGTGTGTTGCATGATCAGAAACCTTGGACCACCGACTTGGTTTGTTACGCTAAGTTGTGCAGAATATGCATGGGAAGATTTACATGAGTTCCTATGCATAACAAACAGCAACAAAAACAACATAGATATATTAACAGCTGGAGAACTTTGCTCTCTAGATCCAGTTAATGTCTCAAGATATTTTCATCATTGTTTCATTGCCATGCTACACTTTATTTGCAATAAAACTGTTCCTCCCCTTGGAGAAGTGCAGCACTTCTTTTGGAGAAAAGAATATCAAGCGAGAGCACCACATATTCACATGCTGTTATGGATCAAAGGTACACCGAAATGTGGGCACGACAGTGATAGCACTGTTTTGCAGTTTATCCAAAAATATGTCACATGTGAAATCCCTTCAAAACAGACACATAGTGAGCTGCATGGGCCGATTTTACAATTTAAAAGACACAAATGTGGCAAATATTGTCACTGCAAATAAAAAAACAAAGGTAAATACTACACCAAATGCGGCTTTGGTTTCCCTAGACCAGTTACAGAAAAAGGTGAAGTAAACAACTTCATGTCTTCAGTTCGACATAGTGTTAAAGGCAAATCACCTAAAAACACATATTACATAAAAAGAAGGAAAGAATCAAAATATATAAATGATTACAATGCAATCATTGCCCTCTAATGGAATGCAAACATAGATGTGTAGTACATTGCAGACAATTCAACTGCTGTTGCACGATATGTTACAGCCTACTTAACAAAAGCAGAAAAAAACAGAGCTTCAAGACCTCTGGGATGACCTAGCATCAGACAAAACATTATCACAGACATTGTACAGCCTAGGCATAAAAATGCTCTCTCATAGAGAATGTGGGGCCTATGAAGCAGCAGATCGTTTAACCGGCACTGCTTTGTATGGAAAATCAGACAACATAGTATGGCTCAGTCTTGGTCCTGCAAAATCTAGAAAAAGAGTGCTAACAACATATGAGGACATAGAAACAATTGCCAGAAATTATCCCAAAAGCCAAGACATTCTAAAAAACAATTTACTGGACACATATTATCCGAACAGGAGTAGCACTCTGGAAAGCATGTGTCTATACCACATAGCTCAAAACTTTGCATACAAAAATAATGTAAAACCAGATGAAAGCAAACGTAGATATAGAGTAACCGATTGTTAAGGGAGCTTTGTGAAACTTACCAAACGAAACTTAATTAATCATGTAAAATTGTCATTAAAAACTCATCAACAGAAAGAACTATATTACATGTCTCTGTTACAACTTTTCAAACCATGGAGAAAAGAGGAAGACATACTGGATAACTATGACTGCTACGAAGATGCTTTCAAACCAAATGAAAGCACTATCACCGATGTGAACTTTACGCAGTAAAAAACAATGTTACACAATGAGCAGCAACAGGAAGAAGAACTTCAGACCCAACTAGATAAGTAGTCCGACAGTAGTCAACCTTCTGTAACAGGAAGTCAAGAACCCCTAGGACAACTACTAATAGCAAATGAGGCTGAAGTAGCTATGGCAGAAGTAGAAAACACCATGTATCAGTATCAAGAAGATACAGAAGACTTAACTGTACAATAAGCAAAACTTAACAACGATCAGTGCACCAAATTTTGAAGAGGTAACAAAACAAATTGTACATGGTGTGCAACACGAGAATAAAGAATGTACCTGCCAAAATTACAAACCTATACTGCTGTACATCAGTGGTGAAGCTGGATCAGGGAAACATTCTTAATCAAAATCATCAGCAAATTCCTTCAACAATTGACAAACAACAAAGGGTCAGCTGTTGTAATGGCCCCCACAGGTTTAGCTGCCTAAAACATAGGTGGTGTCACTTTACACCAATTACTACTGCTTCCAGTAGAGCATCAAAATAAATTAGACTACTACAAACTTTCTGCAGAAGCTGCAATGGAATTACGTAGAGTATTGAAACAAATGAAAATGCTATTAATAGATGAAGTGAGCATGGTCTCCAATCTAATGTTGGCTTTGATTCATCTCAGATTGCAAGAAGTACTTAAAAATAACAACGAAGAACTCTTTGCAGGGAAACACATTATCGTTTTCGGAGATCTTCTACAATTGACACCAGTGAAAGGTGAACCGATTTTTAAAACCTTAGGCCACAAACTCTGCCAGATAATTGTTGGTAGCATAGGTAATGTTAACCTTTGGCAACATTTCCAATACAGAGAATTAACTGAGAACATGCAGCAATCTGCAGATCTCACTTATGTGTAAAAATCTTAAAAAGTATTAGAGTTGGTGTATTATCGCAAGAAGCACAAGTTGTATTGAAAAACCGGCATATACATGCACTTTATGGCGATAATGCATGTGCAACTGATGTTATGGAACAAATAGTGCACAAAGATGTCAATTGTATGGCCTTAATGCCAAGTCTTGCAAGCTGTTTCAAATTCAATGAAACAATGTTAAAGAAAGAAATGCAACCAATAATAGAAATTAGCGCCACAGACAAACTAGACATACATTGTATGACAGTATCCATGTGTGAGCAAGCCACAACAGGACTAAATAGTTTAGAAAATTCAATCTCCAACACAGCTGGGTTGGAAAAAATATTTAAATTATCCTTAAATTGTAGAGTAATGCTTAAACGTAACCTTGACGTAGAGCAAGGGCTAGTTAATGGAGCACTGAGCACAGTTGTTGGCTTTCAATCATACCCACGTGATAGCAACATTCAGTTTGTAAATGTTCGCTTTGATAAAGTTTCATGAAGTGAAAAGGATAGGGCGCTCAATTGCTCAATGCCTTCTCTTCAAAGACATGTATGTACGTAGAGAGCAATTTTCTCTAACTCTTGCATATGCAGTTACCATTCATAAATCCCAAGGTCTTACCCTAGACAAAGCATTGATAGATATAGGAGACAGTGTTTAAGGAAGGCATGAGCTACGTAGCATTACCATGCTTACGTACACTTGAAGGTCTATTGCTAATAAACTTTGATTCTAGTAAAGTCAAAGCTGATATTTCTTGCATTCTAGAATACAATGGATTGCGTTCACTGTACACTCCTCATCTGAAACAATACCCTGTTCCAGATAAAGTGAAACGTGGTAAAAGAAAAGTAAATGAAACAGAAATGCAACAGAATTCAACAGCAAATTCTGCAAAGAAAACAAAAGAAGCTAAAGTTTCATCAATTGCCGCAAACATAGAACAACCTAGTAGGGAATGTAAACCAGGGACGTCGGCAAAGAAGCAACAGAAAAATCGAAAAATGCACTCAGATACAGAACTTGCTGGGCCATTCAAATTTGCAAATGAAAGTGGGGTAAATTGCTATGCAAAGGTAGCAATGAATATTCTATTTCAATTGCCACCAATTGTTAACAATATTTACCTGCACAGTAAAGACCAATTGTGTTTGCAAATGTTAGTGCTGCATAGAAATGCAACAAGCAATCCTGACAACACATATAGTGTTCATGGAGTAAGGCAACAATTGAACAACTGTGCTGGAATGGTGAGATTCACTATGAACTCACAAGAAGACCCACAAGAATTTCTAATGTACATACTATTTGTATTGGAAAACAAAAGCATACCTGTAAATGAAATCTTCCACATTTCGTACATGTGGAAACACACATGCACTCTCTGTAGCAAAGTGATACAAGAAGACATCCCAAATGAGCGATTTGTGTATGTTTCCATACCAAATTGTGAGAGCATTGCATTTCAGCAACTTGTACAAAATGCAAACCATGCCAGATTATGTAGTATTTGCAATTCAGACAATCGCTCCACCTTACTGATACAATCACATAGTGCCTACATAATACTTATGCTTCTACGTTATAGTGCAGATGGCACCAAAAATAACTGCAAACTGACTGGATTCACACATGGTCAAGTGTCACTTGGAAAGAAAACCTTTACAACAGTAGGTATAATTTACCATGCAGGAGCTACAACCAATGCAGGTCACTACACTGAATACATTAAAAAGAATTGTGGATGGCTCGAATGTAATGATAGCACCATTACTGTAAAGCAAAGATTGCCAGTTAACCTAACAAATGTGTATTTAATATTCTTAAAGCCAAAATTTACAAAACAGTGTGTACTTCAAGATTGTCACCAAATTATGTTAAAGACTGCAGACAGTTAGAATACGCCCACAGGTATCTAACCACCCAAGAGGATGGAAGAATGACACAAATAAATGATTATCACAGATCATTGGAAACAAATGCACAGATAGAATACGCCTACAGGTATCTAAATGTTGTTAAAAATCGGCAGGAAGGCAACAAATAAAGCATTAATGGGAAAGATCAAGGAAACAGGATATAACAATGACACAAATGAATGAGTATCACAAATCTGTAGGAACAAATGCACAGTTAGAATATGCCTACAGGTTATATTTAACTGTTTAACTGTTGTTAAAAATGGGCAGGAAGACAACAAACATAACATTGCTCAGAAAGATGAAGGAAACACTCAAAGGAAATAGGGAAGTAGTTAGTACCATAGAAAATATATATATATTTTTTTTTATCATACAGGGATTTCTTTTCCCCGGACCCAAGGATTAGAAAAGCAAACACAGAAACTGAGGGCAATGCAAAGTACACTGGTTTGTAAACTAAATATGAGGGTAAAAAAAGGTTAACTGTCTATTATGCAATGTAGTACATTTTCAAAAAATGCAAACACTAACACACCTTTTTCTTTTATCACAGTGATGGAAAAAGTGATACTTCCGCCAAGTATGATAGCCACTTAAAAAATGTATGTGGATTCTGAACAAAGTAAGGAGTAAGTATATTGGCAGTCATTTTCTACACATGGGAATCTACACGTCTAATCTATGGTACTAATATGCTGCAGTGCCTGTAGGCTGGCCCTTACATCTTCGGTGAGTAACCTATCACCTACACCTTACGACCAAGGTACAAGGAGTATAGTGCCTATCCACAACCATCTATGCATATCAAAACCATGGTCCTTGCAAAGTAGCTACTTATACATTTCTTTTTCGGACCATCGTCTGCAGCCATGAAGCTAAGAGACTAGGGCGTCAACACAACTAGCACATTACACCACACCCATATTGACTTGTAACTCCACTGCTTATGACTTCAGGATTGGCTGCATGGGCTTTGGCCATGCACCCAAGAGTGGATGCACTCCCCACTACTTGCCAATGGAAACGCAATACTACGGCCATGCATCCAAGACTCTAGGCCCTGGCCACAACCACTGTAGCATGTGCCACCCATGGCGGCTTACCGATGAATTCAATAACCGTAGGAAAAAGTATAGCAATTACGGCATGGTGTCATTTTCAATGTTCCCTAACACCACACGTGCCCTTACAACTTTAACAACTTAGGAAAAAGTATAGCAATTACGGCATGGTGTCAATTTCAATATTCCCTAACACCACACGTGTCCTTACAACTGTAACAACTTCCCTGGGCACTGCACAGGCTGAAATACTGGCCTTATTGGACCCTTCATTTTCTTTGCATACATGGAGGCCATACAACATACGTCATTACGAAGATCACTCCACACAACTTGCCAATCGAAACGCAATACTACGGGTGTATGCATGGGTGTCACATGCTACGGTGGTTGTGTCCAGGGCCTAGAGTTTTGGAAGTTTGGCCTTCGGCCTTCGGCCGACGGCCATGCATCCAAGATTCTAGGCCCTGGGCACAACCACCGTAGCATGTGCCACCCATGGTGTCGTACTGATGAATTCAATAATCATAGGAAAAACTATAGCAAATATGGTATGTTGTCAATTTCAATGTTCCCTAACACCACACGTGTCCTTACAACTGTAACAACTCCCCCGTGTACTGCACGGGCTGAAATAAGGGCCTTATTGGACCCCTCATTTTCTGTGCGTACAAGGAGGCCATAGAATATACGTCATTAAGAAGGTATAAGTGTATTATTGGGTGCATGGCCTTTGGCCATGCACCCAAGAGTGCTGGGTCTCCCCACAACCACCTCAGTGATGTGTGGTAGTGGGGGTTATTCTATAGGTGTTTTATCCTTCAGTGCTTCTGGCCAGAGGCTTCACTCCTAGCTGTATGTCCGTACATCTTACTTGGGATGGGTGTGCAGTGGCTTCCACGTCTAGTACTTATCACTTTGTTCTTGGGTGCATGCATTCCCCACAACTTGCCAATCAAAACACAAGACTACGGGTGTATGCATGGGTGGCACATGCAGCGGTGGTTGTGGCCAGCACCTACAGTCTTGGAAGTAAGGCCTTCAGCCTTCGGCCGATGGCCATGCATCCAAGACTCTAGGCCCTGGCCACAACCACTGTAGCATTTGACACCCATGGCGGCTACTAATGAATATAATAATAGCCATCGGAAAAAATAATGCATTCATGGCATGTTGTCAATTTCAATGTTGCCTACCACTACGCATGTGCTTTCAACAGTTACAAGTGTCCTGTCCACTGCATGGACTGAAGTGCTATTGTTATTACACCCCACATTAACTGTGCGTACAAGGTGTCCATATAAATTACATCATGAAGACCGACCCCCAGAACAAATGCATTGATCACCCATGTCTTACTGTCTGAACCTTTCCCAATGCGCTGTGACACAGCAAAAGAGTTTCATGAATAGAGCATGTGTACGCTGGTTGTTGCTCTGCTTTCGGCGGATCCAAGATGTCGGGCGCATCCAAACAATCTGACGCAGAACACGTCTCGCAGCAGCCAAAGAACTGAGACGGTGCGTGTCTGCGGTCATGACGCAAGCCCCTTAGCCAATCGGTATCTTGTTCGTGGACCGAACAGGGAAGTGTGTCCGTGGAGTGCACATAGATATCACTAATTTTTCCAGACCTACTTCTTGATAATTATAAAGAAAAATACTGCACGGATGGTCACCAAATTTACAAAAGCACGCCTTTTGGAGTTATAAGCTGCCAAAAAGGGCTCTTCCTATGGAAACAGCAACTTAACCATAACTACATGGCCACGGATTGGTGTACCTTCCACAGTCCAGTTCATCTCCTTCTCCAAGCGCTTTCATGCCTCTTGCCATCTTCAGGGAGACAGTCTGTTTAGGTGTTGATGGTTAATACTAATTGTGGCCTCAGGGAATTCTGGTTGCTGTAGTCAATGCACGTAGCCAGGAACCAAATCACCCTCCAACTACATAGTGTAGAGGGGGGGAAAACCAACAATGTGGCTCTCCTGAGTAGGGGCAAGTGTCACCCGGTGTGACATGACTTTTCATTTGTTATATTTGCGGCAGAAATTAGTTAATATTTTGGGAAGTGATCTGATGACAAAACCTAACATGATGATTTCATTCACTGATCAAGGAATAGTGTGTTCCACTTCAGGCATAAACTATTTAAATGAGGGCAAAGTTATACTGTCATTCACAGGGCAAGTGGCTCTGTGAGGTGTTCCAGTTGAGGCAGCGGTTTTCCTATTATGAGGTGAGCATTCTATTAACATGGCTACCTGGCTTAGTGGGGAGGACTGTGAGGATTCCTGACAAGTGGTTTCTCAGACCATAGATAACTATGGACAAAGAGGGGGGACAGATAATCCCTCTAGAGTTAAAAGCAGCCATAGTGCGAAGGAAAATGGCAATACTTAAAGGAATGGATGATGAGGGCAGACCATGGAGGACACTGATAGCGCTCAAAGAAGGATACAGGTTGACTGACATTACTAGTAATGACATGTTTAGAGAACACTAAACAAATGATGAAGTGGTGTTTTTTAGGAGCATCACATACTGAAAGAGAAAAGGGAATTCTCACAGCGTATGGCAACAATGCGGCAGCACCTAGCATAATTTCAGGAAGAGAGAGTGTCAAGTGTCCTGTGAACCACAGGCCCTTATGATGTAGGTCCATGGAAAGGAATAGGGGAACAAAATAAAAGAACACACATGTAAGGGAGTAAAATATGTAAAATATGAAAAGTTTGTGGTATGACTAGACTAATTAATGTAAGATAATAATAGACAGTTGAATTTAAAAACCCTGAAGTAAGAAGTTCAAACCAAAAGATTGATGACAATCCAGGGGGGTGAAATAAATAAATAAAAAATAATGAATGAATTAATGAATGAACGGACATTAAAGCAGCGAAAAACTCAAGTTGATAGAATGTGCAAATAAAGGAACTAAGAGTAACATTGTGAGACAAGGGTGATGAAGGTAGGTGCCTATTACCATTGATTAGTGTAGTGTAGTTTGATGAAAATAAAATATGATTAATGTTAGGCCAAAAAGGTTTGGATGGCCAGAGTTGATCTAACAATATGAGAGAACAATAATTAGAACTGCACAAAAGAACATACAAGAGTAAGTAACAAGAACATTGTTTTTGTTTATATAAATATGTTGATTTATGTTTTACAGATGAAAAATATTGTCATTTTTGGAGAACAGGAAGAATGTCTCAATGGCCTAAGTGGAGTATAGCAGTATATTGAGAAGAAACATTATATTATGACAAAAGTAAGTACTAGTGCACAAGTAGAGAATGAAAAGGTAAGTACCAGTTGACACAGTAAGTGTGTGAGCAAACCTTATTGATCATTATCAGAAGTAAGAAGACCCAGGTGAGTGCAGAAAAAAGACAGTAAGGGATACAGTCCTTTTAAATAGATAGCATTTTTCCAGGAAAGGTGCAAACAGGTGTGAGCACAGAATAGCATATATATGCGAATATGCCCATATTTAATGACGAGAATGAAGAAGACTTTGGATAGAAGGTGGAATGACCTTTTTGTAATTCTAGTAATAAAGAAATGATTACTATGGTGATATACATGAAGCTTTAAAGATAGGCAAAACAATCTATGCCTATATGTCACACTTGCATGCACCTATTAGAATCAGTGCTGGGTTCCCAATAACATGGGTAGGCAAGATTAGCATAGGGAGGACAACTGAAAATATTAACTATGTTTCAATAGAATAAGTAAAGCAAAGAAAGGAGAGACCGTGGTCCCACGGCATTATGAGGAGGACTTCAAAAGTACAGAGAACATTTTCAGCATAGCAGAAAAGACTAACACAGGCCTGTCACTATAAATATGGAAAATCAAAAGAAATTAAAAGTGCACCAATGGGTTATCTTTTGCAGAAAAGCAAGCCTACATTTTAGTGGCCTGAGAATGTCAAGAGATGACTTCAGCAAACATCCTGATTGAAAAGAAAGAACGAATGCCTACGCTAGGGAAATGACTGATAACTTTGCCAGCTTAAACATGACTTTGCCTCTATTTTGGTTTCAACAGGGAACAAGAACCCATACCAGATTCTTCTTCTTCAGCTACGGATGCACCACGAAGAAAGAAAGGCAGCGACTGAAGACCACATCCTTTTTTGAAAAAATGTTTTGAATTTGTTATGTTGTCTGTTTTGTCTTTTATTATTTTTATCATAAAGAAAGAGACTGTATGGCTCTATGGTTTGAAGAATGACAACCAAAGAGCAAAGAGACAACCAAAGAGAAAATGTTTCGTTTAGTACACTATAACATTTTTAGAAAGAAGCCCATGAAAAAATAGGGCAATGCCAGGAAAAGGCAAATATGTATATGCTTTCTGATCCCAAGTTATAACCACACCCGGTATCAGCCAGTATGTATGATGCATAGGTGACACTGAGATATGCCGAAAAGGGAGAAAGGAGCAGCCATTCTAATATATTAGAAAATGAAAAATGCAGTAGCAATTGTTTTTAGGAGATACGAGTGTTTAAAGGGAGGACATGGATATTTTAAGGTTTGGGTTTCAGGAGGCAGTACTGATGATAAAAATGCACTTATTTTTCAAGAAACTCATTTAGTTTTATATTATAGGTGGATGGGAGATACCTACACACCATGTGATTGACGGCAACTGATCCTGCGAGTAGGGAGAAAAACCTATTGTGAAAAGGGTTTTGAGGGACCCAGCCAGAAGACCAGTTGTGACCACCTTTAAAAGATGTTTTCACATAAAGACTCCCAAATCCTTGTGTTCCCCAGAAACAATCCAATGGATCCCTCACTATTGTATGTGAATAAAAATGATTGAGGGTTTGAGTCCTCTCTGGTCACAACAACAGTAAAACCCAAAAAGACTGGCCTATGAATTAAGAGGCCCTTCAACCTGCTGCAAATAAGCCCAAAGGAAAAATAAAACAAAAGGACGAAGAATAAAGAAGGTCCCTGGATGCAGAATAAGGAAAATAAGAAGAATTGGGTGGAAGATGTGCCGATGGAAGACGAGGATGAAATTAAAATGTATACGGGGCTTGTTGTTGGTTGGGAAGAAGGAAAAAGTGTACAGTAAAATGTTGCACGTGGAATCACTTGTTGTGCATGTTATATTTAATATTTTATTGGGTAATGAGGGGTGGGATCTATGCAGGAGCAAAACAAAGTCATTCTTTGAGGATACGCACATACAAAGTTACAAAGAGAGTGAAACATATGCAATGGTCTTTTGACAAAAGGAGATACATATATGTCTTAGACTAGGCAAATACAATATGGTTGAAGACACTGTTGATTTTTTAGAAAATGTCTTTTATGAGATCTCCCAAGTTGAGATAAGCATCACAATGAGGGGGGTGACTGAGACAGGCATACATAGGTACACTGTATATGGGGTACGGTGGACATTGGGTGTAGTGGTCATATATTTTACAGTGGTCGAATACCAACCAGAGGGCCCCTCCCCCAAGTGCCGGCCCCCTCCCCCCTCAACTGAGTACAGATAACATGATAGGCAGATCAATGATTCCAGTATTTCAGAAATCAGAATTATAGCACCTTTATTTTTAGGTAATAAAGTGCATGTGGCGCGGTGCATATTTCGGTTAGAATCACCCAGGAAGTGACGAGTGCCCCAAGTATTACACACATACCATGAATATGTTAACGTATATTTTGAAAAAGATACAAAATGAGGAATGCTTACAAGTAAATAAAGATTCACCCTATGGTAGCACAGTGGTAGTCTGGGATATGTTTTAAAATGGATGCCAAAGCACAAAATGGTGTCTTAAGGGCAGGTGTCTAAGTCCTGACTCATACTGATAAGGAATGGTCTTTCAGCAGCATCTCGCTGTGAAATAATTACGTCTGGGAGATTAATCTTGGAACTTGGCATTAAAAACAGACATGATTGATGATAGTCAGATAAAGACTAGAGCGTTACCAATTTGTATCATCCAGCTGCATTACTTGGCATCATAATTGAGCTTATATGTATTTCTCCACGGTATGAGACACTGAATAAACTTGGCAGGACCTGGAAGAGTAGATAAGAATTGACAAGTAATGTGATTATAATTGCATTTGGCAGGAGTTGAAGGATGTGTAATCTGTTCAGTCTATGTGCCAGGCAGAAATTGTTTGCCAAGTATGAACTAATGTGGGCTTGGTGAGCAACAAATAAGCCATCCTATCAAAAGACAGGAATGGTTTTTCTCTGACTAAAAGGACCTATGAGATATATGTTCTGACAAGCCAGTGTACACACTTGTGTGCGAGTGCCATAAAAATAAAATATCAATATCAATATCAATGTGCATGGGGGTGTTGCATCATCCAACTAAGGCTACATAAGCAGGGGAGGACAGAATGACTGTGTGTGCTTTTCCAGAAGTGTCTTTTAACCTCAGCTAATAAAAGACTGCTGTGAAAAACCACCCGGGAGCCTGTTTCCTTTGCTTGCTGTCCTTGACTGAAAATGAATTCACAGATGCCAGAAAGCTTGATGGGATGTAAAATTACCCTCATGTACACATTCACCTCTATTAATTACCTCAATCACTTTCCTCTCTTGGCTATTAGCACAATGTAATGTCACTTTTATCACAGTGAATGTTTTTTCCATGAACATTAGTCGCTGGTTGTGCATAATGCTTGTAATAGTGGATAGGATTTGATTATTATTTAACTTCTTTTTATTTTATTTCAGGATCCGATGGGATGTAACTATTTTAAATGTCGCATTTGGCCAAAAGAGGATTTAATTGAATTTGTCTTAAGCATTTCACTTATTTCAAATCCCAATGGTAGCAAATCGGGTATTGTATCCAGCAGAGCCGCTCACACCAGCATGGAATTCAAGTGCTGAATAACCCAGTCTAGACATGACTCATTGGCAAATGGACCTATTTATATGTCCTCTGTTGCAATATCACACAAATTAGGGGCACAGTGCAGAAGTTTTAGCACCTTGGCTCGATATAAAATTAAGCCATCCTTGGAGGACAATATTCTCTCTACTATCACTGTCAATTTAGATGATGATGTTGGTTGATTATTTGATGATGATTTTTCTCTATAGTTGACATCAGCTCAAGAGCCATTTCTGATTTTCTTTTGCTGGCATGATGCAATTTTCACACCAGAGCTTGTCTCTTTTCCTCCAAAGTTTGAAAATAGTCTTTCCTCATTTCCTCAGATTTTTAGATATGAGCAAATTTAGGAAAATTCAGAGGAGGGCTTCTGGTTGTTATCACGAGGTAGGGGATCATTGTCACCATTTTCACGAGAGATACACTATCTCACCTGGATCTGTGACTTCCTCATCTGAGTGTGTCATAAGATCCAGTAAAGCCGATATTCCTAGGTCTTCCCCTTGGTCGAGTTGATGACCAACACATCCCCTATTTAATTGAAATCCAGGTTCATCAATTTGGCAATCTCGTTTGTCCTTGATATTACTTCCTCAATCGTTTGCTTGTTTGCTCTTTTTCATCACAGGAATCTTCAAATTCCACAGGAATACCCTTGACCAATTAGATTTAGGTGTATTTATCACTTGGGTATTTTTTGTCTTTTTTTTTCTATTTCCCACTTGTCCTCTCAGCAAGTTGCTGCTTCTTTGATTTTTCAAAAATAGAGAACATCTTCACACTTGGTGCGTTGTTTCCAGCTTCTATTTGCTTCACCACCAGTGTATTGGCCCTCTCAATCACATTCTCTGTAAGTGGGCATTCATTGGTCTAAGATACATTGCTTTCACTCCCCTGTTGTTGTTCCTGTATTACACAGGGCCTCTCTTTCCCTAGGTCCATCACATTATCCAATGATATCTCTCTGTCAATGGACTCCTCAAAGTCATACTCCCAAGCTATAGTTTCCCAAGTTACCTGAACAACAGGTCTTTGTGACTCCTTGGGAGGTATTTGGCTAGTTTGTCTTTTCCATAGAGGGATCTGAGCCATATCATGGCTTCTAGAGTAGAGGTCATCATGCTGTTTTTATCCACCTCTTCACCTCTCGCCAGGTCACAGAGCCTTTGTTGCCATTGAGCAGATAGTTCAGCTTCTCTGTCCAACCTGGCCTCTATTGATGTCGCAAAGGATTCCAAAAATATTAGCTTTGTGTGAATCATAGCCAATAAAGTTGCTTGGTCTTTAATTGTCTCATTCATTGTTTCAAATAAATTTGTAAAAGGATTTAGTGCAATTGTAAAAGCTGACATTATATTATTCTGAATCTGGGCTATTGCACAAGCTGATAAATGTTGGTTGCATATGTTTCTATTGGTAGGGAAAGAAGTCCCCTTTCATGAGGGATCTGATGATACATATGAGGAGGTTTGAGTATTTTGTAAATGCCCCTCCATATGTATAGAGACTTCCAATTGGGACTCATTAAACAAATTATACATGTAGCGCGTAATGTAGACGTAGGGCCAGGCTTTGAGCAAAGATCAGCCTTGTTTGAATTATTTAGAGTTGATCTGGGGCTGTTAATGGAATCACTTAGTCTCCTTTGCCATGCATTTGTTGTTTTTTTATCTCAGCTATAGTCAACTTGAGAAAACACACAGCTTGTTTGATGAAGTCAATTAGGATGAGCCAGCGTCTCTGGCCTTGCTTTCAAGCTTGTGCGGATGCACTGTGTCGTGCTAAAAGACACATGCTAGTCCACCAAGGGCTGAACATGTGTCTGCTGCTATTCAGATGAAAAAACTTGTAACTTTAATGGGTATTCACTGTTAAGCAGGTGCAGGTTTTTGTAAAAACAAGGAAGAAAAGTTCTTCGGTAGGTTCCTCTCTTGAGGTTTCTTTAAAATACTGGATCCCACTATGTTTTAATATGGGATCTCTACCAGGAACAGGCTGGAACTGTGCGGGTTGTGTTTGGCACTAGTTCAGGATGTTCTTAAACCGACTGGTTTCTGTGGTGCATCGTAGATAAGCCACATTCCTCAGGGCTAGGATCAATGGCACCAGCCTGTGTGCCTTCTGGGTTTAGCAAGGATGTAACAATAGGGTATGTTAAAACAAAATGATCTCCATTAATCACAGTGCTTCTGTCCGTTTTCATTGATCTGGTCGAGTTAGATGCCACCTCCCTGTCAAAGTGGTCACTGTTCACCTGCAGGGTTGCATACTTCATAGGCTCTATAAGTTCCCTAATGTTCCGAGCTTCCATGAGTGCCATTGGTATTAAGGTGTCGGCTACCCCTTCCACTCCCTGCACGGATAATGCAGTTCTTACCGTTATCTCTCGCATTGCCGAAGGTTTGTCAAGAAACACAGTCTCAGGAGGATAGTTCAGGGACAACGTGCTCGTCTGGGAAGCAAGAAAATCCAGAGCAACCCAAGTTTGATCCCAGGCTTCGCGCTTAGAAACCTCTGCATATTAAGTGCATTATTAATAACCAATTGCTATCAATGTCAAGCAGAATGTTTGTGACAGGGAGTGCAGGGGCCGATCGACATCATGAACCACTCCACCAATATTGGTATCTGCTGCTCCAGGCTAGTCGTGGGTGCAGGTGTTCTTTTTCTTTCATGAAAAATCTGGCATCTGGGGGAAATAATTCCGAGGTCTGTCTCGTCTTTCTCGACTACACCGACTGCTATGTCTGCTCAACTCTGCTAATGAACTCTGCCGGCTTTTACTTCACACAGAGGCAGTGGTTATAGGTAAAGCACCTCTCACTGTAAGACCACAAAGAAGAGACTGCTGGCAATGCCGCTTTGCCCAAACAAATGAGTTTCAAAGCAGTATTCCACAGGCAAACAGTGCAATGTTTAATGACAAGAGACCAGTAGATAGGCAATTAGGCAGCAAACACACACAGACAAAATACCGCTTGCTTGCCGATAACGAAAGAATGAGTCTGCTGACTTTCACACACACAACAGAGTACATGGAGTAAAACACCACCACTTTCTTGGCTCTCTGCCCACAGTCCCCCAGGCCTCATGGGCCCAGAAGGATACTCATAACTTCCAACTTCACATTCAGGCTACTCAAGGCTGCTGCCAAAAAAATGTTTGCTACTATAGTAGGTAGCTCCTCGAATCACCTCGGCTCCGAAGGCTCTGAGCTCTGCAGCTCTGTGTCAGAAACGAGTTAGAGGAAAGCACTCTCTAACATAGAGGCCTCAAGCACACTGTACAGGAGAAACAATCAGAGCAGCCTGGGATTGCTTTCAATTTTTCAGAGGAGTTTTCAGATAAATAATGTAATTGCTTTTGTTGTTTTCTTTGATTGAACGGTTCCTTCTCTTCACTTGTGGGGGTTGGAATTGCTCTGGCTCTGCTGCAGTGTTTTCGCTATTGCCAGATGGGCATCTACAACCAAAATAGATGAATGCAGGGTTGTTCAGGAGCATGTTCCTCTCCATGATGGTGGGTCATGCATGTGGTATGATGTAATTTCATCAACAGTCTTTTTTTTGACAGGTGTTTTTAACGAAAACACTTTTCTGAAAAAACTCCTTGACATTTTTGGGGGTGGTTGGGAGAGGGCAGATAAAGGGTTGGGGGGTCAAGAACAGTAAAGAATAGGCATGGAGGTGGGGCTTGGCTGGGGAACCCACCGATACATTTAATAAAAACAAATTTCGATGACTTTTTTTGGCAACATGTTTTCGTGAAAACACCCATCAAAAATACGACTGTTGATGACATGACATAGAACCGATGCATGTATGCCCACTGGCTGCACACACATAAGATGCCATGAGAGCTGATGTACCTTTACTGAGGACAGGAATAAACAGGGTTGTGTTACACTTGCTGTTAGTTCCCACAGGAACAGTCCCATGTCCTCAGAAACAAAACTTATATTTGTCTGCTGCTTGCCCTTTTTACTGGGTGTTCTTTTGCTTCAATACACATTAATTTTGAAACATAAGAGGCCCATATCATGAGACATTTCTTGTTTATGTTCCATTAGATCTCTTCATCGATGCCCGCCAACCCCCCTGCCGCACCGCGTGATACTGCCTCCTTCCATCTGCTGGATTCAAACAACACGCCGTACATCTTCAGCAATGGGTGTGCCTTGCACCGGGGGACTTTTTCATCTTTGGAAATTTTTCCTTGTCTTTGTCCATCAATACACATCGTACTCTGTGCTCTTGGAACATGCTTCATACCCGACACAGTGCCAAATGTACTAAACACTTGACTTCTAGGGGGGTATCTCTTAGGTTACTAACAATTTTGGTGTCCCTGATGCAAGCGGGATGAGGGAGCAAACATAACAGCTGCCATTTGACCTCTGCTTCATACTGAGTGTATGTGACTAGCACAGTTGCTAAATTCTGGATGGTGCACATCAGTCACTGTGTCAAATACTACCCCTTTATATTGGTCATATGACTTCTCTTCTTCAACCCTTCTGCTGGCCCGTAGCTTCCAAAGCTGTGTAACCTTATTGAATGGCTGGGTTATTTTCATATTTACTAACTCATTTTGAACAACATCACTTTGAGCATTACCATATTCAAAAACGTCATGTTCTATACGCCATACAAAACAGTCTACCTTTATATGTCCCCATCATATAAATTGGCTTAAAAATATATGCATGATCCTACAATATATCCTAAACACATCTACAATATAAACATTATAACGTGATATTTGTGATGAGAGATCTGCAGGGGGCGAGAAGAACGAGACAACTATGCAATAATCACAGAACTTTTCATGTTATATAATATTAAAGCAAATATGTTATACCACTGAATGAATACCATCCCACCAGGGAAACACATCATTTGCTGGTGCCGTTATTTACAAAAGAAGATAAGTGTTGGTAACTTTTATGGAATCGTTACTTTATTCAGGCAGGTGCTGGGAGTCTGGCAAAGGGGAAGCTTTATGAGGGGCGTTCTGGACATCAGAAACGTTCATCCAATACCACAACTCTTTTACTTTCACTGCAAACGAAGTGGCATACATCACTGTGTACAGGCCATTAAATCTCAGCTGGCTCCAGTGGCCAATAACATTCCTGAAGTATATTGTATCTCTGGGGAACAACTGAAGCATTGGCAAACTTGCATAGACGGGCGCCGTGCAGTCATCTGCTTTTTCCCTTTTTGGCGCTATCTGGCAAGAATGAACCTTTATGCTTCTGGTTAACAGATGCAAATATCCTGTAAGTTCATCTCCCAAAATTGTGGCATCCCTGTGAGCATCA
The DNA here is from genome assembly GCF_040938575.1 of Ambystoma mexicanum. Classification (NCBI taxonomy): domain Eukaryota; kingdom Metazoa; phylum Chordata; class Amphibia; order Caudata; family Ambystomatidae; genus Ambystoma; species Ambystoma mexicanum. The sequence goes on from NC_090922.1 coordinate 88,269,281, forward strand.
GATGCACTACATATGCATGAAAGTGGTGTGTGCATTCTCGTTCCCGTCACAATCTTGTGAAGCGAGAGGTGATGGTCCATTTAGGGCTGCATCCTGAAACTGAAAAGGTCCAGGGACAAACAGTGAACCCATTTCTTCTTCAGGGTCACAAATAACTTTGATAATTTGCCCTTCAAGAGGCCATTCATCCTCTCGACAACACCCTTGGCCTGAGGGTGGTATATGGAGCACATCTTATGCCGAATGTCTAACAATGCAGCTATTTCTTTAAACAGTTAATTGAAGAAGTGAGTGTTGTTATCAGATTTAAAAAACTTTGCATGCACCCCATTGGGGGAACATTTCTCAAACTAAAAATGTGGCTGCTGATTTAGCAACTGGATGCACACATGGTCCAGCCTCAATCCACTGAGAGAATGGGCGAACTATGACAATGAGGTGCATGTAGGTATTGCACCGTACTCCCATGTCAGCAAAGTCGATATGCAGTTCTCAGAATTGTCCACTGGGCCAGGGAAATGTGTTGAACTTAATAATGGATGAGATAAACACCTAATCTAAACCTAAATCTAAGATGGGATCAAGCTACGACCATCAAATAATAATAAGGCAGTCCTAGTGGTATCTTGTCAAATAAAAAGGGCCTGTACTAAAAAAGACTATTGCCAACCTTACTGCTAAATTACAAAAAGTGTGTGGGATAATGTTCACCAGAAAAGAAAGAAGTGTTCACAAAATGAAAAGTAAGGTATGGCTGGGTCTCCCTTCCCCATGTTTTAAGCACGGGATAAGGCAGCACTTCTGAGCACAGCACACTCCTATTTCTCGTCAGTGCGATGTTCACAGTTCCAGTTCAACTATATCAAAACCTTAAACGGATATGTCTCTTGCCTGACAAAGTGTCTTGGGACCTCATCGCAAGTTGGGCGGTAATGCCGGCGCTAATAGCGCTGGTGTTAATAGCCCTACCGCCAAACCTCCACGGCACTATTAGCATCGGATCACGGGTTTGGTGGAACGGGTATTGCCCATTCCCCATTGAGCACATTCGAGAATTCCTCATTACCCATTGGGCCCAATGTGGAATTTTCGCGCTATTACTGCCGGCGGATATCCCGCCGGCAGTAAACGTGCCAAAAATCAGCACATTTTCTGCGGATTTCCCTCCGGCTCAGAGCTGGGGGGAAATCAGCTGAAGCCATGATTTGGTGGACCCTTAAATGCGGCGGTAACAGCGCTACTGCCGCATTTAAGGGCTACCGCCAAACTCGTGATGAGGCCCTTGGTGTAGAAGGCCTGCTGATTCACAACAACAAACAAACAAACAGGAGTTCCTTTGGTGATTTTGCACCTGGGCAATTGCTATTTGCCCCTAGAGTCTCCCTCCACCGGGTTCGGATCCTCCTTACAACTTAGGCCTCCCTCCATCGGGTTCACTACAGCCTTTCTATAACACAGTTCATGTATTTCTATCACAGTTCATGTATTGCTCATTTTAATAAGAAAGCAGTTTTCTTTTCTCCTACGTTTCTTTTTCGGCATCCCTCTGTCGGGTTCACACTTGCCATATTCCACAGTTCACAATCTTATCGGAAAGTGTGGTTACCTTCCCCTAGCTTTCCTCTGGCAATGGACCAGAGGCTTTTGATTGTACAAGGGATTTGACGTGACCCTTGTAAGACCACTCTGACACCTCTAGCCACCGCTTCCTGGGGCCTTCTGCTTCTTGTAGTTTCAAAATAGGCCCCAGTCAGAGTCTTTTGAATGAGCTAGGATGTTGATCTTTAGGTTTCATGCACTAAGGAAGGATGAAACTTTCAATTTTCCATTTTTCGATTGATTTATTTGCTGTATTTTGTGATAATCAATACAGTGTTAATCCAAAATCAAAGTGTACTTTGTTTAACAGATAATTCTGTAAATGTATCAAGCAAAACCTCTAGTGTTAATCCAAAATCAAAGTGTGCTTTGTTCAGCAGGAAAATTCTGTAAATTTGTCAAGAAAAACCTCTACACGTGTTTCACCACTATATGTGGATCTTCAGGAGGTGAATATTGTTTATGAAGATTTGTATACTGTTCATATGTTTGTTGATTAATACTGTTGAGGATGTTCTCATTTATTTGTCTAATTCCCCAACATAGATTCTTATTTGAGATTATTGAATTGGGTTTATTTTCCAATATTTGTTTTCAAAATGCAGAAGAAGGAGATACTGTCTCTCACTTCAGGCTGAAGTGAGAGGAAGTATCTATGTTGGGGCATTTGAAAATAAATAAGAACATCCTCAACAGAATTAATCAGCAAACATATGAACAGTATACAAATCTTCATAAACAATTTTAACCTCCTGAGGATCCACATATTGTGGGCCAAAGATGTGTGGCCCATGGTGCTTTTCTGTGTCGCAACTGCTGTTACCATCTGCCCAACTGAGTGGGAAAACAAATAGAACTTTTGTGGGCAATCAGGGGTCGCTAGAACCTGTTCTAGGGCTATACTAATGACGTCTTTGAGCTCCTGTTAGCTCGTGAGCATCTCTTCCATCCATGTTGTGGTGCTTTTCATCTTTTGAGCCTCCTTTAGTCAATGCAATAATGGTCTCATATATGTGGTGTAGTCAAAGATCCAACCCCTAAAATAATTGCACAACCCTAGGAACATTTGCATGTCTTTAACTGTGACTGGCTGGGGAGTATGGTGCACTGCAGCTGCACATTCGTGTGTTACCTTCTTGCCGTCAACGGAAATCAGTTGACCTAAATAAAGCACTTCCTGTTGACAATACTGCTCTGGGTACCTTGTACCCTCGTCTGCTAACAACTTCAGCAGTGTGATGGAGTCCTCTCTGCACTGCTGCTCATTGGCACTACACAACAACACATTGTCAATGTTTTGGATAATGATACTGGCCACATTTATGTTTCCTAAATCACTATGGAGTAACTTGTTAAAAATACTGGGGCCTCGCAGTACCCCTGTGGTAATCAAGTGTGCTGAAACCTCATTTGATACAATGAGGTACTGAGAATCAGGATGCAATGGAATAGAAAATAATGCATTCTTTATGTCAATGGCAGTAAAGTGGGTCTCTGTGGTAGATATGTTACAAAGTATTGTTGCTGGGTTTGGTACAAATGGAAACTTACCCTGCAGTATGCTGTTTAGGAGCATAAGCCCTGAATCATCCTACGACTTCTTTATGGGCTATATAGCTGTATTGCAGGCAGACTCTGATGGTACTATAATACCCTGGTGCATCAGTGCTGTAATGGTGTTGTATATTCCCTCATCTGCCTCCTTAGACAAAAGATACTGTTTTACTCAAGGTGGAATTGCTCCTAGTTTGAGGGTGATTTGTACTACTGCTACACTATTCAACAGGCCTACATTGTGAGGGTTGCTTGTCCACAACCCATCTGGCGCCTGTGCTAAGTCACCTTGAGCAAACTGTTGGAGACTCCCTGCTAACATCAAATAACATGAAACATTGCGGTGCTGAGTTATTATTTCACATGGGATACGCACTTCGAATATCATCTCCCTATCATTATCCATTTCCTCAAAATGTTGCCAATCTGATACCCCCCTCAATGGCTGTGCTGGGTCAATGCACTGAACAGCGTGCCATTCTCCTCCCTCTGCATCTGTCCCTATCAACACTATTTTTATTTTTATTTTAAACCACCAGCCCTTCCAAATATAGTTTGATAATTGTCCCTGTGTCGTGATCTTGGTGCTGGGCTGTTCTGAATAAGAATTTGGATGATACTCTGCACAACTGAGCTCCCACACTTGGCACAGCATTGAGCAGTACTGTAGCCCCATAAATGAACACATCAGGTTGCACTGGTACCCCTTAGGTTGCTCCCTCACATCCCAATACATGCACAATGACCATTGCCCTTACATAGTATATACCTGGGGTTGAACACACTACACCTTCCTCCATGAACAAGATTACCATGTTCAATTTGCTTAGCACATCCCTTCCCAACAAATTTGCAGGGGAGGCCATTGAAAACAATAATTGTGCTGGCACTTCCCTGTTACCTAGCCTAATTGGCAATTATTCTGTAAATGCAACTAATTTGTTTGCCCCAGAGAACCCTAGCGTGTCCATTACCTCAAGGGGAATGCCCCTCCTTAATGCATGACTTTGTTGCTCAAGTGTCTACCATATGAACAAATGGTTTATTGCCCACCAATGCTACTTCTTTTGGGTTGGCAGTGATTAACAGTAGTGGGCATGTTAAGGCTCTCTGTGGGCTGTTGTCATGTTTCTTCATCTCTTGCTCAGGGTGGCACTGTCTGCAGACCTGCAGGGTGTTTTCTACCATCTTCAGAGAAGACCCTTGAATCATTATTTAACATTTTCTTTCACAAATCTGCATATCCGAAAACATGGACTTCAATTCCCATAACGCACCTTGTGGCAGTTCTCAGTCCCTGGTTATTCCTATGCATCAGTCTTGGAAAAACAATACCCAGAAGCCCTAGAGATCAGTGCTGCTTTCACTTTCACAGGACCAGACAGGGATGAGGCAGATTACCTTCAGGTGTGCTGCTCCAGGTGCTGTTTATGAGCCTGCTTCAGCACAGGGCAGATCAGTATTTAAGCAGCTCCCTGGATGTGTACAGGGCTCTTGCATTAAGTTCGCTCCCAGCCCTTTATGAATTCAGCTGTTTCCTGTTGTTGCCATAACCTGCTCCTGCTCCTGTTCCAGTGCGCTGCGTTCCCTGCTTTGCAGCCCTGCTACTCTGCCTACTCTGCCCTGACTTCTACCCTGCTCCTCTGTGCTTCCTTCACTGCAGCTCTGCTTCCCAGCTTTTAGTCTTCTGTTCCCTGTCTGCAGCCCCTTGCTCTCTACCACCTATTATCTTGTTCCCTTCCAGTAGACCCTTATTCTAAGCCCATAGTCCATAGTCCATGTTACCTAGCTTTAGCTTTCAAGCTTGCAGTCCTGAGTTTCCTTGTTATCTGTCTGCAGTCCTGCCCTTGTTATTCCAGTCCAGATTTACAGTCCTTGAATTCCATGTTACCAGTCTGCTGTCTAGTCATTGTTTTCCTAGTCTAGAGTTTCTGTCCTGAGTTTTCTTTTTCCTGGGCTATAGTTCATTTGGCTGTTGCTTGATTCGGGTCCTTAGTTTCGGGTCTGCAGTTTCAGTGTTCTGTACCATTGCACTTAGATTCTTTTCTACTTGCTTTTCCTCTTTCATTACTGGTCTCTGTCCTGAACCTTGCTTACTTTGACTGCCTATTCTTCCCTAGATATTTCTGTTATCATTCTTGTCCTCACTCGTGCTTCTATTATTCCTTTGTTCAGAGTTTGGCTGCTGGATTTCCCAGCAGGCACTCTCTCGCCCTTCCTTTGTCTCGTTTTACTTGTAGTCTATAGTGAGTTTAATGTAACAGTGTGTTGCATTCTGTTCCCTCAGAGGGCATCCACTATAGGTTTCCGGATGAACCCATACCAGCTTGTCTCATGTAAGAACACTTTTTTCTTGTGTCATAGGCTCCTGACACAGAAGCCACCCTTGCTGCCCCCTTTCATGGGCTTGCAGGGTGTAGTGCCTGTAAAAGTACCTTAAAGAGAGGAATTGAGCTTCCATTATATCCATTGGTAGTCTCTAGTCCAACCTGTGTATACACCCCTAGTGGGATTCCTCATTGTGTGTGTAGTGCATGGTTCCCATCCCTTCTTGTTCACAATTGAGGGCTGCCCTTTCTTCATGTTCCGTTGTTATGAATTACCATGTCTATTCTTTTTTCTTGTTTAGCCTCCTGCTGTATGTGCTTGCCTGTCCCCTTACATCGGCACAGCCACCCCAAACCTACCTGGGTGCCCTGTGTAGCCCCTGACAGCTGTCCTAATCTAGATAGGTGATAATTCCTGGGAAGATAAAGGCATTCCCCCCTACCACACTGGTCCCCTAGAAGTTTGTGACCGTTCCATGAGGTACCGCATTTGTCATAGGCATTTGAGGGGCCAGTGGTGGTGCTGGAAGTATCACATAAACTGGTGTGCTATTGGGTGCTGGTGCAGACAACTGGTGCAGGGGTTTAGGAGGGGCAATAGGTGGCGATGCACCATAAGGACCATAAGGGGGTGCTGTGACATATGGCATTGGCTAAGGGGCTGGTGCACCTGGTGTGTACAGGGCCATTTGGGGGTTACATGCAGCTGTTTGTCTGCTAATACACTACTGTGAGAAGTAGCCCACAAGTCCATCATTACACCATGTTCCCTCACCTGGGGCCCATCCCTCCAAATCCTCCTCTGCCCCCTGAAAATCTTCTGAATCCTCCCCTCCCTCTAGGGTACCTTCCCTGTGGTCCACCCTGATACTGTCCCTAAAACCCAATGTCCAAATAATACCCCCACCCTAAGCAGGGCCTGCGCATACCTCTCCCGATATTGCACTCTGTTCCATCTGCCCTCCTTGTGGTGCAATTACTACCGCCCCTGCTACCTTCAACTTCGTAAGCTTCTTTTTTACTAGTTTTGCTTCCTCCTTTTATTTGTTTTTGCTGTTTCCTTTGCCTTCTCTCTGAACCTTTTACAATGGTGTACAATAATGGACTGCATTACTGCCCACCCTTTAGCTTCAATCCATACCTCCTTATGTAGCACATTCTGTACTTCGTTGGGGACGCCCTTCTTCACTGTATAATAGAAAAAAGCTGTCCCACGGTTTCCAGTCTCCCAAATCTCTGCCCTCCACATTTCTTCTGTCTAAAATATATACTGTGCCAGGTCCTCATCATCTAGCATTATTTGTGTCATTATAGATTTCATATCTGGTCTGTCAGCATATGTGTGCTGTCATCACCTATTTGCACGCCGGAATAACATGCCTTCATTCAAATGTTGCCTGCCTGGTCTCCCAATGCAGAGGCAAACAAGCTCTTCATGTCTTCCACAGCTTCTCAAACACATGTATCCATTTGCCCACTCCTGCAGAAAGGGATGGTAGCGCTGTGATCAGATTGTTCCTGTCCATATGGGGCCAAGGGATATATTGCGCCCGTCCAAGGCCCTTGTGTAATAACAGGAACTGTGCCCCCACGTGCTTTTCCACTTCTTATCCCCCCCTATTTTCCCCTAACTACTACCATGCACCCATGGTGAGCTCTCAACCTGGGCTCGCCAAACTTTCCACCTGCAGCAAAATCATGGGCTGAGTATCATCCTCCCCCTGCTCCTCTTGTATATCTCACCCTTCCTACTCTGTTACTGAAGTCCTATCAGCATCAGACTGGACAGATCCATAATCTAAACTATCGTCCTTCGGCCTCCCTCTATACTGCACATCAGAATATGTTCTGCTACCTTTGATTTCCACATGCACATCCCTTATCGCTGTACTATACATTCTGAATACAATGTCCCCTGCTCTCCATTCATCTGTCCCAAGTAGGGCTCTCTTCCTGTCCCCTCTGTCCAGTTTTAATAGTGCTAACTCTTCTACTTTCTTTCTTAACGCTTCTTATAACTCCTTCTGTGGCCTTTGCTCTGAGTCCCTCTGCACTTGAACTTGTGTAGCTGCGAATGCTATGCGGTTTTGGATATTCTCATATTGTGAGTGAAAGGAGGAGGATTGGTTGTGGCGGGCAGTGTGACATACGTTGGGTTTGTTTAACCTGTCGCTGGCCATGTGGGTTAACATCCTGGTGGGGGAGGCTTTGCTACGGATACTGTGCTTGGTGGGGTGGGGTACCCTTGGGTATTCATGAAAAGGGGCACGGCTGGGGCTGGGAAACACATTACTGGTGGCCTGCACACTATTTTCATATTATCTAAGGGGCATCCATCACTATCCTCCATAATTCTAGAACACCATTTCTGGTCTTTAGTTTATTCCCCATAGAATTGTTCTTCCAAAAATGTGTACATGTGACCCAATACCTCCTTGTTATTTGTTCCCTGTTCTGTCCATGGCTTATATGTTCCCCCTCTCATCTCGACCACCTACTCTCAGTAATACTTCATAATTTTCTTCCAATATAAAGGGAGGGTCGTACACATATATTCACATATACACTCAGTTTTGCTGGTCACTACCTGCTTAAAGTGTATTCAGTAAAACCATGGCCCAATACTGCAGTGCCTTTACACCCATGCCCCACCCCTTTCCTGTTTCTATTCCACCACACTCCGCACTCATCACCCCTCACCCACATGCCTCAATCTCCTCACATCTCTACAATCCACACACTGTCATACCAATCACCCACAGCTTACTTTCACTCCTCAAAATATTATACAACATTTCTGGACCCCACTGTGGTCCACACCTCCACAATAAAAACACCAGTAAAACACACTAACAAACTACTAATCGTCCTCGCGCCCTATTTATGTATGGTGGAGGGACCCTGCCTATACCCTTATTCTATTTTTTACTCTTTATTTTACAGTGCTGTCTTCTCCCCCAATCGGAGAGGATCCCATTCCACTCTTATGCTTTACCTTAAATAATAGAAACCAAACAAATGTATAATACTTCATGGTCTCTCCACTCCACATCCACTTCACCATCAACACACACTCACACACACCCCACTCCAATGTTGTTTTCTCCTGCAAAAGGTGCACTTGCATCTATTTGCTCTCCCAAGTTCATCCGTCCCGGGGTCCCATCAATGGCCTGCACAATCCAGGGGTGAGGCCCGCTCCAAAGAGCAGATGGGAATTCACTCAACATGGCTTCTGTAAACCTATCCAGTTTATGCACAGGGAAATAGTCACTGCAGGAGGGCACAGCCCCTTTGAATGTGTGGCCTGAATTCATCTGTCACCGCAGAGGGTCTTAAATCACGTCAGGGTCACCAAATTTGTAAGGCAAGACCAACAGACAACCAGACAACAGTAAAACACTCCTCTAAGGAAAAAGGCTTGGTACACCTCTTTGCAAGGAAAACAAAGTTTATTTTGCATACAAAAAGGAAAAAGGTGACAAAAGGTCTGATAGTACCAAACTGCTGCAGAGCTCACTGTTAGTTCAAAGCAAGCACAAGGTTTTAAGAGAGGACATCATCACTCAGGACGTAAACAACATACAGTGCTAACATACAGTGATAGCCTCATTGGCAATCACCTATATACATACTACCAGACCCCTATAGTCCCTTGACCGATTGGCCACATCCTACTCTACCCCTGCCCTCTAAAACATGCCCCCCCTACTCTGTCATCATGGTTCTCCTGATTGGCAAGGTTACTGGAATGTTACCCTCCCCATTGGCTTGGTCACGTGGTGTGTACCTGGTCGTTCACGAAATTATCAAAAAGGTAGTTGGATATTGCAACAATTTGACCTTAGAAACAACAAAAATTTTCCAAAAATATAACAAAAATATTTAAAAAATTATTTAGAAAGTTGTAATCTCCAGACAGCACCCTATCAGGCCAATTCATGGAATTAATGTGCGCCGCAAATTCCGGCGCAGAGGTGCCAAAACGTGTGATTTGCAGTTAAAGTGCGAAAATCGCAGTGCAACTGTGAAAATCGCAGGGAAACCAGCGCACATCGATTCATGGAAGTCCGTGCGCGAGAAAAATATTGGATGTGCTCTGAAAAAGTGCGCGGCGCACAGGTCAACCAACGGCGTGCGCCACGGCCGCTGCGAAATCGCACATAGCGCGGCGCACATTACAAAAGTAGGCAGAACACGGGGAGTAACACTCGGAATGGGAACAACGCGTGAAAATATGGGCGTCACGGGGGAAGTACAGGAGTCAAGTGCGCGGAACGCCCACACGCTCGCCTACAACTCGTATTCATGGAATCGAATAGGGCAAACCAGCGCACGGTCAAAGACGCGCACAGGGCCAAACAAGTACGCCACAAGAAAGCAGGCGGTAGCGTCCCTGCGCCTGAAATAAATGTGCGCTAAAATGTGCACTAACAAAAAGCACCCATATACAGCTATGATGAATGATCCATACTGTGGCCCTCTAGGACAAATGAGGTGCAAAGGGGTACCGACAAACACGGACACCCGCTGAGTGAAATATATCATGTGCGTGTATTACGGGGTGCGCGGAAAGTTCCACACGCGATTGGCCTGGGCACGTGTATTCCGGGGTGCGCGGGAAGTTCCACACGCAATTTCAGCAGGGTACGTGTATTTCGGGGTGTGCGGGAAGTTTCACACACGAATTTGCAGGGTACGTGTATTTCGGTGTGCACGTGAAGTTCCACACGCAATTTCAGCAGGGTACGTGTATTTCGGGGGTGCCTGGGAGTCCCACACGTGAATTGGCCATGTGGGTCCTCCCAGCTGTTCCCTCTACACCCTCCACGGCCCCTGCAGGCGGCCCGCACCACAGGGGACTACCCTGCACCCCTTCACATGTCCCGCAGGCAGCCCATCCACCATGGCCATCCCCCCCAGCCAACCCACATGTCACCTTGCACTACTGCCCACCAAAGCATGTCCCCCTGCACTCCCACCCCCCTGCATCCAGGGGTACCCTCCACCAGGCCCCCACTCCTGTCTCCCTGCACCTCCACCCCCCCAGCACTGTAGGGCACCCTCCACCAGGCCCCCACTCCTGTCTCCCTGCACCCCCACCCCCCTGCATCCAGGGGCACCCTCCACCAGGCCCCCACTCCTGTCTCCCTGCACCCCCACCCCCCTGCATCCAGGGACACCCTCCACCAGGCCCCCACTCCTGTCTCCCTGCACCCCCACCCCCCAGCACAGTAGGGCACCCTCCACCAGGCCCCCACTCCTATCTCCCTGCACCCCCACCCCCCTGCATCCAGGGGCACCCTCCACCAGGCCCCCACTCATGTCCAACTCATGTCCCCCTGCACGTCCACCCCCCAGCACTGTAGGACACCCTCCAACAGGCCCCCACTCCTGTCTCCCTGCACCCCCACCCCCAGCACTGTGGGGCACCCTCCACCAGGCCCCCGCTCATGTCTCCCACCCCCCCCACCGCCCAGCAGTGCGATTTGCCTGGGTACGTGTATTTCTGGGGTGCGCGGGTAGTCTTACACGCGATTTCATCAGGGTATGTGTATTATGGGTCCGTATGAACTTCCACACGCGATAATAGCACCGCAGGGTACGTGTATTACGGGGTTCGCAGGAAGTTCCACACGCGATTGCCCTGGGTACGTGTATTTCGGGGTGCGCGGGAAGTTTCACACGTGAATTTGCAAGGTACGTGTATTTCGGTGTGCGCGTGAAGTTCCACACGCAATTTCGGCAGGGTACGTGTACTCCGGGTGCGCGGGAAATTCCACACGCGAATCCAGCAGCCTACGTGTATTTCGGGTGTGCGGGGAGCCCCACACGTGAATTGGCCATGTGGGTCCTCCCAGCTGTTCCTTCTACACCCTCCACGGCCCCTGCAGGCGGCCCAAACCACAGGGGACTACCCTGCACCCCTGCACATGTCCTGCAGGCAGCCGATCCACCATGGCCATGCCCCCCAGCCAACCCACATGTCACCTTGCACTACTGCCCACCAACGCATGTGCCCCTGCACTCCCACCCCCCTGCATTCAGGGGTACCCTCCACCAGGCCCCCACTCCTGTCTCCCTGCACCCCCACCCCCCAGCACTGTAGGGCACCCTCCACCAGGCCCCCACTCCTGTCTCCCTGCACCCCCACCCCCCTGCATCCAGGGGCACCCTCCACCAGGCCCCCACTCATGTCCAACTCATGTCCCCCTGCACGCCCACCCCCCAGCACTGTAGGGCACCCTCCACCAGGCCCCCACTCCTGTCTCCCTGCACCCCCACCCCCAGCACTGTGGGGCACCCTCCACCAGGCCCCCACTCATGTCTCCCACACCCCCACCCCCCAGCAGTGCGATTTGCCTGGGTATGTGTATTTCAGGGGTGCGCGGGTAGTCTTACACGCGATATCAGCAGGGTACGTGTATTACAGGGTTCGTGGGAAGTTCCACACGCGATTTCGGCAGGGTACGTGTACTCCGGGTGCGCGGGAAATTCCACACGCGAATCCAGCAGCCTACGTGTATTTCGGGTGTGCGGGGAGTCCCACACGTGAATTGGCCATGTGGGTCCTCCCAGCTGTTCCTTCTACACCCTCCACGGCCCCTGCAGGCGGCCCAAACCACAGGGGACTACCCTGCACCCCTGCACATGTCCTGCAGGCAGCCGATCCACCATGGCCATGCCCCCCAGCCAACCCACATGTCACCTTGCACTACTGCCCACCAACGCATGTCCCCCTGCACTCCCACCCCCCTGCATTCAGGGGTACCCTCCACCAGGCCCCCACTCCTGTCTCCCTGCACCCCCACCCCCCAGCACTGTAGGGCACCCTCCACCAGGTCCCCACTCCTGTCTCCCTGCACCCCCACCCCCCTGCATCCAGGGGCACCCTCCACCAGGCCCCCACTCATGTCCAACTCATGTCCCCCTGCACGCCCACCCCCCAGCACTGTAGGGCACCCTCCACCAGGCCCCCACTCCTGTCTCCCTGCACCCCCACCCCCAGCACTGTGGGGCACCCTCCACCAGGCCCCCACTCATGTCTCCCACACCCCCACCCCCCAGCAGTGCGATTTGCCTGGGTATGTGTATTTCAGGGGTGCGCGGGTAGTCTTACACGCGATATCAGCAGGGTACGTGTATTACAGGGTTCGTGGGAAGTTCCACACGCGATTGCCCTGGGTATGTGTATTTCGGGGTGCACGGGAAGTTTCACACGTGAATTTGCAGGGTACGTGTATTTCGGTGTGCGCGTGAAGTTCCACACGCAATTTCAGCAGGGTACGTGTACTCCGGGTGCGCGGGAAATTCCACACGCGAATCCAGCAGCCTAAATGTATTTTGGGGGTGCCGGGGAGTCCCACACGTGAATTGGCCGTGTGGGTCCTCCCAGCTGTTCCCTCTACACCCTCCACAGCCCCTGCAGGCGGCCCACACCACAGGGGACTACCCTGCACCCCTACACATGTCCCGCAGGCAGCCCATCCACCATGGCCATGCCCCCCAGCCAACCCACATGTCACCTTGCACTACTGCCCACCAACGCATGTCTCCCAGCACCCCCACCCCCCAGCATCCAGGGGAACCCTCCACCAGGCCCCCACTCATGTCCCCCTGCACCCCCACCCCCCAGCATCCAGGGGCGCCCTCCACCAGACCCCCACTCCTGTCTCCCTGCACCCCACCCCCCAGCATCCAGGGGCACCCTCCACCAGGTCCCCTCTCCTGTCTCCCTGCACCCCCACCCCCAGCCCTGTAGGACACCCTCCACCAGGCCCCCACTCTTGTCCAACTCATGTCCCCCTCCACCCCCACCCCCCTGCATCCAGGGGCACTCTCCACCAGGCCCCCACTCCTGTCTCCCTGCAACCCCACCCCCTGCATCCAGGGGCACCCTCCACCAGGCCCCCACTCCTGTCTCCCTGCACCCCCACCCCCTAGCACTGTAGGGCACCCTCCTCCAGGCCCCCACTCCTGTCTCCCTGCACCCCACCCCCCTGCATCCAGGGGCACCCTCCACCAGGCCCCCACTCCTTTCTCCCTGCACCCCCACCCCCTAGCACTGTAGGGCACCCTCCACCAGGCCCCCACTCCTGTCTCCCTGCACCCCACCCCCCTGCATCCAGGGGCACCCTCCACCAGGCCCCCACTCCTGTCTCCCTGCACCCCCACCCCCCTGCATCCAGGGGCACCCTCCACCAGGCCCCCACTCCTGTCTCCCTGCACCCCCACCCCCTAGCACTGTAGGGCACCCTCCACCAGGCCCCCACTCCTGTCTCCCTGCACCCCACCCCCCTGCATCCAGGGGCACCCTCCACCAGGCCCCCACTCCTGTCTCCCTGCACCCCCACCCCCCTGCATCCAGGGGCACCCTCCACCAAGCCCCCACTCCTGTCTCCCTGCACCCCCACCCCCTGCATCCAGAGGCACCCTCCACCAGGCCCCCACTCCTGTCTCCCTGCACCCCCACCCCCCTGCATCCAGGGGCACCCTCCACCAGGCCCCCACTCCTGTCTCCCTGCACCCCCACCCCCAGCACTGTAGGGCACCCTCCACCAGGCCCCCACTCCTGTCTCCCTGCACCCCCACCCCCTGCATCCAGGGGCACCCTCCACCAGGCCCCCACTCCTGTCTCCCTGCACCCCCACGCCCCTGCATCCAGGGGTACCCTCCACCAGACCCCCACTCCTGTCTCCCTGCACCCCCACCCCCCAGCACTGTGGGGCACCCTCCACCAGGGCCCCACTCCTGTCTCCCTGCACCCCCACCCCCAGCACTGTGGGACACCTCTCCACCAGGCCCCAACCATGTCTCCCACCCCCCGCCCCCCAGCAGTGTGATTTGCCTAGGTACGTGTATTTCAGGGGTTCGCGGGTAGTCTTACACGCGATATCAGCAGGGTTCATGTATTACGGGGTTCGCGGGAAGTTCCACACGCGATTGCCCTGGGTATGTGTATTTCGGTGTGCGCGTGAAGTTCCACATGCGACTGGGCCTGTGAGAGTGGGGTACGTGTATTCCAGGGGTGGGCGGGAAAATTTATTCGCGACTGGGCCTGGGAGAGCGTGTTACGTGTATTCCTGGGGTGGCCGGGAAGATTTACACGGTCGCCTACAACGTGCCAAAAAAAAAGGTCCAATCCGGAAACACGTACGCCAGCATGAAGCAGGCGCACGTCCCGCGCAGCATAAAAGAGTGCGCAAACAACAAACAAGCTCAGACGCCAGGATGAATATACCGTTCCTAGCAGCAGTGACCGTGGGATACCGCAGGAGGAGGAGAAGGATAGTCAGGGCCAGAATCTTCACACCCATAACCAGCCTATTTGGTATGCCTGATGACCAGGTGTATGGGAGGTATAGGTTTCCAACACACATAATACTCGACCTGGTCATGAGTGGGAGGATGACCTCACATCACCCACCCTGTGCTCCCAAGCACTCAGCCCCCTGGAGAAGGTCCTCAATGTACTGCACTTCTTGGCTACCGGATCATTTCAGCGGACAAGTGCCATAGTGGGGGGGGTGTCACAGGCCACGCAGTCACGGTGCCTACACCAGGTGTTGGCCATCATCACTGCATGCCCATCAGTCCGCAGGCACATATACCTGCCCAGAACACCTGCAGAAAGGCAGGCTGTCAGCCAGGATTTCTAGAGGGTGGCACGATTCCCCAAAGTGGTAGGTGCCACTAATTGCACCCATGTGGCTCTACGTCCCGCCAGGGCATCTCAGCACATCTACAGAAACCGCAAGCACTGGCATTCCATCAACGTCCAGGTAGTATGTGATGCCAAGGGAATCATCACCTCAGTATATGCCAACTATCCGGGGTCCACCCACGACAGCTTCATTTACAGGATCTCAACCCTAAACCGGGACATGGAAGCTGGGCGGCATGGCGATGCATGGCTGCTTGGTGAGTATAAATGCCACAGCACACGCATGCATGACAGATACAGAGTAATGTCACTACCCCACTAATGATCCCCATCACCACCTCCCCAGGGGACAGTGCCTACCCTCTGAGCACCCACATGATGACGCCAATTCGGAACCCCATCACGCCTCCCGAGGTAAGATACAACACAGCCCATATTGCAACACGGGGCATAGTGGAACGCACATTCGGAGTGCTCAAGTCACGCTTTCGCTCCCTTGACCCTTCTGGCGGGCAGCTGTTATACGCTCCCCCAGTAGTGTGCAGGATCATAGTGGCAGCATGTGTCCTGCACAATGTTGCAATACGCCGGGGCCTGGCTGTGGACATGGTGGTGCCCCCACATCCCCAACCACATGCACGCCCGATGCGCATGGGAGGGGAAAGGGCACGGGGTGAGGCAGCCCGTACGCAGCTGGTGGCTAATTACTTCACATAGAAAGCACACCCCTGTGGAGTGCACACAGCCCTGGCACATACCATCTGACAATCAATGATGACTCAATCTGACAATTATGATGAACAAAGGGACAATCAACTGTCAGAACCATAGCAGCCTGAGATTGTTCATCTGGAAGTGTCACAATGTGTGCATCCCTACCTACACAAACACCACCAATGCAGTGTCATCAAAAGACACACTTCCATGCAGCAAAAATGGATACCCACTTGCAAAATACAACATGAGAACAGTGGCATGTCACCCAACCCCTCCCCGGCACGGCCATAAAACACACCATGGCATGTCATGCAATGTGAGAGCAAACAAATTAATCTCCACAACATGCCCCAAGTGTCACCAACTACAGTGTCCCTAATGGAAACTGGCCACACATGAAATGCTCACAGTAATGCAGGACCAACAACACACATTATCAAATACTTACCAAGAATACCAATCACCTACACAACCTCCAACCTACCATAAACATGACAGTACAGACTTAAAAAATTGGTAGCTTCACTACCTGATAATGGCAGCACTTCGAACACTTCCAAGTATACAGTGTTAGCGCCACACAAGAGTGTAGGTGCACTGCTTACAACATGGACTGCAGTCCCAAAGTAGACCGCCTTGTGAAGACATGAGAAAATGACCTGCAAATTAGGAGGATGAGATGGGTGCAGAGGCACATATCAATACACCATGCAGTGTACAATACAACAACAATATGCAATAGGAATGTATACACAGTATTGACTACAGACTGCCCACACATCAAATGAGAGTCCAACGTCACCGTGTAAGTCAATGTCACTTGGGCACACCCTTTGCAAGCCCATGGAAACGGGAAGCAAGAGGGGTGTGTGTCAGACAAACCGAAGCATCTGACCCAAACTCAGGACAAGCCTGCATGTGCCCAGCCACAATACAGCGTATGCCCACGGGAGTCACACAAGGCAACACACTGTCCAAAAAATCACAAATAAAAAATAAAAAAAATCAACAAAAAAAAATAAAAAATAAAAAATGGCCATTAATGGGCCCAGGTGGGGTGGGGGAGGCCACCCAGGTGGTCCGAGGACAGGGTGAACACCAAAACCCACTTGTGTGGATCTTGCGGAAAAAAAAACACCTCCATGAGCTCATGGTCTGCGCGGCTACCCGATTGTGAGAGATTCGCTGCTGTCGCTCTCCTCACAGGATCAGATGTTGCGGAGTGTGACCCTGCATCCGTAACCACAAAAGGCGGACCTACCAACACTGACATCCCCATTGAGGGTTCTACCCCTGGTGCAGGTGGGTTGGACAGTACAGAATCCCTCCCAGAAACACTTACCTGCGACGGCACATAGGTCTCATCATCCGAATCGACACCTGAATAGAGCTCGTGGGAGGTGCACCCAGAGACACCCCTTGAGATGATGGTCTGCAGCAAGTGTGGGTTCTCACCCACCACCACACCACATTCCTCACTGGTGCCCGGTCGGGCCTGAGACCCCTCCTGGGTCTGCACCATCTCAACAACCCCAGCAGTTTCAAGTGCGTCATCCCCTGCAAAGACATGAAAGAAAATAAATAGGAACAGGCATAAGCACCATGGCACACAATTAGGGCTGAGAAGCAACAGAAACAGTACTTCATTGACACATGTCCCACATGACTATAGCCCTCCCATGCATGCACCGTCACTGCGTATGAAGGGTAGGCAAATGGCACACATTGATGACACCAAGATGGAAGACCAACACATTTGCTGCATGCTGGCTAGCAGTGCCATCACACATTGGCCTGTGATTGGCATGTCCAATACACATACATGACACATGCCATCACACAGATGGCATGTACCATAGCCATGTCACACATGTGACAATAGGACTGAGAAATGCCTAGTGAAAGTGGTGGAATGCAGACAATCAGCCTGAATGAACACAGAATAATACACAACTATGTTGTGGCAAGATGACACTTCAAGGGCGACTGGCGTGAGGTTGGGCTGAATGTCTACTCTTGCCAGAAGGGATACTGCAATACCCAAATCCTGGTGCACAGAATGTATTGGATGAAGCACATGGGTGACCCAAACCACTCAGGCACACACACCCTCACCTGGCACTCAATCAGAAGCCCTCACACACACACCATGCACATGGATGACACACACATGCATGTGCACTCACCGGACAATGCCTCGTAATCTGGCAGGTCTCCCACGCCTTGGATCTGTTCCTCCTTGATGTAGGTCCCAGCAACATACTCATGTGGAGTGAGTTCTAAGTCCTCTGCTGGAGACCCACCTCTAGTCACTAGAGTTGTGGCATGACTTGAGGCCAGCTTTTTCTTTGCCCTGCGCTAAAGGTCATTCCAGCGCTTGTAGCAATGATTAGCTGTGCACCTCACGAATCCAAGGGCTCTTATGAGGTCCACAATGGTCTGCCAGTGTGCCTGATGTTGAGCAGGTGTGGTCTTGCATCTTGCAGTAATCACAATTTCGCTGTCATGTGCGGACACATACTCAACAAGTGCATCAAGTTCGGCCTGATTGAAGCTAGGCTTCCTTGGTGGGCCGGACTGTGTAGCCGTGTCTGGAGCATCAGCCTGTACTGGACAAGCACTCTTCCTCTTCTGCTTGGAAGGTGGTGGGGATCCTGAGTGTCCTACACCACTCTGGACACTAGGGGCAGGAGCCCTGGTGGACTGTGGACTGGGAGTATGGGAATGAACACTCACCATGGGACTTGGTGCAGGCATTAGCTGAAGTGTGATGTAGTCAGGGGGAACGTCAGCAGGATGGAGTGGGACCGACACTGTCCAGGCTGGGACACTCAGAGCTGGGGTGGATGGAGCTGCAGCTGTCCCTGCAGCCTCCCCATCCTGCCTACTCGGGGCAGCAGATGACATAGCTGCCCCTGATCCACGTGGCCTGGTGACACAAACGTGCACCGCCACACATGGCCTAGACCTGCTGACCTGGAAGTCAGCCATGGAGTCACCCTGTGCCAGGTCTTATGTCACAATGGGCTGGTCCAACAAGGGCTGAGCAGGGATGGTGTCAGCCACGTTACCCTCAACCAGGGGGGGGCGCATGGGTGTCCCTGACTGGTCACCCACACATGGGGGGCTAGGGGCACCCTGCAAGTCCCGGCCACGTCCCCTACCGTATCCACCACAGCCACCTCTTGTGGCTCGGCCACCTTTGCCACCCTTACCGTGTGCTCGCCTCCCAACCATGGCACTGATGTTGTTGTGCGTATGGGAGTTGCAGTAAACTATTGTCCTGGGCAATTGGGAGTCAAAGGGGTAGGGTACTAGATGGAATTCGTACCCTAGTGCTCTAGCAAGGCTGTATGTGACCCCTGGGGGAAGATGACGGGTCACGCAATGCACAGGCACCCCAAAAAAGGGAGATAATGTGCACGCAACCCCTCCTAGACCACGTGCGTGGAAAAATAAACCTGCACTACGCTGTGGCACCAAGAAACACAAAAATGAACGTATGCGTGTCACACGCAGTCTAGACTGACCTCTAAAGGGGTAGGCAACACACGGGGCAAGCACAGATGTTAAATATGTGCGTGACTCACCGTCTGCCAGGAAAAATCACGTGAAAAATATGCGCCTGTGCGCGTTGGCAACACCCCCCCCAAAAGAAGAATTGTACGCTGTCTGAGGAGACAGGACAACAGGAGAAGTGAACGCTGTTTGAGGAAAAAGGCCCAGGAAAAAGACAAAAAGAGAAAAAGCTGTCAGAGGTAACAGGGAGTACGAACTTGGAACGCCGTGAAGTAAATCGCGGGTGACCCGACAAGAAGTACAGATTTCACCCACTCGCTCTCCACGAAAAGCACGTACAAGGAAATGGCGTTCTACATGTACCTTTTAAACATGCCCACACGTCCAGCGTCACTTCCGCGTGTACGCGCTAAGGCCCTTTCCACCAATGTGCACGCTATGACGCTCTGACGTGCTTATTTTTTCTACGTGCCGTGGAAAACGCACATGCGCGTAACGTCATAGACGCACCTACATGCTGGGGGCCTTTGGGCAAATGAATTCACGTACGTGTGCTGACGCGCTTATGCGCTAAGGCCCTTTCCTCGAATTACACGCAGACGTGCTTGATTTTCACGTGCCAAATCACTCCGTATCAAGCTGGCCACGCGTAAGCACATGGAAGACCACACTCCTGCCCAGAAGGCCAAATTACTGCCCCCCAGAGCCCCGAGCACGCTCCCACCTGCCATCTGCTGCTGCCTGATTGCCTACTGCCCACGTGCCCTGCCATTTGCTGCCTGCACATCAGCCAGGGGTGCTGTTGCTGTGACCACCCCTGCTGGAACCGAAGACTCCCGACTGGGATTCCATCGCTCCACAGACCAGCCCCAGGACCCAGTTGCCCACCCACTGCTGCCTCTGGGGTTGTCATGTCGGGCACTGCAACATCTGACACCACTGGCAACCCCCAGCCAGAGAGGCAGAGGGCCACCAGCTTCACTGCCACCGAAGTTGGTGTCCTGGTGGAGCAAGTCCTGGGGCAGTATGATGCCCTCTTCGGAAGTTTGCGTGCCGACAAGGAAGGACGGACTCGGATCTGGACGGACATCGTGACTGCCATCAACGCGGAGGGGGTGGCAGTCTGACTATTCCATCATGTCAAGAAGACTTCAGGTCCAGGACCCTCAACAAGGCCCGGCGCCTCTTGAAGGCAGCGGATGCTAAGGGGCGCCGGGGCCACTTGTCGGATGACCAGATGAGGGTCCTGGAATGCATATCCCTAGCGCTCCATGTCCAGGTCCTTGAGAGGCAGACCCGTCTGGAGTCGAGCGGTAAGTGTACATGCATCATGATTGTAAGCTGTGCGTGTGGTGGTGTGCCAGTAGTGTGCAGGTTGCACATGTGTTTTTATGGGGCCAAGTATGGGGGGTGGTGTACAGGGCCGTGAGGCTAACACATGCAAGGGCTCTCATGTGTGAGACATGGATGGTGCTTGTGTGTGTAGGCTTGCATGCCAAATGCAGATGTGTGGGCACACATGTTTGGATGAATGTGTATGTAAGTAGGCATGTTCGTGATGTCACACCTGGATGTTGGTTTCAGCTGCATGTATCAGCACTGTGTACATGTGCATGTGTGTGTATTTGACAAGGGGGCAACAGTGATGCAACATGGATCCATGTGACAGCGGGATGTGGAAGCCTGATTGGCAGATGTGACATGGATGCCAATCTGAACACTGCAACAGTTGGCAGAGGCGTACACATGCATGCAAGTGTGGTGGTGTGTGTGCATGTGTAGTGCACTCCCGGTGTTGCATGTGATGTCTGGCTCACCTTTGCCTGCTCATGCTGTTGTATGTGTATGGATGGTGCTGGCTGTTGCAATATGGCTGTGTATGGCTCATGTGTGCGAGTTGAAATGACATGTGTGTTGGCGAATGTGATGCCATGTCTGAGGTTTCCAAATGCCACTCATGTACAACTGTCATGTGTGTATGTGTCCATTGTAAAGTGCCCTGATGCCTGTGTTTTATTTCTCCCTGTCTGCAGCATCAACTGATGAAGAGGGCGGAGAAGGTGCTGTGGAGCACAGCGGCAGGGATTGCACCGCCAGCCGGAGACGCAAGGCCCGGCTCCCCTCCCAGGTTGTCATCTCGTCGGGGAGTGAGGAGTCCGGTGCCGCGTCCCAGGCCGCAGCTGCCGGGGGGAGGTCCAAGAGGCGGAGGTCAGAGTTGGACTCCTCGGCAGCAGAAGGGGCAGCTGGGACCCTACAGGGCCCAACGGGGGAAGATGGCATGGAGTCATCCAGGTTGGTGGGGGGTTTGGTGGAGGAGGAGGCCGTGCAAGCAACAGAGACGGGGTCTGGAGGTGGGGATTCCACTGGTGCTAGTGGTGCAGTGCAGGACCAGGGCCAGGAGGCAGCACAGGCCGCCGCGGAGGTGCCTGTGTGCAATCCTGTCCCTGATCCTGTCACTGCATCATCTTGCACCAGCAGGGATGCCTACGTCCAGACCCGTTTTCAGGCAGGGGATGAGCTCACAACAACTGGCCTTTCTCTGCCTGCGGACGTGGCTATCCAGGTACAGGTTGAGCCTGTCCTGACTGGTGTGGCATTGGGCCATGCAAGGTGACCTGCAGTCTTTTCATGAGGAGACTGCACGTCATCTCGAATGGCTCGTTGACCGCGTTGGCCTACTGGGACATGTCACCCAGGCCGGATTCCTCTGTTTGCTGGAGCTTGTTCCGACCCCCTCCTCAACTGAACACCCTATGCGCCAGTCATCCTCCGTGCCATCTTTCCACCCATTTGTCACCTGGGTGCCCTGTGGAGCTGCCTCTGACGGTGAGGCCAGGCTGGTGGAGGATACATCCCTGCCACAGTCGGGAGTCGGACGTCCAGCAGGGGTGGCCACATCAACGACTGCACCCCGGCCGGTGGAGGATGTGCAGGCAGCAGGAGCCAGGGCACGGGCACAGGCACAGCAGCAGCAACGAGGTGGGAGCCATGATGGCTCGGGGCCTTCAACATCGGAGGGGTAGGCATCGGCCGGAAGGCAGGAGGACCCAGGACGGGAAGTGTCTTCCGTGTGGCAGGGGTTGGGCCACGCCTTAGATGCGGAGCGGCAGCGGGCGGAAGAGGCACGGCTCACGTTGGTCAGGGCGGAGAACTCCATGCGGAGGGCCCTGAGGCGGGCCGAGTGCCTCGAGGCAATCCGCAGGGAGTTGGAGGAGAACATGTCATCGGCCCTGCGGACCCTCGGGGCCATGGAGGAGGACCGCCTCCAGTACATTGAGCAGGAGTTCGATGATGCCCTGGCCCGGAACATCCAGAAGTGAGCCATCGGACTAGCTCGTTTTCCTTGTAAATAGTTCTTTAGTCTTAAGTTTCCTTTCGTTTTGTTTTGTTTTGGGGCGCTTGGAAAATGCCCCAACTTCTTGCATATAGTTCTTCATTAGGTAGTATTTTATTTTATAGTTTTCATTTAAAGGATTGGGCACATGGACACTGGATGTTCACCTTGTACATAGTTTGACAATGGATTTGGATTTTTGATTATTTTTTCACATGGATCAATGTTTTTTTCTTATTTTGGAACATTGGATTTCTTTTCTCAGACTGACACTTTGGAGACTTGCTTTTGGATTGCCTTTCATTTGGATTTCATGCATCTTTTTCATTTATTGGACATGCTGGATTTCATTTATTATTTCCATTTTCTTCTGTTCCATTTCATTGCCTTGCTTTTCTGTTTAATACATTATATTATAATTTTGTACTTCAATGTTTGGTATTCTCTCTTTGGTTTCATGCATGTCACAATGCTGTCATTGTGTGGGTTTGACGGATATGTGTTAATGTGCAGACTAGCCATTTGGGATGCATCATGTGCTGATGATTTCTTTGTCGGGTGGATGTCATACCTGGTGGTGTGTTCGGACTGGGGTGGCGTAGGCAGTGTATTGAGTGGGCATGGGGGCCATGATGTTGGATCATCATGAGGTGTTGGGGGGACATGTATGGGGGCCTGCTGGCAGGTGCCCTGCACTGCTGGGGTGTGGGGGTGCAGGGGGACATGAGTGGGGGCCTGCTGGCAGGTACCCTGCACTGCTGGGGGGTGGGGGTGCTGGGAGACATGAGTGGGGGCCTGGTGGAGGCTGCCCCACAGTGCTGGGGGGTAGGGGTTCTGGGAGACATGAGTGGGGGCCTGGTGGAGGGTGCCCCACAGTGCTGGGGTGGGGGTCCTGGGAGACATGAGTGGGGGCATGGTGGAGGGTGCTGGAACAGAAGACTCCCGACTGGGATACCATCGCTCCACAGCCCAGCCCCAGGACCCAGTTGCCCACCCACGCCTGCCTCGGGGGTCGCCATGTCGGGGCAAACACCATCCGAGACCACTGGCGACTCCCAGCCAGAGGGGCAGAGGGGCACCAGCTTCAGTCAGAAGGAAGTTGGTGTCCTGGTGGAGCTTGTCCTGGGGCATTATGATGCCCTCTTCGGATCATCACGCGGCGACAAGGAAGGACAGACTCGGATCTGGACAGACATCGTGACTGCCATCAACGCGGAGAGGGTGGCAGTCTGACTATTCCATCATGTCAAGAAGCGCTGGGAGGACTTCAGGTCCAGGACCCTCAACAAGGCCCGGCGCCTCTTGAAGGCAGCGGCTGCTAAGTGGCGCCGGGCCACTTGTCGGAAGATGAGATGAGGGTCCTGGAACGCATATCCCCAGTGAAGAAGAGTGCCGAGACGGCGCTGTTTAGCAAAGCAGTGGGGATGCCCCCACGGCTGCAGCGGAAGGGGTGGGTGAGCCCCCACAGGGGCTTGCAACGGTGGAAGACGGGGTGAAGCCATCCAGGTTGGTGGTTTCCACAGAGGAGGAGGAGGCCGCTACTGAGCCATACATGGGGCCTGGTGGGGGCATCCTTGCTGGTGCAAGTGGTGCAGTCCAGGGCCAGGGGCAGGAAGCAGCACAGGTCGCCGTGGAGGTGCCTGTGCATGTCACTGTCCCTGACACTGTGACTGCACCACCATGCACCAGCAGGGATGCCCCGTCCCAGGCCCGTCCGCAGGTAGGGGGGATGTCCATGTCATCTGACTCCCCTCCACCTGCGGACGAGAGGACCCCTAGCCATATGGAGAAGGTCCTGATTGGTGTTGCGTTGCGCACTGGTGTCATTCGTGATGAGGTGCGTGCTTCCCGGGGGGAGCACGCACGTCATCACGAAGAGCACCGTGCCAACGTGGCTCAGTTGTGAGTGGCCATGGTCGGGGGTTTCATACATTTGTCGGGCACTCTGGCGACCCTCTCCTCCTCTGTGGAAGCTATGCGCCAGTCGTTCTCCAAGCCCCGACCAACGCAGCCAACTCGGTGGGGATCCCATCCCTGCCACAGTCGGGAGTCGGAGGTCCAGCAGGGGTGGACACACCGGCAACTGGACTCCAGCAGATGGAGGATGTGACAGCATCATCGGGCAGGGCACGTGCACGACGGCGTCGGTGAATTCCATCAGCCTGGATGCCGTCGTGCTGGCACAGGCAGTTGCGTCGGAGGCAGCGGCAGGCTCGACGTGGGAGGCATCAAGGCTCGGGGCCATCAACATCAGGGGTGCAGGCATCGGCCGGAGGGCAGGAGAACCCTGGAATGGGAGTGTCTTCCTTGTGGGAGCGGATGGGCCAGCAGATAGGTGCGGAGTGGCAGCGGGCAGAGGAGGATGTTGCTTTTAATACATTTTCTTCATCAAACTTCAATGTGTAGTATCATCTCATTGGTTTCATGCATATCATGATATGGGTTTTGACATTCACTGACACCCATTGTGTGTATGTGAGAGACATGTGTTCATTTACATACTTGCCATTGGGGTTGTATCATGTAATTGCCATTTCTAAGAGGGTGGATGCAATACTTGGGTGAGTGTTTGGCATGTGGAGGCAGCCCATAAGGGCCAGGGATCTAGATTGTGATGACGTATTGGCTGGGGCACATGAGTCGGGCCTGGTGGAGGGTGCCCCTGGATGCTGGGGGGTGGGGGTGCTGGGAGACATGTGTGGGGGCATGGTGGAGGGTGCCCTGCACTGCTGGGGGGTGGGGGTGCTGGGAGATATGAGTGGGGGCCTGGTGGAGGGTGCCCCTGACAGCTGGGGGGTGGGGGTGCGGGGGACATGAGTGGGGGCCTGGTGGACGGTGCCCCTGGATGCTGGGGGGTGGGGGTGCTGGGAGACATGTGTGGGGGCATGGTGGAGGGTGCCCTGCACTGCTGGTGGGTGGGGGTGCTGGGAGACATGTGTGGGGGCATGGTGGAGTGTGCCCTGCACTGCTGGGGGGTGGCGTTGCTGGGAGACGTGTGGGGGCCTGGTGGAGGGTGCCCCTGGATGCTGGGGGGTGGGGGTGCTGGGAGACATGTGTGAGGGCATGGTGGAGGGTGCCCTACACTGCTGGGGGGGTGGGGTGCTGGGAGACATGAGTGGGGGCCTGGTGGAGGGTGCCCCTGGATGCTGGGGGGTGGGGGTGCTGGGAGACATGTGTGGGGGCATGGTGGAGGGTGCCCTGCACTGCTGGGGGGTGGGGGTGCTGGGAGACATGTGTGGGGGCATGATGGAGGGTGCCCTGCACTGCTGGGGGGTGGGGGTGCTGGGAGACATGACGGGGGCCTGGTGGAGGGTGCCCCTGACTGCTGGGTGGTGGGGGTGCAGGGGGACATGAGTGGGTGCCTGGTGAACGGTGCGCCTGACTGCTGGGGGGTGGGAGACATGAGTGGGGGCCTGGTGGTGGGTGCCCCTGGATGCTGGGGGGTGGGGGTGCAGGGAGACATGAGTGGGGGCCTGGTGGAGGGTGCCCCTGGATGCTGGAGGGTGGGGGTGCTGGAGACATGTGTGGGGGCCTGGTGGAGGGTGCCCCTGACTGCTGGGGGGTGGGGGTGCAGGAGAACATGAGTGGGTGTCTGGTGGACGGTGCCGCTGACTGCTGGGGGGTGGGAGACATGAGTGGGGGCCTGGTGGGGGGTGCCCCGGATGCTGGGGGGTGGGGGTGCAGGGAGACATGAGTGGGGGCCTGGTGGAGGGTGCCCCTGGATGCTGGGCGGTGTGGGTGCTGGAGACATGAGTGGGTGCCTGGTGGACGGTGCCCCTTACTGCTGGGGTGTGGGGGTGCAGGGGGACATGAGTTGGACATGTGTGGGGGCCTGGTGGAGGGTGCCCCTGACTGCTGGGGGGTGGGGGTGCAGGGGGACATGAGTTGGACATGAGTGGGGGCCTGGTGGAGGGTGCCCCTGAATGCTGGGGGTGGGGGCGCTGGGAGACATGTGTGGGGGCATGGTGGAGGGCGCCCTGCACTGCTGGGGGTGTGGGTGCTGGGAGACATGAGTGGGGGCCTGGTGGAGGGTGCCCCTTACTGCTGGGGTGTGGGGGTGCAGGGGGTGCAGGGGGACATGAGTTGGACATGTGTGGGGGCCTGGTGGAGGGTGCCCCTGACTGCTGGGGGGTGGGGGTGCAGGGGGACATGAGTTGGACATGAGTGGGGGCCTGGTGGAGGGTGCCCCTGAATGCTGGGGGTGGGGATGCAGGGGGACATGAGTTGGACATGAGTGGGGGCCTGCTTGCAGGTGCCCCACTGTGCTGGGGGTGGGGGTGCTGGGAGACATGTGTGGGGGCATGTTGGAGGGTGCCCTGCACTGTTGGGGGGTGGGGGCGCTGGGAGACATGTGTGGGGGCATGGTGGAGGGTGCCCTGCACTGCTGGGGGTGTGGGTGCTGGGAGACATGAGTGGGGGCCTGGTGGACGGTGCCCCTTACTGCTGGGGTGTGGGGGTGCAGGGGGACATGAGTTGTACATGATTGGGGCCTAGTGGAGGGTGCCCCTGGATGCTGGGGGGTGGGGGTGCAGGGGGACATGAGTTGGACATGGGTGGGGGCCTGGTGGAGGGTGCCCCTGGATGCTGGGGGTGGGGGTGCTGGGAGACATGTGTGGGGGCATGGTGGAGGGTGCCCTGCACTGCTGGCGGTGGGGGTGCTGGGAGACATCAGTGGGGGCCTGGTGGAGGGTGCCCCTGACTGCTGGGGGGTGGGGGTGTAGGGGGACATGAGTGGGGGCCTGGTGGACGGTGCCCCTGGATGCTGGGGGTGGGGGTGCTGGGAGACATGTGTGGGGGCATGGTGGAGGGTGCCCTGCACTGCTGGGGGTGGGGGTGCTGGGAGACATCAGTGGGGGCCTGGTGGAGGGTGCCCCTGACTGCTGGGGGGTGGGGGTGTAGGGGGACATGAGTGGGGGCCTGGTGGACGGTGCCCCTGGATGCTGGGGGGTGGGGGTGCTGGGAGACATGTGTGGGCGCCTGGTGGAGGGTGCCCTGCACTGCTGGGGAGTGGGGGTGCTGGGAGACCTGTGTGGGGGCCTGGTGGAGTGTGCCTCTGGATGCTGGTGGGTGGGGGTGCTGTGAGACATGTGTGGGGGCATGGTGGAGGGTGCCCTGCACTGCTGGGGGGTGGGGGTGCTGGGAGACATGTGTTGGACATGAGTGGGGGCCTGGTGGAGGGCGCCCCTGACTGCTGGGGGGTGGGAGACATGAGTGGGGGCCTGGTGGGGGTGCCCCTGGATGCTGGGGGGTGGGGCTGCAGGGAGACATGAGTGGGGGCCTGGTGGAGGGTGCCCCTGGATGCTGGGGGGTGGGGGTGCTGGGAGACATGAGTGGGGGCCTGGTGGAGGGTGCCCCTGGATGCTGGGGGGTGGGGGTGCAGGGAGACATGAGCGGGGGCCTGGTGGAGGGTGCCCCTGGATGCTGGGGGGTGGGGGTGCTGGAGACATGAGTGGGGGCCTGGTGGGGGGTGCCCCTGGATGCTGGGGGGGTCCAGGGAGACATGAGTGGGGGCCTGGTGGAGGGTGCCCCTGGATGCTGGGGGTTGCGGGTGCAGGGGGACATGAGTTGGACATGAGTGGGGGCCTGGTGGGGGGTGCCCCTGGATGTTGGGGGGTGGGGGTGCAGGGGGACATGAGTTGGACATGAGTGGGGCCTGGTGGATGGTGCCCCTAACTGCTGGGGGGTGGGGGTGCTGGGAGACATGCGTTGTTGATCAGTAGTGCAAGGTGACGTGTGGTTTGGCTGGGGGGCATGCCCATGGTGGATGGGCTGCCTGCGGGACATGAGCAGGGGTGCAGGATAGTCCCCTGTCGTGTGGGCTGCCTGCAGGTGCCCTGGAGGGTGTAGAGGGAACACCTGGGAGGACCTACACGGCCAAATCACGTGTAGTACTCCCCGCGCCCCCCTGAAATACACGTACCCAGGACAATCGCGTGTGGAACTTCCCGCGCACCCCTGAAAGACACGTACCCTGCTGAATTCGCATGTGAAACTTCCCGCGCACCCCAGTAATACAAGTACCCCACTCGCACAGGGCCAATCGCGTGTGAGACTTCCCACGCACCACAGTAATACACGAGCCCCGCTCGCACAGGGCCAATCGCATGTGAAACTTCCCACGCACCCCAGTAATACACGTACCCCGCTCGCACAAGGGCCAATCGCGTGTGAAACTTCCCGCGCACCCCAGTAATACACGTGCCCCGCTCGCACAGGGCCAATCGCGTGTGAAATTTCCAGCGCACCCCAGTAATACACGTACCCCGCTCGCACAAGGGCCAATCACGTGTGAAACTTCCCGTGCACCCCAGTAATACACGTACCCCGCTCGCACAGGGCCAATCGCGTGTAAAACTTCCCACGCACGACAGTAATACACGTACCCTGCTGATATCGCGTGTGAAACTTCCCGCGCACCCCAGTAATACACGTACCCTGCTGAATTCGCCTGTGAAACTTCCCGCGCACCCCAGTAATACACGTACCCTGCTGAAATCGCGTGTGAAACTTCCCGTGCGCCCCAGTAATACACGTACCCTGCTGAAATCGCTTGTGAGACTTCCCACGCAGCCCAGTAATACACGGACCCCGCTTGGCGTTTGCTGTTTGGCAGCCCTGTAAACTGGTCCAGGGTTAGCGCAGACATTTGCAATGAATTGGGGATTTTGATGGATTTTCCTTGCGCGAGGGCGTTCTTGGGGGCGTAACTGGCGCTGCTGCAGGGTCGCTGCGCCACTCTGCGCCACAGCTGGTTTTGGGGGCTAAAATCCATGAATACGCTCTGCGATGAAATGGATTTTATCGCACGCGACTGGCGCAGTGTGTCGCACGGGGACACTGTGCGCCAGCCACGTTCGCCACTTTTGTGCGAAATTCTATGAATTACCCTGGAAAGGCCGCCCAATTAAGGACTACATCCATTGGCTAGAACAGATAACTCTATACCAGCTCCTAGCTAATACAATAATAGATTGAAATCAGGAAAATTAGCAATCATAGCTTACCCTGTTTTTATGTGTTTTGTCAACAGTTTGACCAACCTCAATGCTGAAAATAATCTTCATCAACAGAGGAATGTTTTTATTGTACCCTTAGTCTAAGTGACTTATCGCCTGATGAATTTTCCTCACTTACATTGAGAACAGAAACATGTTGAGTTGTGTTTTCTAGTATTGATTTAACTAGAAACTCATGTGAATTAATTAACAAAATTGGTAAACAACAACAACTACTCAACGACTCTGATGTTGTTTTACAATCAATAGAGTTTACGACTGCTCTAGGACGAATTGTCACAAGACTGTTATTTTGTTATGATAGTTTTTATTATGTATGCACTTTACTTTTCAAATTGATGTTATCAACTTTCTAAATAATATTTTTGATATTTGTGTTATATTTTTGGAAAATTATTGTTTCTAAAGTCAAATTGTTGCAATATCCAACTACCTTTTTGATCATTTGGTGAATCTTCCAAAGAATAAGGTAGGGACTTCACTTTCTAGTGAGGTTCTTGGTTTTTCCCTACCATTTGAGTTTGCACGTAGTCATTAAGATGAGCTCGGTGGATATCTCCAAGGTCAAATTGGCTCCTTAGAATAATGGCATGCTTCTCTTGATGCCAGACCTGCGGGCGCCATCACCATACCTCCCTGACGCCGAACTAAATTTGAGGCGTCACCTCCTGCTCCTCGTATCACATATCACAGGGTGTTTCACTCCTTCCTCCTTCCTTAGCAGCTGCCACTCCCTGAAGTTTTCCCTGGGCCTTTCGAGAACCACACTAATCAGCCGAATTCTGATGGGTTTAAGTATCCTATTTTATGGGCATCTGGCAGTTCAAATGGGACGGCCATTCTGCTGGGGGGCGCTTGTGCTCTAAATCTAGACTGGACATGTTGGCAGCTCAAGATCTCTACCCCAGCTCCCATTGGTTTGTCGTTTGGGACGGACACAGCCCTGCTAGTGCTCGGCCATTTCCTTTCCTTTCTGGCTTTGCAGATCTACAGCTGCATACAATTGAGTTTTTATCTGTTCAGCCTGAAGGCCTCTATGCTCGATTTCACTGCTGGGGCTTAGGAAGGGGAAATGATTTAAACTCTGCAATGCACTACACTGCCACACTAACAACAGGGATTGCAAAATACTAGGCCTCACTTCCAATATGGCAGTGCTTTGGTATTTCTTTCGCCTGGCACCAGGGTCTACGTCATCACTGCTATACAGCATATTTATATTTTGATTGCTATACTACAATATCACTTGTGCCCTATAACTGGGCCTATCTACACCTCCATAGCTATTACAAAACAACTATAGCTATTACTCCCACTTTGCAAGTTCCACCCCTTGCAGCCGTGCACGTTCAAGTTTGCGTGCGCTAATAGATTTTCCTGAGCCTGAATCGTGTGGGTGGGCATGCAAGATCAACATGCATCTCAACAAAGGCTGAGAGCAACACATAGTCGTCCTTGAAGAATTATCCACAAAGAAAAGCTGAAATAGCAATTGTAATTGGAAGTGTTACCCTAGCAAAAAAGAGCAGCAATTTATTTCATCAATGCCTATTAAACTAATTATTCGAACAACATTTCTGCCGCTGTTCATGAGATGCTTCAGAAAGAAAGACCAGAATCCTTCGGAAGCAGGTAGACATATGCACAAAAGAAACGAAACCACCCTTCAGTTTGACAGCAACTCCTCGGGATGTTGGCAGCCCAGTCATCTCGAAAAGCCCATTGGGAGGTAGGGAAGTAGCAATAGCCCCCTTAGTTTCACCCTAGCAGGCTCACTGTTCAGAGTCCTGAAAGAGTGGCCACACACAAAGTTAAGAAGAGATATCACTCAAGGCGACACCGTCGAGTATGCCAATAGACAGTTATCATGGTCAAAACGCAGAGTTCAGGAAGAGTTACCCCCCACAGCCATGCTTCGGAGTTCAGGAAGTATCATCACCATGGGCACACATCAGAATGCAGGAACATTCCCTACTTACAATATTACCTCAGAGGTGAGGCAGAGAAACTACTCACAGCCGTAGCTCAGAATCTAGGAAGAGACACAACTCACAGCCGTAGCTCAGAATCTTGGAAGAGACACAAGTCACAGCCATAGCTCAGAATCTAGGAAGAGACGCAACTCACAGCCGTAGCTCAGAATCTAGGAAGAGACACATCTCACAGCCGTAGCTCAGAATCTAGGAAGAGACACAACTCACAGCAGTAGCTCAGAATCTAGGAAGAGACACATCTCACAGCCATAGCTCAGAATCTAGGAAGAGACACATCTCACAGCCGTAGCTCAGAATCTAGGAAGAGACACAACTCACAGCCATAGCTCAGAATCTAGGAAGAGACACAACATAGCTCAGAATCTAGGAAGAGACACATCTCACAGCCATAGCTCAGAATCTAGGAAGAGACACATCTCACAGCCATAGCTTAGCAGCCAGGAAGGGAAAGCGATAACAGCCACACCTTAGAGTTCAGAATGAATCATCACTTGGAGCCAAACAGCAAAGTCTAGGAAGAGGCAGCATTTATCGACAGTACTCAAAAACGAGAAAGAGACACCACTTACAGGCACACCTCAGGGTTCGTGAAGAGTTATTACTCAGCACCTCTCCTCAGAGTCCAGGGAGAGGCAGCACTCGGGGGCTACACCTCAAAGGCCAGGAAGATATAGAGGACTCATGACCACACCTGAGAGTCGTGGGTGGAGGATCCTTTACTCAAGCAATGCCTCAGAGTCCTTGAAGAGCCACCACTCACTTTCATACCTCAGAGACCAAGAAGGGCTATCAGTCACGGCTACAACCATGAGTCCCTGAAGGGCATCTGTTCACCTTTAAACTTCAGAGAAAAAGAAGAGCCACCAGTCATGGCTACTAGCATGAGTCCCTGAAGGGCCACTGCTCTCCTTCGTATACTAAGAAGTGGCATCAGTCCAGGTTGGGACCATGAGTTCCTGAAGAGCCACTGCTCACCTTGGTATACTAAGAAGTGGCATCAGTCCCGGTTGGTGCCATGAGTTCCTGAGGAGCCACTGCTCACCTTTGTATACTAAGAACTGGCATCAGTCCAGGTTGGCTCCATGAGTTCCTGAAGAGCCACTGTTCACCTTTGTATACTAAGAAGTGGCATCTGCTCTGGTAGATGCTTAAGAGGCCAAGAAGAGCTATCCGCCATGGATGGAAACATAGGTCCCTGAAGAGCCAACATCCATTTTTAAACTTCAGAGAGCAAGAAGACCCATCAGTCATGGCTACTACCATGAGTCCCTGAAGGACCCCTGATCAGCTTCATACCTCAGAGACCAAGAAGGGCTATCAGTCATGGCTACAACGATGAGTCCCCGAAAAGCAGCTGTTCAGCTTCACACATAAGAGGCCAATAAGAGTTGACAGCCACGGATGGAACCATGAGTCCCAGAATGTCCATCACTCGCATTCAAACATCAGAGACGAAGAAGGGCAGTCAGTCAAAACTAAAACTACCATTGCCTGAAGACCCACTGCTCACCTTTGTAGACTGATAAGTGCCATCAGTTCAGGTTGGGACCATGAGTCCCTGAAGAGCCATGGCTACCCTTCATAGGTCAGAGACCAAGAAGAGCCTTCACAGTTACAACCACGGGTGCCTGTCAAAGCTGATCAATACAGATTAAATTCACCTTTATCTTTATTCAAACCAAAAAAGAATGTATATTGTTTATCCAGCCAGGTAGGCTGACAGTTCAGACCTCAGCAATTTCGCCAGCATAAGTAGTAGCCGGAAGCAGAGATTGCAGAGCCGTTGGCTATGAATTGTATACATGGAGCCGTGTCTCGGCCCAATCTGTTTATACACGACGCCATTTGTTCCCTGTCTGCTGAATGTTAAGTGCGCACACTGGAGCACTGACTGCGGAAAATGCTGACGTGCAGACATTTATCCTATTAAGCTGACATTACCTCGTGCCTCGAGCGTTGCCTTTCAATTTCAGGTGTCCAATGTGATTTAATGAAGCTGCCGAGGAAAGCATTATTAATCCGCCAGCTCGACAGCTGAACTTGGCTGTGAGGCTTGGCCACGAGGAGGGGGTGGAGCCATACCGACAGGCGTCATTCTTGCCTTCCGGTCATCCAAGTGAGAGCCTGCAACAGAAGGACAGTCAGCAGAGGCTAAGAAGGGAAAGGAAACCATATGATCTGGCTTAAGACCATATAACAGTGGAAGATGTGTAACATGCCTCATATAGTGACATGTTTGTACTTGACAAAAATGTATTTGAGGGGGGTGCCATACACATCATTTTCATTGGCTCACAGCTGCCCACGGGAAATGCACAGATCACCTTTTTGGATGCATTGACTTGTGGGTGAAGTAGGATCATGCAAGATAAAGAAACATATCTTTTCATTCAAGCACCTCAATGCAGGTACAAAATGGCGTCATCCTTGCCAAATACTGTCTTTGCATCTGGCTTTCAGTACGGATTTACATCTTTTTCCTTTGAGGGGAATGAAGTGTGAGACATTTATGCTGGTTGGCAAGGAGACTGCTCCGAGACTGCTCCGAGACTGCTCAGAGACTGGTCGGTTGGTGGTAGTTGTGAATAAAGCTCTCCTTATGCAGACAGTTCCAAGGGAGGGAGTCAGAAGCCCCCAACGTGTTTCACTTATTTTAGTGAACACTATTTAAATTATAGCAGGACATATTTCACACCACACTGCAAACTCCCCTAAATAGACATTGAAAAGGATCACATGCAAAAATGTAAAATGAAAAAAACGCGCCAAACTAAAAATCTATAATCTCAAAGTTCCTCTAAGGAAGGCTTGTGGTAATTTCACCAAAAAATTGCAGATTTACTATCTGGTACTAGATTTCTTTGGTAATTCCACAAGCCGGAATTGCTGTTACCACTTCAACATACCACCATGGAATCATAATATGGTGGTAATTCCGCCCAGCCCGTTGGTAATGGTAATTTCATCCGGTGGAATTGCCGCTTTTTTAAACGCCCAGCTCGGAATGAACCCTATTGTGCCTTATCTTCAAAAATTGGATGTCCCTTGAAATGAGTCAGTTCATGCAATTTGAAAGGAGCCTCCTTCTTAATGTGGCAGCCTCAATGTTCCTGGGGACGAGATGCTGTCCCACATGCTCCACTGCTGTTCTCCCCCCTGAGTCTGTCATTAGAATCGTGCTATTGCTGCTCTGGCTCCTCCTCAGTCCCATATCACTTGATTTAACAGGACCCTGTATATTCTAATCAGCCAATCAGGGCACCAGGGATTCTTATATAGAGGACTGACCGCAGCAAAACCAACCCTCATGTGCTCCAATGCCTCTGCAAGTCTATAGAGTTGTGTGGGCTGCGGAGGAGCATCGGTCAAACTCTTTACTTTGCTGTATTATGTTATTGGCACTTGCATAGCACAACTTCTACAACAATCATGTTCTCCCGGCGATTCAGGATTTGTAAGATCAGAAAGTGAGCTAGTTACCTACTATAGGAGCAGCAGCGGCAAGCCATGGTGGATTTGCTGCAAGGTTGTCTCATGCAGATTTGAAAATGTAGGGCTCGGCCTGGTGTGTACGTTTAATATATTTTGTGAGTTATCTGGAATGGTGGTTAATGTGCACGTCAGGTTGTTATTGCGAATTATTTGTGTGGTTGTCTGTGGTGTCTGGTGTTAGGAAAGATTTCGTAATTGTAGGTAATTTTCCTTCCATGTGGCAACCCCTAAACTTTTTGCTGTTGTTTTTCACCTTGTTCTTGACTTTGCCAGAGAAGTGCAGCCTTCTGCCGCACTCCTCTGGGCTTTCGCTCCTTTCTTACGGGGAAACTGACATGCCCTTAAGACAGTCAGTACCGGGGAACGCTGTTTCCCGTTGTTTCTTTTATCATGTTGCGGCTTTCGTGCAACATGACACAAGAGGGCACTGTAAGCTAAGTTACAGCTCTCTTGGGTCTCTAGCCTTCTACAGGCCCTAGATACTGATCGGTGCAAGTGATTCAGGGACGGGAATGGTGGCAGCGATCGTTTCTTGTGTTTTGAGCTCCTTTTGGCGTTCTAAGCGCGTTTCTCGCGCTTAACCCAAAATGGTGGCCTGGCTCCCAAAATGGCCAGACCACGAGGCTCCTTTGTCCTGTCCGCTGACCGTCTTGCTCCCTTCACCTTCCCCAGGTCGAGCCGACCCGGGGCCTTCCTTATTTGGGCATGTACTTTCCCGCGAAACACGGATGCTTTCGCGGGCTTCTACATGTCTTGTGTGTGCCTCCAGGATGTGGGCTGGGATGTCTGGTCCCAATACACATCCTGGGTGCCAGAGAGTCTAGGGTGGTGTGAATGCCTGGGACCACCGTGGTCCGTGATTGGTCCACGAATGGTGTGAGTGTTGATGAGCGGATCTCCCATTGGGTCCCCTCCGTTTTGGCGCGAAGGGAACCGTGGATAAGAGGGGGCTGGAAACACCACTACCTTGTCGATCTCCTGAGTTCTCACGAACGAAGGAATACAGGAGCCAAGTATCCTGCAACCAAGAGGCTGGACTGAGGAATCGCTGGTGACCCACTGAAGGACTTCTCCTCTGCACTGCTGTCGCCTTGTGAAACCCTTTTCACCTTTGATCGAACCAGAAGGCCTGTACTGGTACTTCGACCCTTGGAATAGCGGGAACAGCTATTCTCGGCATCTTCACCATCTCCTGCCAGTAAGCCTTCGGAAGCGTCTCTGGGACATCCAGCTGACTGACCAGCTTACACGGGAGTCTTGCTCTGTAACCGCCACCAGGTTGTGTAGTATTTCGAGTCCTTGTCACTCTCACACGCTTCGTACACTTGGCGTTCCCAGGTCTGAAGTGAGTAGTGTACATTTGGCTCAGATACACACGGCTGCTCCGTTGCCCTGCTGTGGTAACAAACTGTGCGGGTTTCTTCGATTGGGACGTCTTTTTACTCAACACGACGACGAGGCGTTCCCTGCTCTTCTGAACCTGCCAGCTGCTGAAACTGACACAGAGAAGCCTGGGTCTGCTTGCATCGGGGACCGGTGAGTAGCATAGCTAGGATCTGGTCGCCCTCCTGCAGGAGCCCATTGCTTTTCCCCGCTGTATCAAACAGCACCCTTTTCCGTACTCGCGCTCTGCTTCTGCCCACTGTGGAGGCTGCGCTTGAGTCACAGAACTTGTTCTTCTTCTTTTGTGCACTAAACTGAACTGCCTGATTTCCCTCGAAGAGCTTCTCCTTTTGCCCGTTGGCACCAGCGCATGCAGGTACTTTTGAGCACAAGGCTCCACTCTTCGCAGGGCTCGGACTTCCATCTAGTTAGGTGCCTCTGAAGGCGAACTGGGTCTAAGCATTATTGCGCACTGCCTGTTTTCCCTCCCTTTTAGGTGGACTACACATTTCGTGCATATAACGCTTGCGACTTGTTGTATTTGTATATATATTGTGTTGATATGGTATGTGTTGGTTTACTATCGTTATATTGTGATTTTCTCGCTACGGTCATTGTTTTAAAGGCCTTGAAATAAATGTGTATATATTTTTAATATGACAACTGTTTGGAGTAGTTTGTAAGTGATCTTGCTTTGTGTGCTCATGGCGGGCTTTCAGTCACCCTCACCCCTCTTGAGACCTAGTCTTGACCGCCGCGACCGCTACCTTGATTGGTCTGGCTTGTCCAGAGGTTACCCTGTTCCAAGTAATTAGGTTGGCCTTCTGAACTTCTGCGCCACCAGGACAGAGTTCAGAAATCCGTCTTAACAAATTGGTGTACAGCGGTGGGATACGACTGAAGGTATCCAGTGTTGCGCACGAACTAAGGCATTTCAGGTTATTCCAACCAGGACACGTAGTGAATTGTTGTAGTATAACTTTAAAAAGGCCATAGTCCTATCTAACAGTATGGAAACAAATACCTTGTTAACTTTAAATGCTTCCAAATCAGAAACATTGAAAAAGATGTGTGCT
Source organism: Ambystoma mexicanum (assembly GCF_040938575.1). Classification (NCBI taxonomy): domain Eukaryota; kingdom Metazoa; phylum Chordata; class Amphibia; order Caudata; family Ambystomatidae; genus Ambystoma; species Ambystoma mexicanum. The sequence continues at coordinate 88,306,956 of NC_090922.1, forward strand.
GAGAGAGGTGTTTCCTCTCAAGGCACGAAATTGGAAATGATCCAAAGAATCGTGGCGTGGCAAGAAGCGCAGCTTGACGCTATAACTTCTGAGAACAGTGCGGAAGGAGGTGGGGCTGCTCTCACTGGTAGAACCGACGGTTCGTGGACGGTTCGACCACGAGGACAGGGAGGACGAGATGTCTAATGTTTCCTCTGCCAGTGCTGATGGGGAGGCGATGCTTGAATTCAAGAAGCAAGAGCTGCGGTTTAGGCAGCAGGAGCTTGAATTCAGCATAGCCAAACTAAAAATCGAACAGGCAGAAAAACAAAAAGACAGGGATCACCAGTTGGAACTGGCCAAGCTTCAGGTTGCAAATGGGTCCAAGGGTCCTGGACATGGGTCTGGGGCCTCCTCTCATCCACGGTTTCCGAAAGATCTGCTCAGTGTGTATGAGGAAAGGAATGACATTATGGACTGGCTGAATGCGTTTGAGTATGCATGCGAAGTTCAACAAGTTGACAATTCTGATAAGATTGCCTGGTTACTCAGCAGACTGCCCCATTCTGGCTATAGTGCCATTATGGAAATGTCGAAGGATAAGCGAGCTGATTTCGCAATGTTAAAGCAAACTCTCATTTTAAAGTTTGGGAAGACTACGGCCCAATATTTGAAACGTTTCAGAGAGTATAAGAAAAAGGAAGGTGGTACTTGGGTATCTTATGTCACTGAGTCCTTGAAAAACTTAACTGGCTGGGTCGAAGGTTATAGGGTTTCTACCTTCGAAGGCATGATAAATCTTGTCATGCTGGAACACATTTTTGCATCTTCTTCCCCGGAGCTTAAGCAGCATTTGGCCGATTCGAAGGAGATAGATCCTAAGAAGCTGGCCATTGCAGCCGACTTATGGGTGTCACATCGAGTGTCCCATAAGGACAAAACTCATCCTGATAAGCAGGAGGAAGGGAAAAAGTCCAAAGATATGGAGGGTGGAGAATCTGATAAATCTTCTTCTCATAAGGGCCACAAAAAGAAAAATAAGGGTAAGACACAAGAGAACTCACAGGGTAGTGGAGGTCAGCCTCCGAAACAGAACTCTGGTTACAATAAGCCTCCCTATGTAAACAGACCCAATGGATCTTGTTTTGCTTGTGGAGCAACTGACCACGTGAAGGGGGATCCCCGGTGTAAGGTTAGACCTTTGGGGGTCCACTCCGCTAATCTGGCCTTCTCCTCCTACGAGGAAGAAGAGATTACAGGAGAATCCTTCTCCTCAGACTCATTTCCCAGCGGGATAGAGGCTGAGGTAGTTTTAGTTTCCCTGGGTTCCTGGGAGCCTAAAGTCGCAGAGGCTTATGCTAGGATTCCGGATAATACCAAGCACTACTTTAAAGACAGTGTGCTGATCAATGGAGTAGATACTCCAGCTCTTAGGGATAGTGGGTGCAGTCGCACTGTAGTGGATTCTACCTTGGTAGACTCAGAGGAAGTTGCCAGATCTACTCTGATGCCCACTAAGTTGGCTGACGGCCCACTCCGTATGTTCCCAGTAATACCTGTAAATCTTACTTTAAATGGTACAGCAGTCAGGATTCCAGTGAACATTCAGAGAAACGTCCCGGGAAAGGTCTTGTTAGGTAATGATCTCAGAGCTTTTGTAACGCTCACCTGATTCCCGTAGAGGCGCCGGTCTTGACTGGGCGTATACCGTATCTTCAAAGGTGATGTGTAACACACGGCTGGCTCTTTGGGCTGGACCTCTGTGCACTGTATGTCTGACTCGAAGGGTAAGATGTCTGCAGATAGAAAATATGGGATTAAGGAACTGGGTTATTGAATGTCTCTCTCTTCTTCCCTTTCTCTTCTCCTGTAGAACCCCAAAGGTTAACGCTCTCACCTTAGGTAAGTGAACACCGTGCTCTCCATCTGCCTCGGGGCAGGGTGCTGTAACCAGTTTCTTCACTGGATAAGGGGAGCAGGCCTCTTGACTTCAGAGGACTGCTGTCCGTCGTTTACTGCACGAACAGTAAGTTTCAAGTAATCCTAATGTCTTTAAAGTCTTTAGTAATGATGTCTCTTGTTTTGCAGGGTTCCGGCGATGGCGGATGATGGGCTGAAGTGAGTTGAAGATGGAGCCCGTGTGATGAATAGAAGCGCCTGGAAGCACGTAAGTAAGCGCTTGTTGCCTGCTTCACGATGCGCTCTAACTGTCTTTTTATTTTGCAGGTACAAGTTCGGAGCGGCTGCAGGGTGCCGGAATACCCACTGGGTTAGATGTGGAAAGGAGTAATGGCACGTGAGTATTAAAGTTCCCCAATGTCTTTAAACGCACCTTGTTTTGTCTTTCAGATGCAGGATGCAGCGCCGAAGGCCTCCGGAGCGTGCGAAGAGTTGGTAAGCTTTTGTCTTTCAGATGCCGGAATGCAGTGTGAAGACCTCCGGAGCGCATGAAGAGTAGGTAAGCCTTTGTCTTTCAGATGCCGGAATGCAGCGCGAGGTGTTGGTGACAGCCGATGGACCGGGTAAGTGAAGAGCTGTCACTGAAGACCGTAATGCTAACCTGTTCTTTCTTGTCTTTATAGGTGTTGCTGAAGACTGGATTCAGGATGGTAAGCCTTTTTCCTTAGGCCCAGGATCAGATGCAGAAGACACGATGAGCGTTCTGCTGCAGAGGATGCAGAATAACGCAAAGCAAGATTCATCCATCGGGTGTGGTTTAAATAGCCTCCTGTAGTGCTTAGGTGTCTCCTTCCACAGCCACGCCTATGGAAGGAAAGAGTTCCTGCTTTCCAGAAGAGTTCCAGTGTTCTGAATCTAGGGAGTGGCTCCGGCCCCACCCAACAGGAAAAGTAGTTCCAAACAGAAGAGGATCAGAGGCTCAACTGGCAGGCAAGTAAGCAGCATGGTCTGCTGCAGGTAAATCCACCCAAGCATTATGAGCCCGGCGCTTCCAGCGCTGGGACTGGGCATATTTATGAGCCTGGTGTCACTGGCGCCAGGACTGGGTCCAAAAGGTCCCAATTGCGACTGGTTGGCACTCGGAACCTGGGTTATGGATCTGCTTCCAAGGGAGTTGGGAAAACCCTGACCTTTTGGAAGCAGAGATCATGACAGTACCCCCCCTCAAGGCCCCTCCCAAACCGGGCTTCTCCGGGGGATTTGGCTTGTCAGGAAATGTTCGGTGAAATCTTTTGATTAGGCGAGGAGCGTGGACATATTCAGCAGGTTCCCAGGATCTCTCTTGTGGGCCATAGCCTTTCCAGTCAATTAGGTAAAATAGTTTAGATTTGGAGATCTTGGAGTCCAGAATGCTTTTGACTTCAAACTCGAGTTCTCCATGAACTAGGATAGGTTTTGGAGATTTAGTTAGTCGGGTTTGAGGTTGCACGGGTTTTAATAGAGAGACGTGGAAGACCGGATGTATCTTCATGTGCGGGGGCAAGTCCAACTTGACCGCTACTGGGTTTACTATGGTAGTGATGGAATAGGGACCAAGGTATCTTGGGTTGAATGTGCGTGGCCCTTTTAGAGGTAGATATTTGGTGGATAACCAGACTTGATCCCCTACTTGATATTGAGGGGCTTCCTTCCGATGTTGATCTGCTCCTTTCTTGTATTGTTCTTTAGCCCTTTGAAGGTGAGAAACAGCTTCCTTAAAGGCTTGGGTGATTGTAGAATGCAGGTAGTCTACTGCTGGTGTTTCAAGATCTTGGAGGGGATCCAACTCCGAGGTTCGAGGGTGACTGCCGTACAAAAGAAAAAACGGGGTTTTCCCAGTTCCCGAATGGACAGAGTTATTGTAGGCATATTCGGCTATCCAAAGGATGTCTTTCCAAGTTTTTTCCGTTTGTTGCAGCATGCAGCGTAAATACTGTTCCAGAGTTTGATTGGTCCTCTCGGTTTGTCCGTCGGTCTGAGGGTGGTGACTGGTCGATAGTCTCACATCAATTTGAGCCGACTGACAGCAACTTCGCCAAAAATGAGAAATAAATTGACTACCTCGATCCGAAATTAGAACCGAAGGAAAACCGTGCAGTCGGACGATGTTTTCGAGAAATTCTCGGGCCAGAGTTGCTGCTGTTGGCAAGCCTTTGAGCGGAATGAAATGCGCCATCTTGGAGAATAAGTCCACGATTACTAGAATCGTATTGTATCCAGAGCATGGAGGTAGATCGGTGATGAAGTCCATAGAAAGCGTATGCCAAGGGCGAGGTGGGATGTCAATAGGGCGTAAGAGGCTTGCTGGTCTTTCCTTTTGACTCTTGTTTTGGGCGCATACTCCACAGGACATTATAAAGTCTCTGATATCTTTTTTCCAAGACGGCCACCAGAAGTAGCACTTGATCTTTTCTGAGGTCTTGGCCATACCGGGATGTCCTTCCATTAAAGAATCGTGATAACAAGAGATGACTTTTTTTCTGTAAATCTGTGCTGGGTAGGTATAATCGTTCTTGGAAATACAATAAGTTGTCCTTTACTGCAAAGTCCTTTCCCTGCAGATGCCAATTCTGTATGTCTGCTGGAGTTACAAGTTGCCTGGCTTTATCCTTAACTTCCTCTATGGATTCTGTGGCGATTACACCCAGAATTCTTTGTTCGGGAATGATTGGTACAGGTTTAGGGTTGATCAAGTGTTCTTCCACTCCCATCCGAGAAAGGGCATCAGCTTTACCATTCTTTGTACCAGGTCGATAGGTAATTATGAAGTCAAACTCGGCAAAGAATAATGCCCAACGGAGTTGTCTAGAGGCTTGGGCTTTTGCGGTTTTCAAATATTGCAGGTTTCGGTGATCCGTAATCACAGTAACGGTGTGTCGGGCCCCCAGCAGATAATGCCGCCAAGCCTTAAAGGCAGACTTGATAGCCAGAAGTTCCTTGTCAGTAATCGTGTAATTGATTTCAGGAGGCGAGAATTTGCGGGACAAAAATGCCACGGTATGCAACTGATTAGTTACCGGGTCCTTTTGTGATAGAACTGCCCCCATGGCAAGGCTTGAAGCATCAGTTTCCACGATGTAGGGGAGTTCGGGGCGAGGGTGTTTTAAGATTGGTGCAGAGATAAATTTAGTCTTCAAATCCTGGAAAGCTTGTTCCGCCTCGGTAGACCATTCAAAACGTTTGTTTTTCTTTAACAAGGCAGTGATGGGCTGGACTTTTCGAGACAATTCGGGGATAAACCTGCGGTAAAAGTTAACGAAGCCTAACATGCTTTGCACACCTTTTACGGAGGATGGTGATGGCCATTTGAGAACTGCATCGACCTTCTTTGAATCCATACGCACTCCGCCAGGTGATAATATGAATCCCAAGAATTCAACTTCAGTCACGTTGAAAACACATTTTTCCAACTTAGCGAAAAGTTTGTGTTGACGCAATCTTTCGAGGACCATTTTCACGTGTTTCCGATGTTCAGATTCCGATGAAGAATAAACGAGGATGTCGTCAATGTAAACAACAACACACACATCTATGAGCTCTCTGAGGACATCGTTCATAAAATATTGAAAGGCGGCCGGGGCATTGCAAAGTCCGAAGGGCATGACCTGATATTCAAATAGCCCATACTTGGTGCGGAAGGCCGTCTTCCATTCATCGCCCTCTTTTACTCGTACCAAGTGGTAAGCTCCTCTAAGATCCAGCTTTGTATATATGCATGCTTTTCTGACTTGGTCCAGGAGTTCAGGAATCAAAGGTAACGGATATCTATTCTTAACGGTGATCTGGTTCAGGGAGCGATAATCTATACAAGTTCTAAGGTCTCCTTCCTTTTTTGGAACGAAGAACAAAGCTGAAGAAGCAGGGGACTTGGAAGGACGAATAAACCCATTTGCCAGGTATTGATCCAGGTATTGTCGAAGGTGAAGGTTCTCAGGCTCGGTGAGGGCATAAATTCTACTACAAGGAGGAGTAGATCCAGGTATCAGGTCTATCTGGCAGTCATAAGACCTATGAGGAGGTAGAGAGTTAGCCTGATCCTTCCGGAAAACATCTTGGTATTCTAGGTATTCGGGAGGTAACTGGGGAGTCTCTGAAGAAATTGCTGCCAGTGCAACACCAGGTGGAGGGTGACAAGTAGAGACACATTCTGGAAACTGGACCGTTCTTGCTCGCCAATCGATCAGAGGATTGTGTTTCTCTAACCAAGGTATTCCTAGAATAATCTGAAACTGAGGGGCCTTGATCACATCGAACACGATCTTCTCATGGTGTCCATCTTGACTTACTAGCGTCACCTCTTGAGTGGTATGCGTTACTGGCCCGGAGGCTATCTCCGTACCATCCACCGTAGTAATGACGTCCTTTACAGCCTTGGGACAAAGAGTTAGATTCATCCTCAAAACCATTTCATGATCCACATAATTGCCAATGGCACCGCTGTCGACGTAAGCTTCAATTGCATGTAATCGATCCGGATTATCAGGGCTAATGAGGACCATAGGTATCACGAAATGCGAGGTCACGGAACTGGTTTTCACGCTCGGCAAGAGGACCTCTATTCTTGTCGGGCGAGGTCGTTTCCCTGCTCAGAGTTTGTAACTTTGGTAACTGCAGCTCCTACTGCCTTCTTGGCAGGTTTCACCGGACAGTCTCGAAGAAAGTGCCCTGAGTTTCCGCAATAGAGGCATAATTGCAACTGTTTTCTCCTTTCCCGCTCCTTTTGTGTTAGAGGACCTTTCAGACCCCCTATTTGCATGGGTTCCCCGGAGTCTACTCCTTTGGAAGGAGTTGGCGGTTTGGAAAATACTCGAGCATCAAACTTGGAACGATCGGCCTTCCTGTTCTGCAGTCTGTGATCTATTTGAACGACTAAGTCTATATAGTCCGAACAATCTTGTGGGGGATTCACTACTTGGGCTAACACATCTTTGAGCTCTCCACGTAGACCTCTATAAAACAGCGTAATCCTTTTGTCCTCAGGCCATTGAGTTTCCACTATCAGTCTGTTGAAAGACGCAATATAAGCCAAAAGGTCTTGATTACCTTGTCGCAACGAAAGAAGCTCATTGTCCAAGGCCTGCCCCTGTGAATGTTTGTGAACAGTTTTTCCATACTGAGCTGAAAAGCTTGAAAATCATGGAGGAACGGATCATCTTGATTTACTAGAGGGACCGACCAGTCTGCTGCATTGCCACTAAGGTACGAAAGCACGAAAGCTACTTTAGCTTGATCAGTTGGAAAGGCTGCTGGCCGGCATAAGAAATGCAACCGGCACTGATTGATAAATACTGCAAACCTCTTTGGGTCACCAGAAAATCGTTCGGGCGGAGCCAGAGGTACATTCCCAGGTAGGTTGATCTGCACTGGATTCATAGAGGATGTAGAAGGAAGATTTCCCCCAGATGCGGGTAACGGGGTCTGTCCGGCTTGTGACTGTAGCAATTGTCTAGCGAGATCATCTGTTCGCTCCTTGGAAATAATCAGTTCCCTTCTTAGAGCGTTCGTTTCCTGACGGGCTGCATGCACTTCTGCCCTTAGTTCCCCAAGTAACTGGGCTAGCTGGTCGGTATCCGAGGTTTCCATAGCGCCTGGACGGGAGTTTTGTGGTAGGCTTTGCGTTCTGTAACGCTCACCTGATTCCCGTAGAGGCGCCGGTCTTGACTGGGCGTATACCGTATCTTCAAAGGTGATGTGTAACACACGGCTGGCTCTTTGGGCTGGACCTCTGTGCACTGTATGTCTGACTCGAAGGGTAAGATGTCTGCAGATAGAAAATATGGGATTAAGGAACTGGGTTATTGAATGTCTCTCTCTTCTTCCCTTTCTCTTCTCCTGTAGAACCCCAAAGGTTAACGCTCTCACCTTAGGTAAGTGAACACCGTGCTCTCCATCTGCCTCGGGGCAGGGTGCTGTAACCAGTTTCTTCACTGGATAAGGGGAGCAGGCCTCTTGACTTCAGAGGACTGCTGTCCGTCGTTTACTGCACGAACAGTAAGTTTCGAGTAATCCTAATGTCTTTAAAGTCTTTAGTAATGATGTCTCTTGTTTTGCAGGGTTCCGGCGATGGCGGATGACGGGCTGAAGTGAGTTGAAGATGGAGCCCGTGTGATGAATAGAAGCGCCTGGAAGCACGTAAGTAAGCGCTTGTTGCCTGCTTCACGATGCGCTCTAACTGTCTTTTTATTTTGCAGGTACAAGTTCGGAGCGGCTGCAGGGTGCCGGAATACCCACTGGGTTAGATGTGGAAAGGAGTAATGGCACGTGAGTATTAAAGTTCCCCAATGTCTTTAAACGCACCTTGTTTTGTCTTTCAGATGCGGGATGCAGCGCCGAAGGCCTCCGGAGCGTGCAAAGAGTTGGTAAGCTTTTGTCTTTCAGATGCCGGAATGCAGTGTGAAGACCTCCGGAGCGCACGAAGAGTAGGTAAGCCTTTGTCTTTCAGATGCCGGATTGCAGCGCGAGGCGTTGGTGACAGCCGATGGACCAGGTAAGTGAAGAGCTGTCACTGAAGACCGTAATGCTAACCTGTTCTTTCTTGTCTTTATAGGTGTTGCTGAAGACTGGATTCAGGATGGTAAGCCTTTTTCCTTAGGCCCAGGATCAGATGCAGAAGACACGATGAGCGTTCTGCTGCAGAGGATGCAGAATAACGCAAAGCAAGATTCATCCATCGGGTGTGGTTTAAATAGCCTCCTGTAGTGCTTAGGTGTCTCCTTTCACAGCCACGCCTAGGTAAGAAAAGAGTTCCTGCTTTCCAGAAGAGTTCCAGTGTTCTGAATCTAGGGAGTGGCTCCTGCCCCACCCAACAGGAAAAGTAGTTCCAAACAGAAGAGGATCAGAGGCTCAACTGGCAGGCAAGTAAGCAGCATGGTCTGCTGCAGGTAAGTCCACCCAAGCATTATGAGCCCGGCGCTTCCAGCGCTGGGACTGGGCATATTTATGAGCCTGGTGCCACTGGCGCCAGGACTGGGTCCAAAAGGTCCCAATTGCGACTGGTTGGCACTCGGAACCTGGGTTATGGATCTGCTTCCAAGGGAGTTGGGAAAACCCTGACCTCTTGGAAGCAGAGATCATGACAGCTTTAGGGCTCGTAGGAGACACTGCCGAAAGACCCTACACACGGTCTCAAGCAGGGGCAGCATTGGCCAAGACCAATACGCTGCCCCAGCCGAAGGGGAAACCCAAGGCGAAAGGAGTCGACAAGTCAAGACGAGGGAAAGAGAATATTCCCCCGAGCTCGCCTACCACTGCAGTGGAGGAAGTTGGTCAATCGCCCGGGCCTGACGAGGAGGTGGCGATGCCTGAAGTATTTGACCCCAACGATCATCCTGAACTAAAAGACTTGTTAGTTGAAGGAGGTCCTGATAGGGACGAATTCAGTAAAGGCCAATGTGAGTGCCCATCTCTGGAAGGCCTAAGGAGACAGGCCTGCTCCCAGCTTGAGGGTGAACCTCCTGGGACGTATAGGATTTATTGGGAAGGTGGACTCCTGCATAGTGAGCCCACAGAGTCTACAGAAGGAGACCATAGGAGGTTGGTGGTTCCCCTTGCTGTTAGGCCCTTCCTCCTGCAGTTGGCGCATGAAGTTCCCCTTGCTGGTCACCTTGGTATGAAGAGGACCAAGCAAAGGTTATCCATGCACTTCTACTGGCCCAAGATGGGGATGCAAGTAGAAAGTCACTGCAGGAGTTGTGCCTTCTGCCAGTTGTCTGGTAAGGTTGGCGCGACAATCCAAGCTCCGTTGGTACCGCTCCCAGTTGTGGGGTACCATTTGAAAGGGTAGGGATCGACATCGTTGGTCCCCTTGACCCGCAAACATCCTCGGGCAATAGGTTTATCCTGGTGCTGGTCGACCATGCAAACAGATATCCTGAGGCCATCCCATTGAAAACTGTAACTGCCAAGTCAGTTGCAAAAGCTTTACTTGGCATATTTACTAGGGTTGGCTTCCCTAAAGAAGTTTTGTCGGATCATGGCAGCAACTTTATGTCGAAGTATATGCAGGCTATGTGGAAAGAATGTGGGGTCACCTACAAGTTCTCTTCTGCATACCACCCCCAGACCAATGGTCTGGTGGAACGTTTCAACAGAACGTTAAAGAGCATGATTGGGGCTCTGGAGGAACCTCAGAGAAATAAATGGGATCTTCTTTTACCATGCTTACTGTTTGCCTACCGAGAGGTACCACAGGAGGGTGTTGGCTTCAGCCCCTTCGAACTTCTGTTCGGTCATTCCGTACGGGGACCCTTAGCTATCGTCAAAGAGGGATGGGAGATGCCCACTCCCCCTGTTACTACCAACGTAGTTGATTATGTGCTAGGGCTCAGAAAACGGATGGTACTTCTGATGGGCTTGGCTAGTGATAAATTGAAGGCAGGACAAGCGCTGGTGAAACATTGGTACGACCAGAAAGCTTCCCTCATCAACTTTACACCTGGTCAGAAAGTCCTGATCATGAATCCCATAAGGCCTTGAGCTTTACAGGACAAATGGTCAGGCCCTTACACAGTGGTGGAGCCCCTGGGTGAGGTTAACTATTTAGTGGACCTTGGAAGGCCTGGACAGGCTCCAAAAGTGTTTCACGTGAATAGGCTGAAGGCTTTCGTCCCAAGAGTCGAAATCGCAGCACTGCTACTGGCTTCAGATGTTGAGGAAGAGGAGTCTGAACCTCTCCCCTACCTGTTCCAAAGTGGTCCTTCAGATAGCTCCTTTGAGGGTGTCCGAGTGGCCCCTCACCTGACTTCTGATCAGCAGGCTGAGGTGAAAAGTTTGCTTAGGCAGTTTTCCCCCCTGTTTTCACAGTCGCCTGGTTTGACACCTTGGTGCAAACATAACATTGACACAGGAGACAGTGTACCTACCAAAAGTAGGGGATACAGGATGTCAGACAAATTACGGTCTTATATTAGACCGAGGTCAACAAGATGTTAGACCTTGGGGTGATTGAACCCTCTAGTAGTCCTTGGTCCAGCCCTGTGGTTTTGGTTCCAAAGGCCGGCACTTCTGAATTGAGGTTCTGCGTGGATTACAGGGCTCTGAATGCTGTCACCAAGACAGATGCACACCCCTTGCCACGAACAGATGAGCTGGTGGATACTTTGGGTGCCTCCAAGTACCTCAGCACGTTTGACCTCACTGCTGGCTATTGGCAAATAGCTTTAGCAGAACATGCCAAAGAGAAGACAGCATTTTCTACTCCAGACGGCCTTTACCAATTCCGGGTAATGCCGTTCGGGTTGAAGAATGCACCTGCCACTTTCCAGAGGCTTGTGAATCATGTGTTGAATGGGTTGGACGAATTCTGTCTTGTATATCTGGACGATATAGCAGTTTTCAGTGCCACCTGGGAAGACCATGTGAAACACCTCAGGATTGTGCTCCAGGCTCTTCAGAAAGCACACCTGACCATAAAGGCTAGTAAATGCCAGATTGGACAAGGCTCAGTGGTTTACCTTGGACATGAAGTAGGTGGAGGCAGGATACAGCCTCTTCCCAGTAAAGTACAAGCAGTACAAGACTGGCCTACCCCCACTACTCAAACCCAAGTGAGAGCCTTCTTAGGACTCACGGGGTATTACCGCAATTTTGTGGCAGACTATGGCACCATAGCTGCCCCTCTGATTGCCCTCACAACTCCGAAGAAACCCAAGAAGGTATCTTGGACCGACGAGTGTGAGAAGGCCTTCAATGGCTTAAAAGACTCCTTGTGCCAGGCCCCTGTCCTCAGGGCCCCTGATTATCAAAGACCTTTTATCGTGCAGACGGACGCCTCTGACACTGGGATAGGAGCTGTACTATCACAAGTAGATGAGAAGGGTAAGGAACACCCTATTGGTTTTATTAGCCGCCAGCTTAAGGACAGAGAGCTCAGATGGTCCACGGTAGAGAAAGAATGTTTCTCTGTTGTGTGGGCCCTAAGGAAGCTGAGGCCCTACCTCTATGTGACCCACTTCACTGTGCAAACTGACCATAAGCCCTTAAAGTGGCTAATGAACATGAAGGGGGAGAATCCAAAGTTGATTAGGTGGTCCATAAGTCTACAAGGCTTCGACTTCACTATTGAGCATAGACCAGGTGTCCAACATAGCAATGCTGATGGGTTGTCCAGAATGTTTAACCGACCTGAACAAGAGACTCATCCAGGGGTGGATTAGTTCCCCCTGTCCATAGTATGGGAGGGGCGAGTGTTAGGAAAGATTTCGTAATGGTAGGTAATTTTCCTTCCATGTGGCAACCCCTAAACTTTTTGCTGTTGTTTTTCACCTTGTTCTTGACTTTGCCAGAGAAGTGCAGCCTTCTGCCGCACTCCTCTGGGCTTTCGCTCCTTTCTTATGGGGAAACTGACATGCCCTTAAGACAGTCAGTACCGGGGAACGCTGTTTCCCGTAGTTTCTTTTATCATGTTGCGGCTTTCGTGCAACATGACACAAGAGGGCACTGTAAGCTAAGTTACAGCTCTCTTGGGTCTCTAGCCTTCTACAGGCCCAAGATACTCGTTTAGGATTGTATCTGATCGGTGCAAGTGATTCAGGGACGGGAATGGTGGCAGCGATCGTTTCTTGTGTTTTGAGCTCCTTTTGGCGTTCTAAGCGCGTTTCTCGCGCTTAACCCAAAATGGTGGCCTGGCTCCCAAAATGGCCAGACCACGAGGCTCCTTTGTCCTGTCCGCTGACCGTCTTGCTCCCTTCACCTTCCCCAGGTCGAGCCGACCCGGGGCCTTCCTTTTTTGGGCATGTACTTTCCCGCGAAACACGGATGCTTTCGCGGGCTTCTACATGTCTTGTGTGTGCCTCCAGGATGTGGGCTGGGATGTCTGGTCCCAATACACATCCTGGGTGCCAGAGAGTTTAGGGTGGTGTGAATGCCTGGGACCACCGTGGTCCGTGATTGGTCCACGAATGGTGTGAGTGTTGATGAGCGGATCTCCCATTGGGTCCCCTCCGTTTTGGCGCGAAGGGAACCGTGGATAAGAGGGGGCTGGAAACACCACTACCTTGTCGATCTCCTGAGTTCTCACGAACAAAGGAATACAGGAGCCAAGTATCCTGCAACCAAGAGGCTGGACCGAGGAATCGCTGGTGACCCGCTGAAGGACTTCTCCTCTGCACTGCTGTCGCCTTGTGAAACCCTTTTCACCTTTGATCGAACCAGAAGGCCTGTACTGGTACTTCGACCCTTGGAATAGCAGGAACAGCTATTCTCGGCATCTTCATCATCTCCTGCTAGTAAGCCTTCGGAAGCGTCTCTGGGCCATCCAGCTGACTGACCAGTTTACACGGGAGTCTTGCTCTGTAACCGCTGCCAGGTTATGTAGTATTTCGAGTCCTTGTCACTCTCACACGCTTCGTACACTTGGCGTTCCCAGGTCTGAAGTGAGTAGTGTACATTTGGCTCAGATACACACGGCCGCTCCGTTGCCCTGCTGTGGTAACAAACTGTGCGGGTTTCTTCGATTGGGACGTCTTTTTACTCAACACGACGACGAGGCGTTCCCTGCTCTTCTGAACCTGCCAGCTGCTGAAACTGACGCGGAGAAGCCTGGGTCTGCTTGCATCGGGGACCGGTGAGTAGCATAGCTAGGATCTGGTCGCCCTCCTGCAGGAGCCCATTGCTTTTCCCCGCTGTATCAAACAGCACCCTTTTCCGTACTCGCGCTCTGCTTCTGCCCACTGTGGAGGCTGCGCTTGAGTCGCGGAACTTGTTCTTCTTCTTTTGTGCACTAAACTGAACTGCCTGATTTCCCTCGAAGAGCTTCTCCTTTTGCCCGTTGGCACCAGCGTGTGCAGGTACTTTTGAGCACAAGGCTCCACTCTTCTCAGGGCTTGGACTTCCATCTAGTTAGGTGCCTCTGAAGGCGAACTGGGTCTAAGCATTATTGTGTTGATATGGTATGTGTTGGTTTACTATCGTTATATTGTGATTTTCTCGCTACGGTCATTGTTTTAAAGGCTTTGAAATAAATGTGTATATATTTTTAATATAACAACTGTTTGGAGTAGTTTGTAAGTGATCTTGCTTTGTGTGCTCATTGCGGGCTTTCAGTCACCCTCACCCCTCTTGAGACCTAGTGTTGACCGCCACGATCGCTACCTTGATTGATCTGGCTCGTCCAGAGGTTACCCTGTTCCAAGTAATTAAGTTGGCCTTCTGAACTTCTGCGCCACCAGGACAGAGTTCAGAAATCCATCTTAACATCTGGTACGGGAGCGGAGGCAGGTTCTGATTGGAGGAGTTTGTACAGGCTGCTATTTGGGCACTTTGTGATGGTACAAGATTGGCGGCTGATGAATTTTTAATTTAAGGGGCGTATGCCAGACCGACCGGGCATAGCGAGGCAGCCCAAACCAACCAAGGCCAGTCCAGGGAAGTCCCTCCTGCCCGTAGTACCCACCACAATCCCCCTATTGCCAAGATTTTTAAATATATACAGCACACTTTCTTTTGTTTTACTTTAGTCACCCCTAATGTGATGCGTGTGCCCAGATGTGGGTCCTGGGCCTGGTGGGCCCAGAGACGCAAGCTAAACCTCACTGATCATGCCCAATGAGGCCGAAACATGACTGCGGTTGCTTGTGGTCTCATGCAGAACAGGGGTGGACGCGCCTTTAGGGAACTCTTGAGATTTCCCGGTAGGCCCCTCCACCTTGGGCCTCTTTTCTGTGGTATTTGCAAATGTTCCCATCGGAAAGGGATTGGTCTTGCGGAAAATGTGTATTATGGGACCACTTTGAACATTATTTCAAGGGCCTCTTTTGGTTCCCAGTCCACCCCTGTGCAGAAGGGATGTGACCAAGCAGTTTGGGCTGGACTGCCACTTTTGGGATGGGGCCAGACCTGATGACGTATGGTCTTTCCCCTTTTTGAAAATCACTTGGCAGGTGACGAACAATGGTCTGAAGGGTTTCCCAGAGCAATTCCAGAGGTTCAGATTGATTCAAAACCTTCCAGTCATCATATCTTTGTTTTGGCTGCATCAATATATGTCAGAATTCCGATAAAAAACATTCTGATGTAGTAATGATACTATCAGAAAACATGCGCACACTGATTCTGCCAGCATATTGCAGTATTGTTACAAAAGAACATGCTCCAGTTGGCTTTAAAAATGCCATGACATAATAAGAAAACATGTCCTAACTGGCAGCTCAATGTAGTCCAGTCTAGACACATAATTAAGTAATATAACCCAAGTGGGGGTGGGGGTGCAGGGGAATAACCGGGCCAGGGAATGCCCCGGGCCAGTTATAAGCCAGAGTAAAGCAAGGCCTTTACAATAGGCCAGGGCATTACCTATCCTGGTAATGACCCCCTACCCCCGCCCGTGAGGGTTATATTGCTATTAGTATCCTTGTACGTTGTACGAGGATACAAATAGTTTTTTTGTTAAGGTTTAGAAATGACGTGTTTGCTGTTTCTCAACTTTAAAAAAACCGACAGCAAATTAAGCCCGTCATGGATCGGGGAGAAGTTCTGCCGTTAAATGGTGGTCATTTGCGTGTCTGCAACGTGCCGGGAACTGTACTGTTCCCAGCACAGGCGAGGTACATCACAGGAGCAGGTAAGTGGGGTGGGGGGTGGATGGGCTACACATGTGAAAAAGGGGCATGGGGATGCGGGGGAGCGGGGTAGCACTTACCTGAGACACTTGGGGAAGAGGGCGACCTCCAGCTCTGAGGAGGCTCCGAGCAGGGGTTTTACTATGTGGTAAATCCCCTGTTCTGAGCCTCCTCATTGGCTGGGGGGGGTGCGAAACCATGCCCCTGCTGGATACTAATAACACTAAACATACTTGCTTTATCATAGAGGCCAAGAATAAAAAATTATGCAACAGTAAGAAATGGCTAGACTGGCTTCCCCAGAATGCTAACCTAGCCAAGTAAAGCATATCATACTTGCTTTGCCATAAATGCCCAGTACAAAAAACATCTTGCCACAGTAATAAAGAGCTAGACTGGCTGCCCCAAAATGCCAGTCTAGCTAAATAAGATTGGAAAAGGCCTTTATGTTCATTCGAACATAAGAAGTCCAGCAGTGCCCATTCCCAATACGCAAACTTCACAGTTTGCAAATTGGCTACTGTGCTCGAGGTGCCTGGGAGTGAATTTAACAGTCTTTTGAAAAACGTATTTTCACTGACCTTCAGTGCTGCAATCCCAGGCCCACCCCAGAGCTCGGCGGCATAAACAGTAGCAGAAAGGGCTTGGGCCCTGTAACTCCTGCTCCTCAACCCAAGAACAGAAACCAGGAAGCACAGAGCGCGTCCTCGTTCCTGCTTTCTTTTTAAACTACATTTTATCAATCGCATTTTCGAGGATATAAATATTCATTACCAATTAACGAACCCTGTCTGCATTCCCAGCCTTCTCATTCACCGGAAAGGTCAAAACAGCCATCTGAGCTCCGTTGCAATGACACAGGTGCCCTCTGGGAAAAATAAAACATCGCCCTCCCTAGGAATGAAAAGATGAGCAGGTGAGGGAAAGAAGGGCTCAATGACACAACTAACACTGTGCACACTTCATGACTGAAGTAAATTAAATAAGTAACCACCAACACTGACTCAAGCAGGCGCCCATACAGAGTCTGAAGTGTCAACCCCACTCCAGTGACTTAATGCATACACATACAAACGTATCCAAGTACACAACATTTTGGAACTTACAAACCCCTAATGGGCCTGATTATCTGCAAGCGCACAAAAGAAAGTGGGCAAATCAACAATTGTATGTTGCAGGTGGGGCTGGGCTGGTGGGTGTGGGGGACGATGGCCCACAATATTGGGGACGATGGCCCACAATATTGGGTGATCCATTTCCGGGTTACACATTACGTTTGCAACTCTTGTGCAGTTAGTATAATAATAATATCAGGTTTTCATATAGCGCTTTATGCTGGATTCCTCCGCCAGTTAAGCGCTGTAATAACAACTGTTATCAGGCAAAGTCATCAACTTAATGGCTCTAAAATTATTGCCCTTGGAAACATAAAGTGTTGAGTCCACCTTGCACCTGGCCGGCGGTTTAAAATCGCAAAGTGCAGGCTAGCGCCATGTGAAAGTCTAGCACTCAACCCATGATCTGACCACCACCACTATGTTGGCTTGGCTACGACAGACCACTGGGGGCAATTCAGTTGCTATCAACTGGTGTGGCCATTAGTGGGCAAGTGGTGAACTAAAATGGCAGGGAGTTAACTTTGACCCCATTGTGTGGTCCGCTTTGCAAGAGTGGAAATCATTAACTTTAAGACCCAGATCTGTGATTTTCCAACTGCTGCTATGGGAACACGTTGCCTCTTAACCCCATTCCCTGAGTACTGCCTATTCCCTAAGAGGTAGCAGCTGTGTATTTTATTTGAAGGTAGGTCAGAGTGCCAGGAGTTTTGGAGAGTGGCTGTGCCAATGCATGCATGGACCCTTGAGGCCAGTGCTCGAAGTGTATGAAAAGAAGTAGTGGAACTATGTTCCCTGCAGGTATGCCCCGCTCCCCACAAACCCCAGCGCTGCGCCCCTCCCACACACAATCCAAACCCCCAAACAAACACACCTGCTATTTATGGGAGTGTGCAGTGCAGTGCACTGAAGTGCAAGCTTCAACTTCTTCTTACACTTTTATTTTAAAACTAAACTATTCCTGAACGGGTTCTTTTAGAAATAAAAGTATAGGAAGAGTGAAACTTGAAAAATAAAAAGTATGGGAACACCGCTCCCGAACGCTCCCACCCACTTCGACCTCTGCTTGAGGCTTGGCTTGCAAGACGCAAAATGTTCCCGGTCTAGCCCCTAATGCGCAGTCATGGATGCAGATTCTGCTTGAATATTCTCTCATGTTCTCTCCTGGCCCTCTCAGAATGTTT
Organism: Ambystoma mexicanum; assembly: GCF_040938575.1. NCBI lineage: Eukaryota > Metazoa > Chordata > Amphibia > Caudata > Ambystomatidae > Ambystoma > Ambystoma mexicanum. The sequence goes on from NC_090922.1 coordinate 88,324,728, forward strand.
TAGAACTTCGGTTATCAAGAGAGTAGTCCCTGTCTGAGGCGGCAGTTCCAGAGATTGAGAAGGGGACGAGTGGGAAGATTGAGGTACCTTGGTGGACGGTGGAATGTTTGAGAGCTGTGGCGGAACGTAAGAAGGCTAGGGCCAGGGCGGTAAGGTCAGGAATGATAGTGGATTTGGTGACATATAAAAAGGCTAAAGCTATGGCACAGAGAGTAATTAGGGAACGGAAGCGTGGTTATTGGAGGGGTTATTGTGGGTACCTGGGGAGTGATTCTGGTGTGGGTGAGGTATGGAAACAGTTCAAGCAGATGTCTGGATTAACGAGACCACAAGGTGGAATGTCAGTGTTTTTGAAAGGAGAAGAGGTGATTAGTGAGGATGGGGAAAAGGCGAATTTGATGGGGGAGTATTTTGCGGGGGTGCACAGTTCGGGGAACTTCCCAGAAGCGGTGAGGTTACGAATGGGTGTGGTAGAGGAGGAGATGCGGGAGGTGTTGGCGAATGTTGGGCCTTGGGAAGAGCAATACGAGGTCCCGTTTTCGATGTTGGAGTTGGATGGTGCGATTCGGAAGGGGAAGTGGTGAAGTCCAGGGGTGGACGGTGTTATGTATGTATTTTTGGAGAAGTTGCTGGTAGAATGTAAATTGGAAGTATTAGCTCTGATCAATGAGATTTGGAAGAGTGGTGTTTTGCCGAAGTTGTGGAAAAAAGCGATTGTGGTGGCGATTTTGAAGGGTGGAAAGGTTCCAACGGAGTGTAAGTCGTATAGGCCGATTGCGTTGACTGTTGTGATGTGTAAAGTTATGGAACGGATGGTGGTTGAGCGGTTGGGGTTTTATTTGGAGTCGAATGGGTGTTTGAGTGACTTTCAGAGTGGGTTCAGGAAGAATCGGTCGGTGGCTGATCCATTAGTGAGATTAGTGACTGGGGTGGAGGAGGCATTATGTGATGGAGAGTTGGTGGGAGCGTTCTTTTTGGATTTGGAAAAGGCTTATGATATGGTGTGGAAGAGTGGGTTGTTGGTAAGATTGATGGAGATGGGTGTGAAGGGGAGGATGTTTCGATGGATAAGGGCATTTTTGGCGGATAGGACCTTTCAGGTGAGAGTGAGGGGGGTGCTGTCTGAAGTTTGGAAGATGGAGAATGGGACACCGCAGGAAAGTGTGATTAGTGCAATGCTGTTTAATGTGATGGTGGATGGGCTGATTCGGGCTATGATGGGAATCGGGTGTCAGGTAAATTTCTTTGCGGATGATGGTGTGGTATGGGTAAGAGGGCGGAGTTTGTTGGTGGTGCAGAGTCGGTTGCAAGCTGTGATAGTACGCATGGAGCAGTGGTGTGGGAAATGGGGCTTTTCGGTGTCTGTGGAAAAAAGTGTGAGTATGGTGTTTTCGAGGAGAAGAGTGCAGCAGGAGTTGAACTTGGTTTTGAAAGGTGAGAGGGTGAAGAGTGTGAAGGAGTTCCGGTACTTGGGGGTGATTCTGGATAGAAGTTGAATTGGAACGTGCAAGTGGATGGAGTGATGGACAAGTGTAAACGCAGGCTGAATTTGTTGCGGGCGGTGACTGGGAAAGAGTGGGGTGCGCAGCAGACGTGTTTACGAATGTTATATAAGGGATTAATTTTGAGTGTGTTAGATTTTGGATGTCAGGTGGCAGTGGGTTTCACAATGAATCAGAAGTTGCGGTTGGATAGGGTGCAGGCGAGAGCATTGAGAGTGTGTTCGGGTGTGATGAGGTCCTCTCCAATGAATGCGGTTCAGGTACATGCGGGGGAGATGCCATTGGGATTGAGAAGGGATGTGTTGAATATGAGGTGGTGGGTGAAGTGTAGTGCGAAGAGTGTGGCTCATCCGGTACGTGAATGTTTGCGGTATAATTGGAGGTTTGACTATTATGGGGATCGGTAGAGGAGGAAAGGGGGCACTTTGGGGTTTCACATGTGGGAGAAGGGGGTGCAGTGGGGTGTAGGCGAGTTGATGGTTGTGACAGATATGGATCTGGTGAGGTGTCCGATGTGGATGATGGGGCCTCCAAAGGTGTGCTTGGAGTTGACGAGTGTGGTGTCAAAGAAGCGGGGATTGCGGGGTGAGATCAAAGCTCTGGGTCAGGCATATGTGGCAGAGAAAGAAGGGTGCAGGGTGTTCACGGATGGTTCAAAGGATCCGGTATCTGGAAGAGTAGGAATGGCGTATTATTTGGAAAGCACTGGGGAGTATAAAGTGGGGCGTCTGACGGATGATGTGTCAATTTGTACGGCTGAGTTGGTGGCGATTGCAATGGCGATTGAAAGGGTATGCGAGTTGAGGTTTGAGAAAGTAGTGGTATTTTCAGATTCATTGAGTGGGTTGCAGGCGATTGTGGCAGGGGATGGTGATAGGAAGGATGTGATTTTGGATATCAGGAGAAAGATTGATCGGTGTGTGCGTGGGGGGATGGATCTGGAGTTGGCGTGGGTCCCCAGTCATAGCGGCATTCTGGGAAATGAGTTAGTGGATCTGGCGCCGGGTGAGGGTATGAGAAGGGAAGCAGTTGATGTAAGGTTGCCTTTGAGTGTGGATGAGATGAAGGCAGTGATGGTGAGGCGGGTCATGGATGAGTGGCAGGAGAAGTGGGTGAATGGGGTGAAAGGCAGGTGGATGTTTGGTATTCGTGAGAAAGTGTCAGTAAAGGTGGATCCGGGAAGCCTAGAATGGAGGAGGGGGAGGAGGTGATGCTGAATCGATTGAGAATAGGGCTTATGGGGCTGAATGACTGTCTGTTTAGAGTGGGGAAGCGAGAGTCGAGGGACTGTGTGGTGTGTGGAGTGTCTGAGACTGTGGAACATTTTCTGTTTAGGTGTGAGAGATATGATGTAGAGAGAGAATTAATGAGGGTTCGATTGTCTGCGCAGGGTGTGGCTGAGTTGAGTGGGAAGGCTTTGTTGGGAGGTGACGGGGTGAGTGGCAGGAGGAGGAGTAGTGTATTGTTGGATTTTGTGAGGCAGACAGGACGGTGGGAGGAATTGTGGGTTTTACGTGGGTTGAATGCTGAATGGTGGATAGGTGCACATCATCCAATTGGATGGGGAAGCACCTGCGTGGGTCCGCCCACGCCTACACTAATTTAAAGAAAAAAAAAAAAAAAGAGAGTAGTCCCCAAAAGTTGCCATACCCGTGTGGCGCGGGGCACCTACAGGGTGGTTACTGTAGCACTCGGAAACATGAAGCCTGCAGCCACCACGGCAATCTATATACCCTCTCTCCTGTCGTTGTGAGTGGTAGCAGCGCTGGGAATGTCTTTCTTGCTCGGTCGCGCCACTGAGCCACGGGTGGGGTTAGACTGCACACACCATTGCGCAGAGAAGTGCTTGATACATTTGTTCTGTCGCTAAAATACATTTTGTAATCGTGAGTATTGTGTGTACTTACACATGATTACAATATGTCCACCAGCATATCAGGAGCACTCTGTTGTTCAGCAAAATGCAGTGAATGATGTATGATCATGCACCATAAGGTGTCCAGTGCATTCCACAAGTTCGGATCAGAGGTCCTGGCACTAAGATTGTCTCAGAAGACCGTGACAAGTCACTACAAAATGTACACCTTTTCTGGAAGCTGGACAAACCTGCAGCCACATCCAGGCACCCACTAGCCAGGGCAGTGATTGCCAGTGGGCAACAAGTCTAGAGTGGCACACATGCATTCCTAACTTACACTGACAGAGGCAGGGGTGGACTGGGAGCCAAAAGAGGCCCTGGAAATAATTTAAAAGTGGCCCCATATTACACATGTTCATCAAGGCCAACCCTTTTCCTATGAGAACATTTGGAAAAACCACACAAAAGAGGCCCAGGGTGCAGAGGCCTACCAGGGAATCTCCAGAGTTCCCTATAGGCCAGTCCACCCCTGGGCAAAGAACTGTAACATATTATTATGTGCCCTTTCACCTGTGTGATCCCATCCTATCCATGCCCCATTGCTGAGCTCTGGATTTCTGGAGCTATCCCTTGACTCCAAACCCTCTTCCTCCTTGCCCCTTCATGCGCCAGAAAGTCTCAGCTGGTGGTGCATGACAGATGTCACTTCCCAATTTGCAAGAGGCAGAGGGTCCACCGACAGCAACAATGTCAACAAAAATAAACAAAGCATTAAAAACAAAAAACGCCTTGTCGACCCTGGTCTTTTACATGGAGATGGAGCAAAGCATATGTATTATAAATGAGCATTGTTTCCTTGTTTTTCTGAGTTGTCCTGCTAAAATGAACACTGACCAGAAGGGTAGCAGGGGGGAGAACAGGACATTGAAGGGAGAACAGGAAGTGAGAGCCTCCTTGCCCCTCCCCTGGATGTGCTACTTCACCTGTCTCTTCATGGACCCCGGAGCGCCAAGGAAGTGCAGCATATATTTCCATCCGTTCGCCTGAACCTCTTTTCTTCTGACTTAGGAGAGGACTTACTGGAATCTCTTTCCACTCTCCTCTCTAGTTTCAGTGTCTCATCCGCTCTCATGCCAGCTCCCTCTTTCCGCCTCCTTAGCTTTCTTTTGAAACACCTTGGTTGCTCTCATCTGCAGTCACTTGAGCTCTTCCTATACCTCAGTCACCTCCTGCTGCCTCGCGTCTTGCCTCACCTCCACCTCATCTGCGTCTCACAGTTATTCCTGTTCCTCCACCACCTTATTCCCCTCTCACTACACCTCCACCTTCTCTTGTTGTCACGCCCCTTCCTCCACCACCTGCTTCATAAGGTCCCGCCACACCTCTTCCTCCTTCATCCACACCTTCACTGCTCTTCTCGGCTCGCCCCTTCCAACCCTCTATTCCCCTTCTCCACCTCCAGCATCGTTCCACACCTGTTCCTACTCTCGCACCTTCATTTCTCTCTTCTGTTCCTCTACCTCCTGCACCTTTAGAGCTTTCCACACCTCCTTCACTGATCTCTTCTCTTCCTCCCGTCCACTCCTCCAACTTCCTTTTAATTATGAATAGCAGGCTGTAAAACTTCTCTAAAACCAACTAGTAAGCCTGATATCCTTATGAAAATATAAAATAATAAGCAAAATAATCTCGAATTCATGGTCTCTCCAGTGACAAGAATCTCACCTCGGTTTCATTTTCGGGTACCATTATTCCAAGGTATCATTTTTGCAACCTGCCAGACCCTAGTAAGAATGCATATTGTCTCTTTCTCAAAGACACAGAAAACCAAATGCTGTGTATGAACACTTCCTTGCCAGACTCTGGGAAACTCATGATGTAAATACTCTGAAGGCTTCAACGGGGGCTTCATTACTAAGCAATGTATGAAACTTGTCTTCAAAGAAACAGGCTTGTAGCTTGTGTTTAAAAAAATAATAATTGAAATTGGGACATGTGATAGCGACACCTCAATAAAAAAACATTTTAGATAACTAGCCTTTATTTATCATAGATGAATCTAAGTCACATATCAGGAAACAGCTAGCTTTGAAAAGTCTGATGTTATTTTAAAGGAGATGGCGTTATTACAAATTTAATTTGAACAACTTCACAAGTATTTTGCCTCATAGTCTTCATGGTGATGTCATTTTTCTAAGAGGACGCACAGAAAGGAACACGCATCTCTTCTCCAGAAAAGGGAAGGAAGCCATTTGAGAAATCCTCCCACCGTCAAAAGATTCTGATGCTTTTAGCCATTCATGCATAAGGGGTGTAACTTGTTGAATTGTCATGTAATCTGAGCATCCAATCGAAATCTAGAAAAGAAGTATTAGAGAGCAAGTAGAACTAAACTAATTACAGATACATATAAATGGAGAAGCTATCCCCTTTAAAAGGCCCAACTCTATGCAGAGAAGGAGAGATTTGGAAAACACCAAGAGCAGAAAGACAGAGCGTCCTGGAAAAATACCAGCGATCTCATCTGGAGAATGATTTTCAGAAAAGAAAGCATTGAGATATTTTGGAAGAGAGGCTTCAAAGTAATTTTGGGAAGGTCTATTCCAAACTGGGATTGAACCAGAAAGGAGTCTAGTGCTTAGAAGCAGAAGCAGATGTCATACAGCTTGAATTGGTTCCTGGGAGTAACAGATGGCGCTGCTGATGGCAAGGCAGTGAGAAAAGATTTGACGGAAGGAGTCGCCAGCCTGTACAGAGTTCTGCTTCCTTTTGTCGACCAAAGAAACCTAGAAAATAAGGAAATTGATACCCTTAAAAAATACCCCAAAGTACATATCTGTAAGAATTGAGTACAGAGGAGGGGGTACTGCCTACTGCTTAATGGCTATTAATTAATGTCACTGGTTTTAACAGAGGGGAAAAAATATATCTAGGTCGTGGGTATGGTGACCAAAGTATCTTACTGCTTAACAGTGAATAAAAACTGCCCTCTAATGACCATGGTTTAAATAAAATCTTGAATGTATATATTTGCTAGTCTTAAGGAAATGGTGAAAGGGGAAAGAAAATTCCAAGTGACACCTGTGGGCGGGTTAGTTTCACTCCTTCGTTGTCCCTAGCAAATGAATTGCCATTTCGAAACAACACATTTTGACCGCATTGCAATTTGATACAGCAAGGAAGTCACATGGGCTCATTTTGCAAGTCCCACAATGTGCATGAAGGGGACCAGCTATGTTTACACTTCAAACAAACAGATTCCCTCTGCACACATGTCTTTATTTGCATTGCAAAGTGCAAAAGGGGAGTGTACCATACAGACACAATCTGTCTGCCTCTCTGTTGCACTCTGCAGTGCAAATTGAGTAAACACGTCGTGCCACTTTTTCATGGCAGGCAGGGTTTCCTATGGAATCTGCCTGCTTTTTGCTGGTGTAAAAGCAGACAGGGATTCCGTAGGAATCCACAGCATTTACGCCAGCATTAAATTCTCATGCTGGCATAAATGCTGTCACATTGGAATGGCGGAGAAGATGGGCAAGGCGGAAATGTAAATTACTCTCCAAGCCTCATCTATACAAAGGAACGCAATTTAGGGGTTGCCAGGCGTCGCAACTGCAACCCCTGAGGTCTCCCTTGCTACCTCTGTGGTCTCCCTTGCTACCACAGTAATTTGGTAATATGGGCTTATAAACACTGCTCTTAACTATACATATGGTGATCCATTCTTGTATGAAATGTATATCAGATTATAGTGATATTGTAACCATATTTTTCGTAGGATACTTAGGAACAATGCTATGTGATGCAGCTTCCTGTTTGGTCAAGAGATGAAAGGTCGTGTTCCATCGCTTCCTGTGATATCACTTCGGGGTGGGGTCAAATGACATAATTTCCTGTGATGTCATCAGAGGTCAAGGGTCGTGTGATATCACTTCCGCTACCCGTGGCATTTTGGTGAAATGACGTCCCTGCCTATACAACTCGATTACAGCAATGAGTGATATGAAATTCATGTGCAAAATGTTTACGCATTAGTTTTACACATGAATTTCACGTTACTCATTAACAACCATGTGCTCTGAGGTGTTTTCTCAAATGTTAATGCGTGAGACCCATACGTGAGAGATTTGTTAATTCTTTCACTATCTTGACTTCCTCATTTCGTAATTGTATGACATTTCAAACATTGAAATGCCTTTTGTTTTCCAAGACAATTCTAATTTAAAAAGAGAATAATGCTGTGATTTTGTTTTAAGCAGTTTAATTCTGAAAAAATGTGCCCCCACCGATAGAAAGGTGTGCGTTATTTTTGAATAAGCCTTGTAAATGAAACTGTATAATAGTTATAGTGTATTCATTTTAAGATTGTGATTTATTCTGCTTGTTTGTGGTAACTGTGCCCCGAATATTTTACTTGCATTAAGAATGGGGAGGAACCTGCAATTTATTTTGTGATCTAATTGGGATAAAATAAATATATATTGATACAGCGCTGCCTGTTACTTGCCCCAAAAGGTGGAACTGAGATTGCGGTGTACCGACCGTTAAACTGAGATTGTACATGTCAATAAAAAAATCTGAAATAATTAATTGTGCAAGGCTTTTTGGGTGCGGGTTGCTAAACTGAGAAACAGCCAAAATGTGCTACATGGAGAATTTGGTGAATGCTGGGCAAAATCCTTTTGTCCAGAGAGCAAAATTGGTAATTTCATGAATTTTTCCAACGACATTTCAGACAGTGTGGGGGCTATGAAAAGTTCCAGGACCCTAATTGACTTAAATTTCTGGTACAAATATGAAATTTAAGGCAAAAGAAGAAATGTGGGGTTGAAAAACGAAATATGCCAAAAGTGGTGAATTGTGATAAAAATCGGCTTCTCTGGCGATGCAAATTGGGTGCAGGAATGGGGTCATATGCAAATTAAATTGTTGTTACAAGTCTGATGGTAAAGGTATTTCTGTCTGGCGAAATTACTAATGAAAACCATTACCGAATGGACACTTTTTGTCAGAATTATCTTTACTACAAGACTTTCTTTGAGAAATTACCGGACAGTGATAAATGACCGACTTAAAGCCCGGGAAAAAAATGTGTAATACTGAAAACGGGCAGCTGAGTGGCAGCCATTTTGAAATACCCATTCCATCTAAAATTACCCATTTCCTGCTGTCTTCTGAAGGTGAAGAAGGTTACAATAATATTGGGGGGACAAAGCAAAATCCAAGGTGCCATAAATGAAGCCGTGGATGCCTAAATTCTCCAGGTCAGAGCTCATTGTGATATCTGATGGTGAGGTTGCACATACTGAGATATTGCCCCGGCCTGTCAAGAAAAAGACCACCAACCACAGGAAGGCAGCTATATGGTTAGAGTATTGGGGCAAAGTGGCAGTCGTGGCAACTTTGCCCCAGGAGACTGATGACAGAGAAACTAACTGTGGAATGACCTCTAGGCCAGGGTACAGAACGTACTGCCAACCACCTCAAAGAGACAGCTGCCTTTGGAGGGGGGCTAGGGAGGCCTTGTAGCTGACACCATGGGAGGAGACTGTCCTTATGGTTAAGCTGTGAGCCAAGAAGGCCTATAAGGAAGGCATGGTGACAAGAATAGACAGACACAGGTGATCACAGTTCAAGGGTGTTATTTAAACTGTATAGGTAGGTGAGAAAAATGCCTAATCTAAACCTAAATCTAAAATGGGAGCAAGCTACGACCATTAAATAATAATAAGGCAGTCCTAGTGGCATCTTGTTAAAATAAAAGGGCCTATACCAAAAAAACCTATTGCCAATGCTTACAACTAAATACCAAAAAGAGTGTGGGATAAGGTTCACAAGAAAGAAAGTAGCGATGTGATAGTCGGCGGACTCCCTTCCCCACGTTTTGAGCACGGGACAAGGTGGGACTTCTGAGCACAGCACACGCTTGAGCTTTCTACAGTACAATAACAAACAAAATGTTCCTTTCCAATGTACGTTGGATAATGCCTTCACCCTTGGGTCCCCCTCTTCCGGGCTCGGACCCTTCTCGAATATCAGCCTCCCTCCGTCGGGTTCATCGTGGCTTGTATGCAAAGATGTTTTCACCTTTCGTATTCACAAAATCTTAATGTCTTTTTAAACATTTCACTATGAGCACGCCTCTCTTGTGTTCACTCTTTGTCCTTACAATGTTCATCGGGCATCAAGCTTCACCCCATTCTGTAGGCATCCCTACGTCGGATTCACTCTTTCCAATGTACAGTTCCTTTACTTCCTTTGCTTTCTATTTGTTTGCTGGTCAAAGACTTTCGACTGTGCAGTGGATTTTACAAGACCCCTGTATGACCACTTTGACTTTTCTTTGTGGCTCTCCTACAGCCTTCGGGTATCAGTAGTTTTTAACAACATTTGTGATTAACCATAGTCTCTTGAATAAGCACACACATGGTGCTGGACCCCTCTGAGGCTGGTTTTCCCTTAATGTTAAAGGTTCTTTGAACTCTTCCTAATTTGCCACTTTGCGACTTTCATTCAACACAGTTTGGTTTCTTTATCGGTTCACCCGTCGACTCACCGGCTGTGATGAACCGCTCGGTTTTTCAGTATGTCTGGAGTCAAGGTTGTTACCACGGTGGCAGGCTTCTCCCTCTGCTCTGCTTATCAGCAAAGGCATTGTCAGGCTTCCTCCCAATCTTGACTGGCGCAGAGGCAGCACAAACACCTACGTCCCCGTTGGGTGTTGGCACCTGGGATTGCTATCACCACAGGCCACCGCAACCCTCTGGGGAAAGAGGGTTAGTGTCCGTTGGTTGGATGGGTAGACGGAGTTCAGGAAAACCGGAAAGAGGGCTACGGACTGGTAGTGGATGGGTAAGGGGTTTCAGGGTAAAATGCTCCTCAACTCCTGCTGCTGGATCCTGGAGGATGTTTACTCCACCCTTGCTCTCATGCATTCCACATTCATACTATGTGCCAGAGTAGTGAGGAGCCTTTGTACTGGAGCTTCTAAACCAGAACACTGTGGGCCGTGGGCCCTGTCAAAGAGTTATTGCCTGTATCAACCAGCTACTCAAGTATGCAGCTATAGCTGTACCTAAGTACTTGTAATCATGTGGAACTGAGTTCTAGTACACCTGCATTCACTCATGCAGAATCCACCTCCCCGCATTAATCTTCACGTCGGAATAACATTTAATGCATTAACACATTGCAAGGTTTGCCACAAGAGTTCTCAACGAGAAGGAACAAAATATAAAAAACACTTTGCTTCAGTTTCTTGTGTCCCACAATCTCCTGGCCTGTCCGTGCTGTTTGCACAATGCTGCCTTGTTAACGTGCTGAACGACCACTGAAAGATACCAAAGCAAATATGAGTACATGCGGCATCTGCGTTCTGCTTTACTTAATGCACCCAAAACTGGATTAGTAAACGTGACACACGATTCAGCCCGGCAATCACGTTCCCGGTGGTTGCTGTCACCTCAGGCATATGCAAAAGTTCCTAATGTAAACGTTCCTAAAGTAACATGCGAGGGCTGATTAGGGCATGCAAGTCATGCAGGAATCATGCGTGGCGTTTTTGTGCATTTGCCCGAGTCAGGAAGTCTCTGCCTCGCCTGCGGTCCTAGCCGCAGATTCGGCTTGTATGCGACTTCGCATTCCCAAGTGCGCTCGCTGCCAAAAGTATAGCAAAGGACTTATCTTCTGGATGTACGCGCAGCATGGGGTGATCATGCAGGAGCTCGTGCCCCGCGTAGGCGTGCCTGCCGCAGCTCACTGAAACACCTCCTCTCCCTCAAATGTCCGGAATTGCAAGCGCTGTTAGTAGGGCTTGGCCCGCGCATGCGCAGTAGTTTGGGCGTGGAAATCTCTCTCCCTGCAGGCCTGTGCACAGCACGGCCTGCTGGGTAGTGTAGTCTTTGGGCTGTTCTCCATCCCTGAGTCTTCTTCCTGCAAAAGGGATGGATAACTCGCCTAGAGTACCATGCAGGGTGCCCAAGGATTGCCTTAACCCCTCTTATACCTCCCATAACAACAGCCACCTACCCAACTGCCCCAGATACATGCCCAGCCCTGACAGACATGCTCTGTCTACCGTTGACATCTGCTGCAACACACGAGGGCTACTGTTCGCGGCCTTACATTTCCTTTCAGGGGGACTTCCCGGATCTGGATATGAAAGGTCAAGGTCGCTTCTCTCCTTGTCGCCCCCTTGGTTCTCGCCATCTTTCTCCTCCTCTTGAACTGCCATATTTGGATAGCTCTGTCATTGTGCGGTCTACCTTGATCCAGTGTCCGGACATTTCATCGAAAACAATTGGTCGACAGGACATTTGGTCGACGTAATTTTGTCGAAAACCAAATGGTCGCATTTTTTTTTAAAATGTATATATATATTTTTAAGGTTGTAGTTTAGGGGAAAAAAAAGGGTTTTTTAGAAAAAAAAGGGGGTAAAAATAAAAAAAATTTAAATTCGACCATTTGGTTTTCGACGAAATTGGTTCGACCATTTGTCCAGTCGACCAATTTTTTTCGATCAAATGTCTGGTAACCCCTTGATCCTGTTGTCCTCGCATGCTCCACCGTTTACCCCTGTGGAGAAGGGAAAGGACCGTCAGGTGTGTATGATTCTGGTCAATTGCCTGACTCTGCCTGACTCTTGTGTTGGGATATGGCAGGTAAACGGCTCTGGTGTTAGTCTGTTGTCTTTCGTACTGTGCAAAAGTGTTTGTGTTGGAAAAGGGGTGGGGGTAGAGTTTCTGAGTTTCCTACATAGCAGGATGGGGAAAAGGTGTTAGAAGAAAGGGGATACCACGTCTCACCTGTCAGTGTCCCACTTCCACTCCCCAAGGGCCCCCATCAAGGTGATCCTCCCTCACTGGTCCACCCCCGGAACTGGATCCAATAGTGATGGCCGTGTCCTGGCCACCTGGATGACAGATCCCTGGGGACCAATAAGGGAGACACCTTCAGGTTTCTCGAAGGCCCCACTCAGTAGGTTTAAGTGCTGTTATTGTGAAAACATTATTTGTGTTCCAAGGCATAAATTGGGTGTCACCCTTCACAGACTGGGGCAGGCAATTCACATGCACAATGTACACACAAAACATGGTGGGATGAACAAGTACTGACACCCAGAAAATAGGCCTTGCGGTTAGTAACGGCACACCTCAACATCTAATCCCTGCCAATTACATGTAGTCACATATATCCTTGAATATCATAGATGTCCCCAGTCCAGCCCCAACCAATGAAGCCAGTAACCCACACGCGCATGTAGTCCCAAAAGCATGATGGGCCATGAGAACCCAAACAGAGAATCCCTTAGGCCAAAAAGCCACATGTTGCGCAAATGTTATCTCCCCAAAAGCATTCACAAGTCTCTCCTACAAAGACATTCCAGGTGACACAAGGCAGCCCCAACATGCCCTGTGAATGTTGCATACCCCGTCAATCAGCGAGGAGTCCATAAGAAGAGGGCATAATGGGTAACAGCACACAGCAGAGATAAAAGCAACATCCCAACTGCAATTATGACATGCTTTGAGATCATGTCCAATGGGGTTATTCTGAGCATGACAGATATGCAACACCCATTAGACCACTCATCAACAAACCAAATACGAGACTTTAAATGCCATACAAAACAAGCATCAAATCCATCAATGTGGGCAAGTAGCAACAGGGTGCCAAGCAATATGTCCAATCTGTCAAATCCAGAGCCTACTCCTAATGAGCTGCATTGAAATGGCCCCAAAAGGTGTGAATGGTATGCTCTAACATCATCATGTGAACACTGCAAGTGACAGCATATCACATCTGACCCAAAAGATATCCCAGGCAGATAAGAAGAGGAATAGAGCACTTGTACCTCTGACACTTCTGCAGCGGCAACCACCACTACAGCACCAACCACTGCCAAGACCTCCTAGGATAATTGCCATAGTGCTGGCAGTAGGCAGAATGAAAAATCAAAGTTACCACATGTGCCAACAACCTTTCCTCCACCGACACCACAGCAACAACCACCATCTCAAGACCAATGCAGCCCATGTGGCTGACCAATGTGCTGCACCACTCTGCGTTGGGACTAATGGCATTATTATATGACTTTTTGTGCAGGGTCAACCTTTACTCTTGTGGTCCTGATGGAGGTGAAAAGAGGAATATGTCGCTGAAAGGAGTCTCTGCGCAGTATATAGATAAGCCTCTGGGGGGAACCCTCTATGTAGACGTCCACCCCGAGCCTCACCCCAAGTATAGAATTACAGACTATACCAGTGAATTCACTGTCAAACCATAGGGTGGTTTCCATTAGATCTAACTAATGAGTTTATAAATGAAATGAAAATGTGTGATTTGATAAATAGAAGGTTTAACTCTATGGATATTGGCTTTGTCTTCCTATTTTTGCGAAACGCAATGAAAAAAACTTAACAGAAGTACAAATTAAATATGTACTGTACAGTGTCCATTGGCAGATATTGAGACACCTACATCGGACTATTTGAGCCAATCGTTTTTCTTAAAATCTTTTTGTGTTTAATGCACACATTTTGAGTCTGAACTCACCCGGGGGAAGTGGGGCTTTATTTTCCTTTCTTACTTTTTCTTCTCTTTTTTGAGCACTTCATCATCGATTTACAGTTACAAGCATCTTATTGATATGTTTCATACAGAATACATTTAAGTAAAAATATGTGTATATGTAAATGAGTCTTGTTGATTGTTCCTGTATTTGTATTTTCTATTTGTTTATTATTTATATCGCGCACCGAACCCTGAGGTAACTGGGCGCTTGAAAACTTGAAGTTACATACATAGCAAAGTACAAAGAACAATTGGCGAGGTCGGACCAGTGGTTACATGTAGGTCCGATGTCAATGTTTATTCAGAAGTAAGTGCAAGCATTGATATAATGCATAGGATGGTGGTCATTGATGGCTTTAAGTCAGGAGGAAGGACCTCATTAGATAGACGTATTGCTCAGCCAGCATTTTACTGGCTTTGAATGTCAGGAAGGAAGGTTCTTGTCTGTAAGCGAGGGGTAAGGAGTTCCAACGCTTGGCTGCTTGGACAGGGAAGCTGGCTCCTCCCACTGTTTTTAGGTTAAACCTGAGTACAGCGATGCAGTTGGAGAGAGAAGATCTTGTGGGATGGGAAGTGTGGTGCTTACTGAATTTGTCAGACTGATATTTGGGGGCTGTGTTTGATAGGCAGTTGTGTGTTATTGCCAAAGTGCGAAGAGTAATTCTATCACGAATTATCAACCAGTTGATGTTGCGCCTATAAGTGGAGATGTGGCAGGATCTGGGCAGGTTCAGAGCAGTTCTCAGTGAGTTATTTTGAAGGACCTGTAACCTATTTAGGTTAAGTTTGGAGGATCCTAGGAAAAGGGTGTTACCGTAATCAATTTTAGGAAGTGCTAAGGCTCTGGCAAGAGTTAGGCAGCTACTAGTGGACAGGAAGGCATTACAACTGCAGATTAGCTTATTGGTGTAGGCTGTAGAAGCCGCCACCGAGCTAACTTGTTTCTTTAGGGAAAGTGAAGAGTCGAGGTAGACCCCAAGGTTTTTATTTCCTTAGCGACTTTGATCACATTTCCATCTATACTGAAGGATGTGTACCTCTGTCCTGGTTTGTTTAGCCGTGCCTGTGTGCCGACAATCAAGAGCTTGGTTTTATCATCGTTGAGGCACAGGCTGTTCAAGGCCATCCAGGTCTTGATTTCCAAGTAAATGTCATTGATTAACTTAGTCTTCTTCATATTGGCCGGTGAGCGGGATGAGGACCTGGGTGTCGTCCACATAGTTGGTGTAGACTACACCCAGACTGTCAAGGTGGCCAAAGAGGAGCTTCGTAAATATATTATAGAGCATGGGTGACACGCAGGAGCCTTGAGGTCCTAAATTGAGGTCACCCAGGAGGATGGTTTGGGAACTGAGTTTAGTATTGGCTGGAAGGAGGTTATTGATGTCTTCATCAAAGGATGCGACTGGGCCAGGTGGGCGATAAATGAGTGGGTGACAGTGCAAGTTTGATGGATATGAGTTCTGCGGAGGGGATGTTGGAGTGTGACATGGCTCTGAGGCCACGATGGGTTTTTGTAATAAATGCCACTCCACCTCCTTTGCCTGAAGTTCTGTCAGCCATGATAATTGAATATCCCTCTGGTAGAGCTAGGGAGATAGCTGGGCCTGCTGCCTGATGAAGCCAGGTTTCAGTGATGGCCAGGAAGTCTAAGCGGTTGTCTGTAATGAGATCTGCAATATTTAGGACATGGGCCACTAAAGAACAAGCGTTGATGAGAGCTCATTTTATGGTGGGAGGGCATGCTGTGCTTGGAGAGGTTGAGGAGGGTTGGGGTGGTGGGGCAGTGGTTGTCGTGGGGATCAGGGGGAGGAGGGGCAAGATTGGGGAGCTCAGACATATGTGGTGGTGCGCAGGTAGTTATGTGGATCCCTTTGTGGTTGTGCCTGGTATGATGGAAGGAAGTCCTTAGAGTAATTTTGGGATTGTGGAAACGGGAGCCTAGTCGTTTGTTTCTGGTGTCGACTGGACATGGGATAAGTGGGATGGGGGTGTTCCAAATCGATGAATCCAATCAATGGGGCTAAGAGAATGACTGGCTGTTGTCCTGGTGGTGGAGCGTCTGGTGGGTTGTAGTTGTTGCTAGGTGGAAGAGGTGGGAGGAAGTTTGTTGGGGCTTTGGCATGGACTAATGGTAGGATGGAAGCCATGGCCAGCGGTGACTCTTTAGAAGGTGGCCAGTGTATAGTAGTAATGGTTACCAGTGGGCTAGGTTTTACAGAGTTCTGAACTATTCTGGGTTGACAGGAGGTTTCTACTGGTCTGCTATGGAGTATAGGAACAGACTAGTCAGATAGTGAAGAGCTAGTGTGAGGAGCAGTTAAAGTAACGGCGTTGTAGATGCTGTGAATAGTGCACCAGCAGATAGATTAGTGGCTGGAACATAGCAGTTGATAAAATGAACAATATCAGGATTAATTCAGGTAATAGTAATATATGGGTCAACTCATGCACGCCGATGGTGAGGACAAATGCTATATAACAAGTGTACATGCAAGTACATCATGAAACAAAGTAAATCAGACTTTTATGAATTGGCGCAGCGCCACGACATCAGAGTTATGTTTGCACTGCCTCATGTTGCAAAACTATGCTAGATGCGAGACAACACTAGACAATTTAATGAAACACAATGTACAAATATTGGGGCTGCAACAGTATTGACGCCAATGTGGAGCTAGAAAGTGCGAAATTGGCGCAGCAACTAAAAGTCATGGGTGGGTTATACGATGAGCAAAATGGAACTGGGCTCTTGAGTGGGGAGTAGGTCGAGTAGGGTGAGCTTTTTGGAAGTTCAGTACATGAATTAGGGATGGCAGGTAGGCGGTTGGTACTTACAGTAAGCAGAGTCAGGACCAGAAGATCTGGCCGAAGGGCCGGATGGCACCGGACAGGCACAAGACAGGCCAGCGTCCTTTGGTCGTGGTTCTTCGGTCATTGGGCCGGCGTACGCCTTGCCGGTATATGATTGGCTAATAGTAGGTTTCTGCAGCCAATCGAAATACCGTAGCCAGGAAAAAAGACGGGCTAGTATCAATGCAGCGTCGGAATGACAACCATCTTGGAATGGCCTGAGTCTTGTGGGGAGGAATAAATGCTTGAGCTCAGATGCCTCAGCAAAGTCAGTAGACAGATGGAATCAGCAGCACACGGTCACGGGGGAAGAGCAGCTGTGAAATAGCATTGCCCGGTATAATTGTGGCGGGATCAGCACACAACAGTGTGGACGGTCCCCAGGGGCTTACCCCAAAGCGTGAAGTTGTTGCAAAAAAGGAGAGCAATGCTCCGGCACTACAGAGGAGCTCCTGCTCCCTCAAGGATCGACGGCGAACTGCAGCAGGAAGTGCAGACAGGCACAAGACAGGCCAGCGTCCTTTGGTCGTGGTCCTTCGGTCATTGGGCCGGCGTACGACTTGCCAGCGAATTATTGGCTAATAGTAGGTTTCTGCTGCCAATCGAAATGGCGTAGCCAGGAAGAAAGACGGGCTAGTATCAATGCAGCATCGGAATGACGACCATCTTGGAATGGCCGGGGCCTCGTGTGGAGGAATGGATGCTTGAGCTCAGATGCCTCAGCAAAGTCAGTAGACAGATGGAATCAGCAGCACACGGTCACAGGGGAAGAGAAGCTGTGAAATAGCATGGCCCGGTATAAATGTGGTGTGATCAGCACACAACCGTGAGATCGGTCCCCAGGGGCTTACAGCGTGATGCTGTTGCAAAAAAAGGGAGTACTGCTTCGGCAGTACAGAGGAGCTCCTGCTCCCTCAGGGATCGACGGCGAACTGCTTGTGCATTTCGAATGTCTAATTGATGTACATTACAGTGGTTCAGAGCCTGATCTCTAACACAATAGCACTCTATGTGAGGCTTCAACATAATAAAGAAAATAAGGAAACTAAAAATTCTGCTGATGGCACCCTTATGTAGATAAACCACTATGCGCTGGGGCCTGTGACCCCGCAACTCAATTCACCACTGTCACCGCCACCAACTCTGTCCCAAGTAGGCCTTTCCACTACCATCACTGTGTACACCCCCGCTGTGGCTGCATGCCTAACAGCACCTGTCCCCAGCACCCTCCCACACTCTCCAGCTACTAGGGTAGAGCTTGATCCCATGGACTGTTATCCCCCTCCTTCCCTTTCCTCTCTGTTCGCCGGTCCATCCCCCTTTTCTTCTCACCCTGCCCTGCAGTAGTATGATATGATATGATATGGCCTTTATAACGCGCCTATACACAAGTGTCACTATCTCCACGACTCATATCCACCATCTACATCTGATAACATTGCAGATACTGAGTCCCGTGGATCTAGGGGAGTACAGCCCCATTACCTTCAGTGCTCAGTCCTACAATATACCCTGAACCCCATATGCGCCAGGCGAAGCTGTTACCAGAGGCGATGCAGCACGTTGCAGAGTAACAGCTGGCCCACTCCCTGGCCACTAGGGATGCAGTGCAGGAGGCATCTAAAAGGGTATTATCTGCCATGGACAAGCGGTGTCTGCAGATGTTACCATCACTGTGGTGGGGCAGAGGGTTAGAGTATTGACAGTGTCAATGTCAGTCTCAAATGAGACAGTGATGCAGGCCATAATCCTCACACTCCAGCATGTCTAGGGGTAGGAGAGATTCAGCCAGGTCCTTCCTAGCCAACCCCATAGAAGGATCACTGTCCAGCAGTCCAGCAAGGCCCTCTCAGCAGCATGTCAGCTGCTCCACACCCCAGGTGCCCGGAAGTGGCTAGCGGCCATGAAAGTAGACACTTGCTCAGCAGTGATGTTTGGGGATGTGGGCGATGGGATTGCATTGGTGCTGACGACAAAGTGGCTGGGAGCTCATGGGAATGTAGATTTGGTAATGAACACACAAGCAGTCAAATAAAGGAATCCAGTGCCCGTTTGGTTTCTGTGTAGTGGTTATGTTAGTGGAGAGTAAAAGTTCAGTGAAAGGTGCATCTATGAGTGGCCAAATGTAGTAGGAGTTATAATGAGTGTCTGATGGATGGGGCGTATATCCCTATGCCCACCCTATGCCCACCCCATGGTGGCTGGGATGACTTGCAGACTCATGCTCTTTATTTGGGGAGCAGTAGCCTCATCCCGAGGCATGGGGACATTTCACCAAATCAAGATCTTGAGCAGCATTGCACAGATGAGAATGAGCTTCTCAGGTGTGTGCACCATGATACTCATCTGCTGAATGCACCTGAACCATTTGTTTAGTTGTCCAAATGTGTGTTCAATGCATATCCTGGTCCGGGTGTGTGCCTGGGGTTGCATGCCGCATTCTGTGGCATCCCTGGGTTCTTGATAGATGTCAAGAGTCACAGCGGTTGTGGATAGCCAAAGTCACCTGCATCCATAACAGAACCAGTGAGGAATGGGTTGTTAGTTAATGGAATCCAGTTCATTTTTGTTACATTGATTGTGGGCCTTCATTGTCTGCATGTACATGTGGATGCTATCACCCTGATGCACTTTGGGTGCTGATGCCTTGGCATGGGGAAAGGATATAGCTCTTGCTGCTCCACGCTACAAGCGTTGCCACCCATTCCTCAAAGTGCAAACCCACCTTCAGATGTGCCTCTACTGTAGGCCATTTGCTTACCTGTGTCAGGTAATCGGTGCTTATTGTGGGCTGCATTGTTGTATGGTCTTGTATTTGCCTTCCAAGATGTGTCACAGACCTTTCTAAATGGAATAGGGTGACAACTATACTGTACACCTGTGAGCCAAACCATGCAATGGACCCATTTCGCACCTTGTCTGTTTGGGGAAATATAGGCAATAGGCCTTTTCGGGCATCTTGCCCTAGTTACTCTGGTGCCTGTAGTGGACTTATAAAATATATTTGGATAGCCCTCTGGGGTCCTCTAGCTATGGAAACATTTGAGAGGATGCAAAGGTGTAGGTTGTTTGAAGTGGTGTTGTTGCGGACATGTGCATCATGCTTAGTGCAGGGTGACGGTATGCATGCATGTCATGGGTATTGCTCGGTTTCTGTGCCAACACCTCACTCTTTCTCACCACTTCTCCTCTCCTGATCCTTGTGCCCATTGCATTCTCAGCGTGGCCCCTTCCCCAGGATCCATGTACGCTGACCTCTGTGGGTGTCCAGGTATCCTGGCAGACTGCTGTTCTGTTGGACCATGGTATCATGAATGGATCCTGGGAATCGGGCACAGAAGAAGGTTATGGGTAGATTGGCGTCACATGTCATCTATGTGTTCCTGAAAAGGTACTATTTTGTGTTGTGGTAGACCAGCTCCCCTACCGGGGGAGGTGCCATCCATGCTCCATGGCTACAATCCAGAGCTGCGGCCCTGCAGGGAATGTAGGATGTTGCATAGAAAGTGGCCTTGTCGAA
The DNA here is from genome assembly GCF_040938575.1 of Ambystoma mexicanum. Taxonomy (NCBI): domain Eukaryota; kingdom Metazoa; phylum Chordata; class Amphibia; order Caudata; family Ambystomatidae; genus Ambystoma; species Ambystoma mexicanum. Next base: position 88,345,036 of record NC_090922.1, read on the forward strand.
TACACATGAGCTGGGCCGGTGAGGAGGGAAATGCAATTTGGTGCATGTTTCACAACTGTTTCAAGCAGCTGAAACAGCACCTTTGAAAAGGTTGACTGAGACATGCCATGCAACATCCCATCTGTGTGCTGAAATGTGCGGTGGCACAAAATTACAGGGCACCCATCAGCTTCAGCAGGAGTGGGATTTCAGTCCCGCCGTTGATCATGCTCTAGATGTCTGACCAAATCAGGGTCAGCAGGTCTGTAATTGTGGCCTGGTTCATTCAATATAGTTTGATTATTTGGTCATTGGTCAGTGCCTAGGGGGCAGAATGTTCTCTCCCACAAACACTTATGCACAACAAGGAATGTCTTGTCATTGCTTCAAGTGAAAATGATTTTTATGTAGCAATGTGGAACATGAAATGAACTTCATCAGAACACCATCCCCCTCCCCAAACACCCAGCCTCATAAGACCCTTCCCAAAATCCCACCCTCATATCACCCTCCCCAAACACCCACCCAATAACACCCTCACCAAAAACCCACCCTCATAACACCCCCCCAAAACATCGACCCTCATAACTCTCTACTTCAAAACCCACCCTGCCCAAACACACACCCTCAAAATACACTGTCAGTGTCCATCTGTCACTTTCTGTGCCTCTTGGGCATGGGGCTCTTCACTGGGTCCTTGCAAGTGATGGGGCACTATGAGCTGCGCCTTGGGGTACCAGCTAGGGAGCCCTCTGTGGGTGTCACAGGGGGTGTACCAGCTAGGGAGGCCACTGACCCCTGGGCCTGCATGAACTGCAGGGTAAGCTGCATGCATTGGTTCAGGGTCTTGATGGAGGCGGAGGTGACCTCTGTGTTTACTCCCACCCTCTGTCCCATTGCAGTCATATCGGCGGTGGCATGGCCGACTGTCCAGGACATCATGCGGCTACAACATGTATGCATTCACGCATTGCCCGCATTTCATAGAGATGCTGGCATGCCAGATCCTCGATGGGAACCTGCCACTCCTCAATTGCATGCAGGTGTGCACTCATGGCTGACACATTGGGCACCAGCAGATGTGGTGGGCTGTCTGGAGGGCTTTGACTAAAGCATGGAGATGCACCTCCCATCCCATGCTCTGCCTCATTGCGCATTTGCTGTGACTGCCATGTGTTGGACCATTCCTGTGCCCATTTTGTGCATCTCTGCTGTGGAAGGCATGCTTTTAGATGCTACATTAACATATACATGGTGTCAGGTTTCCACCATTGCCATGGGTCCCTGCTCCAGCCTCTGCACTCCCTATCCCCTCGATGCTCTCCATGTGGAGGATGGAGCTGGCAGTTTCCTCCCAGGGTGTGAGGTGAAGGGGTTCCACATGCCTCCTACTGTGCCAGTGCTCTCCCTCCTGTGTCTGGCTATGAGGCTTTGGACCCACGTCTTCAGGTCATCACAGCGCTTCCAACAGTCCCTGATGTTACAGGGTACAGTTACCACTGCCGTCACTCTTGCCTGTATGTAGCACTATTTGGCTTTCTTTCTCTGGGCAGCGGTTTTTCTGTGGCTGTTGTATATAGGGCAGCAGCAATCTCCACCACTGCATCTACCAATGCAGTTAGCTCCGCCGCAGTATATTTTGGCTTCCTGAGCCGGAGATCTTGCAGACTGGCCTTTTTTTCCTATGTCATTATGTCATTATGTTGCCACAACAGCAGGAAATTAAAGTCCTATTTGCAATTCTTAATATCAAACTGTTCAAAGACCAGACAGGTACATTTGTTGAAGCAGAATGCGTTTACAAGTAAGTGTGTGAGTTGGTGGAAGGCCCAACAACTCCTCGAGAATGTGTTATTAAAACCAAACACCTACCAGCAATTCCCAAGCCAAGAGTGCTTTAAACCTCAACCACATCAATACAATAAACAGGGATAATTGGAGAACGCAAGAACTGTAAGATTTTCTACTCATATGTTGTGAAGTACAGATTACCAATTGACCTAAAACACACATTGACAAAGCCAAGACAATGCAGAATGAGACCATATCCTGGTCACTACTTGGTTGTTTATGTAGAGGGGAAAGAAAAGTGGCACACAGGCTGCCCTCTGGAGATGAATATTCAGAGGGAGGGGAACATAGATGCCAAAGAGTTCTAAAGAGCACTAATGTGATTCCTTGTTTCCGTGTCTCCTCAGAATTGGTTTAAAAGATTAATGCCACAGAAACCTTGTAAAGTTGTTATTGTTCAAAGTTGGAAGTTACCACTGAAGCACACTTTGTTGTGTTGTGAAGCATTGAAAGAGCAGGCGTTTATACCTGAATAACAAGTTGTGGAAGTAGAAGGCCTGGTACAGGAGTCAACCAGGCAAAAGAGTGCTGAACTGTGATTCTGACCAAGACAACACATTTAACTTTCTGTGGACAAGACACTTTATTTTGAACCTAAAGTTGTGGCAGATCATCCTAACAAAGACAATTGTTGTTTAAACCTGTTCTTACTCCAGCAGGAGTTGGAACACACTAATTATGTTGAAATCCAAATTGTGGCAAGTCATCCTGACAAAGACAATTGTTGTTTTTAAACCTGTTCTTACTCCAGGAGGAGTTGGAACATATAATTTCTATTGGTACATTGGGGATACAACAGGACTTTTTGTTACCAAGTTTGAATCCTCAAGAACTGTTGGAACTTTGAGACAAAGCAGGATTTCCTTATTTCCTTGCTCAGACCTGGGCAAGCGGAATTCACCCAGATTATGAGAAGAGACAGAGGCCATATTGTGAATGTGTATACATATTTGTTAAAATTGAACTGCCATGCATTTACTTATTGCTTTATTACATGTACACGAGTGAGGGACAATTATCCTTTTGTTAGAGTGTTACCTTTAATTTATTTTAGGCAGGGAAATCCTCATCAGGTTAGTGAAAGTGAGGTGAAAGTTAGTGAAAGTGAGGTGTTTATCCAAACTTTTTTTATTTAATAAAATGGCTAAAGTTGAAAACTCATTACAAAGTGTCTGCCTCACATTTCTGACCTCTCACATCTGGTGGACATCTGGAGCTCTTTGTGGTGTTTTAATTGGAAGTGTCACAGCACTACAGTTCCAACCACCTAAACATCCATGCATATGAAAAGGTGCTGCTGACAAGAGATAGGTTCAAAAAGCAGTTGCCTAGCCCTGCGTAAGGTAGTGGCCATGCAACTGTCTACCGCACACTATTATCATCAAAATCCTATCTTTTTCAACAAAGATCTGGAATCGACTTCCCAGATGTTCAGGTGGAGGCAGGAGTAGGACCCCGTGGTGACCACATGTATAAACATACAGCTTTTCCACGTGCTCTGCAACACATCAACACCACACAGTACCTGTTGCTGGTAAACATCATTGATGGCAAACTAGATGCCTGGTTCTCTGTAGTGCAAACCTTGCTTTGTCTATATTCCCAAGAAACATGACGCACATACATAAGATTACCAGATGGCACCATGTCACCAGAGAGACCATGGCCAAGAAGGGCTTTTATACCATCAGTCACGTTCTGAGAGTTGAAGTCTTGGGTCACTTCAATTAAATAAGATAGACTAAAGTAAAATTTAAATAAATGCAGAGTCCAGGACTGGAGTACGGTGTTCCACGAGGCATGGAGCCATCTGTTAACCTTAGACATGCACTTCATATTAGTGTCTCCTCTGTTTGCAAATGCCCTCATAACCTCCCACACATGACCACTCCTCACTGGAAAGAGCTATGTGTCCAATTTTCACTTTGAGTCCAGGTCAAAATATCTCAGAGCACACATGATATGTTGAGTCTTCCAGACAAAGGCAGACATACGTCCCCATAACCCCACATGTCTACTACCCTCCTGCAGAGCAGAAAACCTATAGCCATGATTTGCAGAATGCAGAGGTCACATAGGATTCTGCAGGATCCAGTTTTTAAGGCCCAAATAACTGAGCCGAATCATGTCCTCAAAGACCTGGCAAGAGTCAAGCTGAAAATGGTGCAGTGCAAGAACAGAGGACTACCCAATAATATAAATTTTTCTAAGAATGGTGTAGTCGTGATCTGTAGTAATTTGAATCACACTTAATCCAATGTTAGCTCCATTTATTGCAAAAACCTCCAGCACTTACCATGTGCATTTCCAAGGAGATGGTCCTCATTAGAAATTGAATAGGGCTGTAAACCCCATTTAGAACCACACTTCAGCAATGCCTCTTACTGGTTCGTACTGTGACTGGACCTTTAAAGAACCGTAGTCTCTAATGCTAGCGGTTTGCCTTCACCTCTTCTCCATCAACTCAGGAGTGGACTTCTTGGCCTCTCCTTCTAGTTTCAAAGCCACAGGCTAAGTCATTCTATGTCAATTTATTGTATGTCAGGGCACATATTCAGGGCCTACAATTTTAAGTCAATTGCCCAGGGCCTCCACTCTGACTACCCAGTTGTTGGTGTGTAGGCCATGTAGCTGAAGTGACCAGAGTGCTGTACTGAGTGCAGGCCCAGACAGAATCAGAATGGGCCTGGTTCAACACAACACTGACTACAGGTCAGAATAAGTGGTGCAGCAGAGGCAGAAGAACATGGCCCTTGCTCGGAGGCTCAGACAAATGGCAAGAAGGAGTGGGAGATACTCACAACTGCTCAAAACTAGCTATGAGTACTGTAGCAGAAGAAGTTGAGGCAAGAATTGCACAACTTTATGTACAAGGTGTAGCAGGAGGGGCAGAGGAATAAATGGCCTCACATCCTGTGGACCAGGGAATGGCTGGTTAAGCCCCCATCGGATCCATCTTGCAGATCAAGCTGAATATCCGTGCCAATATTCAGAGTTCGGACAACACTGTGCGGGGCCCTATGGCAGCCCAATATCCCACTTGCCCTACCGTGAGAGATTATATATGCATCAGTGGGCTAATCATAATCCATGGTCATCTCCCAAAGATTCAGCAGGCCAATCAGAGCACCTTACTTCCTGGGGGAGTTTGGTTGTCTGTTAGAGGGTACAGGGATGATCCACACAGGGTGAAAATAGGAGAGATTGTGCTCAATGCACTTAGAGCATTTACTGTGTGTCTTTTTAACTTTTCATTCCCTGATTGTGACATTTTATTTATAACTTGCTTGTTTTGTTAATTTCCCTATCATTTGTCTCCCTTTGAAGTCCCTAGTGGACTTTCTGGTTGTTTGTTTTGACTCCCTTTACCTCACCTTCCTTCCATCTCAAAAAGAAGAAATATAGAGAGAAAGGAAGCCTTCGTAAAAAAAACTTTGCAAAGCCCTTTGAGGTTGCGTTTTTTGTGGTCAAGTTCACTTACACCACCCCAATAATAGAAAAAGAAAAACTTGTTGTAGTACTGTACTGTATATACTAGTAGAAACCTCTTGTGAAAACCCTTTCCGTCGAGCCCTTACTTGGCCCCACAATTATTAGGAAAAAGTAGATCAATTTCAGAGTGTGTAAACTTGAGGTGAGTAGGAATGTCCGCAGCAAGAGATGGAAGGAGTAGGCAGATATCAAGAGTGAACAGGAGGTGGAACGCAAGCCTGCAGAAATGCAGGGTCAGCAGCAAGGTAGAAATCGAGGAGGCATGGATGCAGGGTCAGCAGGAGGTGGATTATGAGGAGCATGAAATGGAGGGGCAGCAGGTGGGGCACATGAACAGTTGGATGAGGTGCAGCAGGGTTTTGAAGATGGGGAGGCAGAAATTGAGGGGCAGCACAATCAGAAATATGAAGAGATGGGTAAAGGTCAGATGGAGGTACATGAGGGTGAAACAGGAGGAGGGCGATGCAACGAAGAAATAGATGGATGCGGGGTTGAAGGAGGGAGTGAATGAGGAAGAGGGGCAGTAGGAGTAGGAGTGGAATCCAGAAGAGGGGAGGAGGCAGACCAGGCAAGGACAAACAAAAGGGTGCTACTCCTCCAACAATTTCTAGTCTTGGCACCCACTGGCTGTGGCAATACCTCGCCGAGCTAAGGGAAAAGTGCAAGCAGATTCGTGTGGTGCATGCTCTTCAATAAGTAAATGTTTTGGGGTTGGAAGAATGATAATTAGATATTGGGCACAACTGCAATAGTCAATCACATTTGAATGTCATGGTTAATTTCTCCAGTGGTGTTGAGGAAGAATGCTAGCATGCCTGGAGATGTATGTCGTTCCAACCATAACATTAGGCAAAGCAGAGCTTGAAAGGGACCCAACCACAGCCATCAATACAGTTTGCAGTAATCAGGCCTGTGCTGCCTCGGTTGCCACCACGCCCCTCTGTGGTGAAAACCTGGTTGTGCCATAAGGGAGCATCTGACATTCTGTTCTGTTCCATTATGCATGTACACATTGGGCCTCATTACAAGCTTGCCAGTCCGGAAATAGCATTGCCGATCTATCCCTACTGGCACCTTTTTTCCGGACCTGTGTAGTCCAAGTTCCGACGCCAGTAACACCGGCATCCCAAGGAACCCACCCCGTCCGCAACACTGTTGCCGGTATCTGTGGAGACACGCAGCAGCCATGCCTGTGATACTGGCATGGCGTAAGTAAGTGCACATTCCGAGGTCGACGGACGCGTAACCACCAGCATGGACATGCAGGTAACAATGTGAAAACGATGCTGGAAATACCGGCCTCGCATGCCAGGCGTTAAGTGGATTATGGTGTGTAGAAACATGCCACAGGTGCTCCAAATCAGCACAGGTGAACCCAATGTGCTGTGGCACAGCACAAAAGGATCACTCCCACAATGTACCATTAGCTGTAGCAGTAATGGAGCTGGAGGACATGCCCCCAGAGATACTGATTGAAGAGGCAGTGAGGCAGAGGATGCAGTAGAGGCACATGAGGCGAAGGAGGGCCTTCAGGGCCCATCAAATCCCCAATGTACCGCAAATTGTACCCCGCATACAGCCACCAATCCCTCGTCTAAGGGCCACACCATTCAACCTCACCCCTGGTCAGATCCACACCCTGTAACGACTAGACAGGGACATCGTCACCACTATAGTGGACCTGATACATGATGACCTGGTGAGCCTCATTAATATCCGGACAGCCATCCCCCCTTTGCTGAAGGTAGTGTCTGTGCTACACTTTCTTGCCACCGGCACATACCAGCACACAGTGGCGCAGCTGCATGGTATCTCCCAACCATGTTTCTCCCGTATGCTCTTCCAGGTGCTAGATGCACTCCGGTCCCACGTACGGGACCACCTCAGCTTACCATTGACTGCTGAGGAGGTGAATGCCATACAAATAGCATTCGATGCACTTGCAGGCATGCCTAATGTAATTGGTATACCGGCATTGCAAGGGACCCACTTCGTCCGGCAACACTGCCGGTATTTGCAGACACGCGCCAGCCATGCCTGTAATACCGGCATGGTGTAAGTAAGTGCACATTCCGAGGTGCACGGACACGCAACCATCATGCCAGTAACAACGTGAAAACGATGCCAGAAACAACGGCATCACGTACCAGGCGTTAAGTGGATTCTGGTGTGTAGAAACATGCCAGAGGTGCTCCAAATCAGCACAGGTGGACCTAATTTTCTGTGGCACACCCCACACCCCTTCCAAAACCACAATGCTACCATTAGCTGTAGCAGTATTGGAGCTGGAGGACATGTCTGCAGAGCTACTGATGGAAGAGGCAGTGAGGCAGAGGATGCAACGGAGGCGCATGAGGAGGAGGGCCATCATTGCCCAGCAAAACCCCAATGTGCAGCAGGTTGTACCCCACAGGCAGCCACCAATCCCTCACTTAAGGGCCACCCCATTCAACCTGACCCCTGGTCAGATCCACAACCTGTACCGGCTAGACAGGGACACCATCACCACTATAGTGGACCTGATACATGATGACCTGGTGAGCCTCATTAATATCCGGGCAGCCATCTCCCTCTTGCTGAAGGTAGTGTCTGTGCTACACCTTCTTGCCACCGGCACATACCAGCACACAGTGGGGCAGCTGCATGGTATCTCCCAGCCCTGTTTCTCCCGTGTGCTCTTCCAGATGCTATGTGCACTACTGTCCCACGTACAGGACCACATCAGCTTACCACGGACTGCTAAGGAGGTGAATGCCACAAAAATAACATTCCATGAACTTGCAGGCATGCCTAATGTAATTGGTGTGGTGGACAGCACACATGTGGAGCTGGTGGTCAGACATGCTCTGGAGGTAGTGTACCACAACAGGAAGCTGTATTATTCCCTCAACGTACAGATGGTGTGTGATGCCTGCCACCTCAACACACATTGCTGTGCAAGATACCCATGCTCTACACATGACTCCATGGTGCTGCAGAACTCCACGCTGCCCTGGCGCATGACACGACACAGTGGACATCGTACCTGGCTGCTGGGTGAGTCTAACTACAAGACCATGTGGAGCGTTGAATGGGGGGCAGTGAACAGCATAGCATACCTGGCTGCTGGGTGAGTCTACCTACAAGGCCATGTGGAACGTTGAATTGGGGTTGGGGGGAAGTGAACAGCATAGCATGCCTGGCTGCTGGGTGATTCTAATTACAAGGCCATGTGGAGTGCTGATTTGGAGGGGACAGTGAACAACATAGCATACCTGGCTGCTGGGTGAGTCTAACTACAAGGCCATGTGCAGTATTGAATTGGGGGGTGGAGGGGCAGTGAACAGCATAGCATACCTGGCTGCTGGCTGATTCTAAGTACAAGGCCATGTGGAGTGCTACATTGGGGGGCGGGGACAGTGAACAGCATAGCATAACTGGCTGCTGGGTGAGTCTAATTACAAGGCTATGTGCAGTGTTGAATTGGGGACAGGGGGCAGTGAACAGCACAGCACACCTGGCTGCTGGGTGCGTCTAACTACAAGGCCATGTGGAGTGTTGCATTGGGGGAGGGAGTGAACAGCATAGCATACCTGGCTGCTGGGAGAGTCTAACTACAAGGCCATGTGGAGTGTTGCATTGGGGGAGGCAGTGAACAGCATAGCATACCTGGCTGCTGGGTGAGTCTAACTACAAGGCTATGTGTAGTGTTGAAATATGGCCCATTATGACACCCATGACCAGTGGCTGTGCACACTGCATGCACTAATCCATCATAACTCCCACAGCAATTCCCTGATACAAATACCAAATCTCTGTGAAAGTGCACAGAGGATGTATAGGTCATTAAAAAGGCAAGGTTAGATGAGGAATAAGAGCAAGGAACATCATTACCCACAATTGTCACAATATTAAACCTCACACATTAAAGGAGACATGACCCTACTCATCGTAGTGAGGGTATGAACTGTGCAAGTGTGTAGGTATAACTGAAGGTGCAACACAGTAGTAGCATGCCAGAGTGCAAGGCCTTGACAGCTGTGTCTCCATGTATGTAAAATATACAGTGCATACATTTCTACATCTATTTGGGCCAGCAATAAACCTAAACCACAAGTACGGGATGCACCACACCATAGTGACAATGCTAAGCAAAAATGCACTCAATGAAAACCACAACTCATGATGCTCAGCCAGAGAATCCAGAAGCTGCCACCCAAAAATAATTTGTGTATGCGCACACATTTGACAGGTACACTGCCTGTTAGTACCCGTGTCATGTCTTCATAAGGAACACCTTCAAATGGAATGCTTTTAGACAAACAATTCCAAATTGAGAAAGTTCTTAACTACCACTAATATATGATTTTAAGGATGTGGCGTCACCCTATTCACCGTTGGCCACCCCTAAATACCCTCCCCACCCTTATTGTAAATATTTAACCCTTTACCCCACACACACCTATTTCATCAATATGTTCTGCGTCACATGGGTTGCGATATTAAAGCATGTCTATATTAAGGATTTGTAATAAAGACTGCATACCGTTACGACCACTAAATCTAAAATGCATACCATTTAATGCTAAAAGTACTGTTGTACATGGACATATAGTTGATTATCATCTGTGACACATTAATGACATTTACATCCATTTGTGTCAGTTGCATGGAAATTGTTAGAGGTAATGTTGTCGGTGAATGGTCCATATGAATGCAACAGTACAACACACACCCTACACGCATCGCTCTGGTACACGAAAAATAAAATATGCTATCTAAACTCAATTTTGCTTGTGCATGTTAGTCTTCTCAAATTAACACTATACAGCCTCTGCCAACGTGAAATGACCAGGAAATTGACATGTATCCTTTCTGTTGATCAGGTGCAGGTGATGCTGGGTATCCCCTGATGCCATGGCAAATGACCGCCGTCAGGCAACCCCAAAACAGGTACGAACAGGTGTACAACCGTGCCCATGTACGCACTCGCTGCACCATTGAGCAGACTTTTGGCCTGTTGAAGTCCAGGTTCCGCTGCCTCAGCAGATCGGGGGGAGCCCTCATGTACTACCCTGGGAAGGCGGGCAAAATTGTGCTGGCATGTGCCATGTTGCACAACATGTGCATCAGGAGCAATGTCTCCCTGCCCCCTGACATGGACATGCTGCCACCAGAGGCTGAGGACGAGACTGATGAGGAGGAGGATAATGCTCAGCGCCACAAAGGCAATGCTGGACCTGCCACACATGGAGACCTTATACAACACTACTTTTGAGCACCTGCTACACTCATGGCACTGGACATCAAGCAAACTGGGCACTGAACATCGAGCACACTGGGCACTGGACATTGAGCACACTGGGTAGTGGACACTGTAGATGAATAAATGCACTCACACTGAAAGATCAATGTGCATTCATGATTTTTTTTCAACACCAGATATATTGTGACAAAAACAACTATTTACATCTGTGATAGGCCTTTACTACCTCTACAATCCCACCCAACAACCCCCCACCATCCCCCAACTATCCCCACACCCCCTCCCCAACTATCCCTCCCCCACACACCTAGTCCTATTTACGTCCCCTTTTATGCGGAGGGATGCCCCCTTCTGCATGGCGAGTCAGCCGCTGCGATCTACGCCTGGGGCTGCTTGGTAGGGAACTTGTGGGAGTGGTACTTGAGGATGGTGCCAGTGGCAAGGGCATGTGCAGTTGGTCAGCAAGTGTCTGCACCAACACGGCGATGGACTACACCAGGGTTGAGATTCCCCTGCCTCACAAACCATGCCAGATGGTAGATGCCTTGTGTGGTTTTTCCAGCATCCGTGTGGTCCTCGTGGAGGTGTCCTGAAGAGTCTCCCACATGAGCCGGGCATCGTCCAGCTATTGTTGCACCATTGTGTGCATAGATGTTTGTCGTGCCTCCATCCTGGACAGGCAGCCCTCAATGCCACGAACATTGCATAGGGGTGGTGGTTATATGGGTTGGGAGCTCATTGGGCCCTCAGCATCGCCATAGCTGTGGTCACTGGATACATTATCTGGCCCACTGTCTTCCCCACTGCCGTCGGGTAGAGACCCTTGCATAAGGGGTGCAGGTTCCTCCTGTCGGGGGGTGGCTGGGCAACAGGTACCTCCTGTTGGGGTGGTGGCTGGGCAACAGGTGCCTCCTGTGGGGGTGGTGGCTGGGGAACAGGTGCCTTCTGTTGTGGTGGTGACTGGGCAACAGGTGCCTCCTGTTGGGTGGTGGCTGGGCAACAGATGCCTCCTGTTCAGGTGGTGGCTGGGCGGCTGGAGTAGTTGCCCACTCCCGTCTGCTGCCGGGTGCTCTGGAGTCCTGGTTGGAGGTGATATTTTGCCGGCGGCGGCGTGCCCTGGTGTTCCGCGATGTGGTGGCTGATCAGCCTCATTGCCAGATGATGCGCCTGTGTGGGTCAGAAAGGCGGGGCATCAGTGATGTGTGTGGATTCATCAGACAGACATGAGTACTAGTGATTTCAGATGTATGTGTGTTGTCATGGACGTGGTGATGGCCATGGCATGGTGCACACATGCATGTGTCAGGGATGCTGTGTGGGTGCATGTGCGGTGTGCGTGCATCGTGTGTCCAGTGCCTGTTGCCTGGGGTACTGGTGTTTTCCATTTTGGGTGTTATGGGTGTGCCACACAAACTGTATGACATTGGGTTGTTTGATTGCGACACGGATGTGTTACACATGTGTCTGCTGCCTATGGCAGTTGCTGCGTATTTGGTGATTTAGCAGGATGGGACATGGTGGGTAGGACAAGTGTGCTACATTTATGTGTGCATCTTGTCATCTGCTGGCAGTGGGGGTAGGTGACACTTATGTGACTTTGGGCATGAGGTAGCACAGCGGTGACTACAGCAGTTGTGCAGTGTCAGGCGGATGTGTGTCTGAATGCCTGCAGGTGCAACTTATGGGGGCAATACAGGGGACCTATGTGATGTGTGAGTGGTGTATGGTTTGCAGGCAGGTTTAATGTGGATGCGTGCAACCATGTTGATGGTGGGTGGACTGCCAGCAGGGCTCTACTGGCCTCGGGTAAAACATACTTGACATGCTTGCCTGCCATTTAGCATTGGGGCTACAAGGTGTGTGATATGACATTGGCCTTACGGGGACTCACCAGCTTCATTGGATGTGACGCCCCAGCCTTCGCATCTCCGACTCCCTCGATTGCCTCCAGGTGCATTATGCTGCTGCACGTTTCCTCCCAGGACTGGAGTTTTATTGGTGATGGTGGTCCCCCTCCTGTGGCCTTCTGCGTGTCACCCACAAGCTGTGTGGTAAGAAGGTTCTGCACCAGGAGACGTAGATTGTCCCACCTCTTGCAGCAGTCCCTAACTGTTCTAGGGGTTGTCCCCACCGCTGACACCTTCCGGGCGACTTCCTTCCACATGGCCTTCTTCCTCAATTGGATTTGGCGCAGTAGGTCATTGCAGAACACTTCTGCAGAGTTCTCCACCAGCGTGTCCGCCAACATGTTCAGTTCTGGTTCAGTGAATCGCGGATTGCGCCTCCGTGCATCAGGTTCCCTTGAGGACATGTCTGGGTACATTTTTCGGTGCTCAGGATATGCCTCTGACTCCTGTGCACTGAGGATTGCAACGTATTGTGTTTCTTTAATGGGCAACGCTACATTTCGTGATCCGGCGAACACGTTATTTCCGGTCACAGTAATACAGATACCGGTAACAGTGGTGCAGTAGGTCTGTGTGCATGGAGCCAGAATCGGAGTCAGCATCAGCGAGGATGCCGGTCTGGGGTATTTTGGGGCCATTTGATGGTGTTACTGGCATGCCAGGGCTACCATTTCTGGCATGCCGGAATGCGTGTGCACACTGACTCGGAATAAACCCGTTAAACAGTAATTATATAGTGTCTCCTTAATATTTATATTGGCCTAAGCCTAGTCGCGCAACTCGGAAAACCACGTTGCAAAGTTCCGATTTTGGGTTAACTTCGCCGCCATTTTAAGATTCATCTGCCATTTTGATTTCTATTCGTGTGTTCGTCGTTCTGAAATGGTGGACTATGTTTTCAACTTGCAACCAAGCCCCCCGACCTTTGAGTTCTGTTAATGTTTAGGCGTTCCGAGAGCCGTCTGTTTAGACTAGGCAATGAGACCTTGTGCTGCATATGAAGTGTTGTCTGCTCTCACAAGACTCATCCTTGTATACACATTGGGACAATGAAGAACAAACCTCGAGCGAATACATAGGCTGAACAGAATTGTAAAGAGACGTTGCACGAGGCTTACCGCGGGATCCTAGAACATGCATCACCATTGTGCCTCCATGGAAATGCAAACGTAAGTAATTCTTTGCATAATATTGTATAATCTGTATGTGAACTAGGCACAAACTCTAGACCACAAATTATTAACATGAAGAGAGGCTGCACGAATTTCAACATCCAGCACTCTCTCAGCTCTCTCTGTCGGGCTGGTACACATTGCGAGGTGTTGGGAGCCAGATAGCTATCTCTTTGTAAAATGTACAGTAATAAAAGATCTGTGAATCTTTTTAGCCCATGATTGGTGTATTTACATTGTGGTACTCAGCCTCGATATTTGCTTGTTCTTTCAAAACGTTGATTCCAGCTGCTGTGCCACAGGAACACGGTAGCACCGGCATGCCGGTAATTCGGAATTTTTACTGGCGATCTTGTAATGAGGCCCACTGTCTCCATTGCTCCATTGTGCGGTGGTAATCAACAGGGGGGAACTAGAAGACTCTGCCAGACAAAATACTCTGGAGGGTCACCTGCATGCCCTTCACCCTAACATTTTCCATTACATTGAGCAAGACGGGGACTGATAAGCATTTCACATTTTTACATTGACTTGCACCAATCTGCCTGGTAGCTCCTTTTTCTAATCACTTTCCTCCTGGTACCCTTCCATCTAGCACTTTCCTCATTTTTTATGTATCTCTCCTTCTTCGTGCATTCCCTCACATCTCTCATGTTGGCATCACTCAGATAGAGGTGAGAATTCAAACAATTCTCATTTGGTGGCTGTCAGCTATCAGGGAAACTCTAAACAGTTCTCATGTTAGAGCTTCTCAGCCTTTTTAAAGAGTAGCTTTTCCCTAAAATATGGTTGTTTTATAATATCTGGAGGAGGATCTAGGAGCAGGTCCTAAGCCCAGAAGAATAGTATTACAATACGGAATGCAAATTTGTCATGATATGACAGTCACAGCTCACCCACACCAGGAGTCAGTCACTAGAATTATCGATTTCACAACCACAAGCCCCATTAAGCATCCGCACTCCACTTTTTTGTGTGTGCCTTTATGCCAACAACAACTCATCAGTGATGGTATATTGAGTATTTCTAGGTGATTTGCCATAGTTTTTCTTAATGTAATGCTAATTAATTTGAATTAATGTTAATTGTTTGATATGTGACACTTTGAGGCTTTCCAATCGTCGATACTATAGCCTTGAGGGCAACAAAAACTTGCTCAGACTGTACACTGCAAGTGAGAAGCTTAGGGATTCCATGGCAACTCACACAAGAGGTACTGGCCAGATGGACTGCTTATGAGGCAGTACTGCAGTAGATCATCATCCATTATCCATCTGAGCTGCTGAAATTCAGGTGAATGTTCTTCCATACCCACAGGAATGAGGTTTCATGATTGGGTGATGAGTGTATCCCAAAAGCCCTCTGTCTCCTGGCTACCACTGCAGTCAGTAGTAGAGCTGGGCGAAATTGCAAAATCCGTTTGGCCGCGGAAGCGAAATCTGAAATATTTTGTTCTGTTTTGCCAAAATCTGCTGTTCTGACACCCCTGTGTATCGAAGGTGCCATCTCGTGACCCAAAACAAGTCGTAAATGTTTCTCATGCCACTGCGCGAACCTATCATGAATGAAAAGAGTGGTATGA